>NC_050579.1:12067511-12367511 GCF_011100635.1 Trichosurus vulpecula
CCTGCTTGCCCTAGCGACTATTGGCCAGCAAAGTTTGTCTCCCAGACTTGTAGGGAAACCACCACTGATAGCTTCTGCTTCTGTTCCAAGCCAAAGTGAAACTTGATTATGTGGAGGAGTACCAGAGCCTGTTCACCCCATCCGAGACCATGGGCATCGAGGTCTTCACCATCCCCCACGTGGGGCTTCTTGCTGCTGCAGCCAATCGCCAGGCCAGCTCTACCATCTACAAGTGGGTGGATGGCAAGTTTGTGTCTTACCAGAACCTCCCCACTCACCAAGCCCAGGCATGGAAATACTTCACTATAGGAAGAAAGGTAATACGAACCTGAGCGACTTTCCAGTTCTCTTGTAACTCAGCAGGATCTCCAGGGTGGCTTTTTCTGGTCCAAAGTCTATCCTTTGTACAAGGTCAATGGTGATGGCAGACTACAGTGACCAAGGAGTTTGGCCCAAGGAACTTGTCACATTAAGGTGTTGGGGTGGGGGGCATGAATGGAGTGTGCCCTCTTCCTCTGACTCAGTTGGCCTGGGGGCAGTGAATGGGGACATCCAGAATCAGATCTCGTGCCCCTTGTGCCAAAGTGTCATCCAACGTGCTTCGCTAAATTAAATTCTATCTTGCCCATGACGTTTCCAGAAGGGTTACCCCTTCCTTTACTTTCTTTCCCTTCATTCCAGTCTCTAGAGCTTTCAGATTCAATGGGAGCCCAGAGAGAACACAGAGCAAATTTTCACCTCCGTTAAATAAAATGTGCTCTAAATAGACTTGTCTATCTGTTCCTGATCTTGCCAAAGAGAATGACATAATTGGGCCTCTGGGTTCTTATTTAGTCTCATCTCTCCTCCTCACCCCACATGGGAACAAGAAAATGGAGAGACGGCTGTCTAAAGGGGACCTATTGAAGCTCATTCTTCTTTACTTTTAAAAAATACACAAAGACTTATTTTATCTCTCTCCCATCTGGGGGGGAACAACAGCAGCAAAGCCCTTGTAACAAATTCCTCTGCTGGCCAGGCCCAGAGTGTTTGTTCCCTTCCGCACTTTAGTCCATCATCCTCTGTCAGGGAGTAGATGGCGTTCTTCGTTGGTCTTTGAGGTCGTGGCAGATCGTCGTGTTGACCAGAGTTCTCAGCACAACAGCTTCCTTCACGTTCATCGACCATTCTTTGGTCGGCCATTCCCCAATTGATGGATGCTCCCTTGGTTTCCAGTGCTTTGCCTCTATAGAAAGAGCTGCTGGAAATATTTTTGACCAAAAAACCCCCCCAGAAACAAAAACAAAAAAAGGAATGTTTTTTGTACATGTGGGTCCTTTTTCTTTTTCTTCGATCTTTTGAGGGAATATAGTGGTATCATGAGGCCAGAAGGTAAACACACATAGCTTAGTGACTTTTGGAGCATAGTTCCAAGTTGCTTTCCAGAATAACTAGACCACTTCCTAATTCCACCAACAGGTTTTTATGATCCGTTTTAATCTATCACATAATCTTTTTTTTTCAAGATGCTATGCATAGCTTAAAAATATGCATATTTCTTTCTGTTCCTATTCAATAATCACCAGAGAGCTATTATATCTATCTTTTCTAAAAATCCTATTGAGATCCTCAACTTCTTTTGTGTTTATTTTTGGTCATGCTTGTCTAGGTCTGGAAGGTATATTGGGATCCCAAACTATTATGGCTGCTTTACCATCTTTCCCCCTGTAACTTGTTTAGCTGGGGGTGGGGGTAGAGAGAGCCTGCTTTAGATAGAGTGATAGCTTCATGTTAATCCTTCGCCTCTGGCTATTCAAGAGATTTGCAAATATAAAGAAGGCTTCCAAGCTTGGCTCTTTAATTTTTATTTTATTTATGTTGCTTAAGAACAAACAGAAGAGGTGGTTCTTTAGACTTGTGTCCAGTCTGACCTACATTCAGAGGTGACATGTCTGACCACATTGGTCTCAGATCTCTCAGGGTCTTATGACTCCATGGATCCCAGATTCTTCTGATCTTTTCAATTAGCAATGTGGTCATAAATCATTGACTCTGTCAAGAGTATGTTAACAAAGAAACAAATCACATAATTTCCTAGTTGGCTCAGAGCCAAGGACTGAGGCTGGTAGGGGGGAGGGGTAGGTAGGGTGGTGGCTAGTGCTCTAGGCCCTGGGGCCCTTAGGTGTGTGAAGCTCTGACCTGTGTTATATTCCTGTAAGCTGAAGCCTCACATTGGAGAGCGTTGATAGAAAACCTCCTCCTGCCTCAGTGGGCCCTCAAAACCTGGGGCTCATCTGAAGTTGATCAGGCCCCCTTCTGAACAGGGAGCCAATGGCTCCAGATACAGCCAAGCCTCTGCCTGCTCCTTGGAGAGACAACAGAGGGAAGATTCCACTGCAGCCAGCCCCCAGGGTCCCTTGTGCAGGGAAAAGAGAGAGGCCTAGGCCAGCACAACCCACCTCCAGCCCCCAAAGTGTGGCCCCAGTGCTATGTCTCAAATAGGAGGTGGGAGGCCCAGGAAGCAGGGCCCTGAGGGCCAGGTGAACTGGCTGGGGAGAAAGGTTTTGGGTTTCTAGGACAATAAACTTGATGTAAATCAGTAGGACAACAAGGCAGCCCAAAAGAGCTAAGGGACTTGGGTCACAACGAATGAGTAAACAGCATTTATTAAGCACTTACTGTGTGCCTGGTACTCTGCTGGTCCCTGGGCATACAAAGACAAAGGGAGACAGACCCTACTCTCAAGGACCTTATATTGTAATAGGAACAGCACACCCAGGGGAGTGGTAGTTGGTCCAGAGAGTCACAAGGGGGTCAGTAGACCTTTTCTGTGAGGAATGCTGGTATCGATTGGGTGAGTTTCCAGAGCAAGAGGTGTGTAGGAGGAAGGAGGGGGCATGGGTGGGTGGTTTGTACTCACCCAAAATGGCTCAGGGGCATCACGGTCTGGAGGGTGGCCTTACATGGTAGAGAAGTGAGCACAGGCTTGGCTCTGGACTGGGGCTATCTCTAGGCTTGCTGGACTGAACAGGAGTGATTTGTGGGCACTGGGGAGGAACACAGGGATCCCTGGAACAAGCCTGGGCTCATGGAGGTGAGCTCGTCTTTTGGCAGGTGATAAGCCAGATAGGTTGGCTCTCAGCCAAGCTGGGGTCAGCCTCCTGTGCTATGCTGCTCCGGGAGTGAGCTGCAGGGGTGTGGGCTGAATGACAGTAGTTGGTTGGGCTCAGGTCACATTCCTCAGAGCAGGGGTCACTCGGGCAGCCAGGCTCCATCGTTGGCGCTGTCTGGGCAGTGTGCCATCAGATGCTGAGCTTTAGGCTTAAGTGACATTGCTGGTCACATTAGCAAAGGCAGGAAGCAGGGAGGGGTAGCCCCATACATGGACAGCAGAGTGAATCCAGAGTTCTTACCAGGATGAAATCTCCTAGAGATAAGGACCAAGAATCAACCTCTGAGCAGGGAATTTCCCCTGCCAATGCAGGCCAACCCATCTAAGGGAAGAGCAGGGACAAATAACAGGTATGACCATATGTGCCAAAGGCAGGACTCACACTCAGGTCCTCCTGGCTTTGAGCACAGCTCTCCATAAATATAATAGGAGGAAACTTAAGAAGGATAGACCCAGGTTCTACACGGGTTCAGAAAATCACCCACAATACAAACACAGAGAGTGCCCATCAAAAGCTGCACTTGAGTGTGCTGGGGCAGCCAAGCAGGCTCACGTGACTGAGGGAGGCAAGAATGAAGAGCTAAGGAAGTGCCCGACGAGCATCCAGAGGAGCATGCCAGCAACGGGAGTGGGCGAGGATCACTTGGGTGGAAGGGGGTGAGATGAGGGGAGTGGGCAGCAGGCAGGAGGATGCCCTCCTGAAGGTTCCCTTAGGTTTGCTCTGCTTGTCCCAGGTGATGGAGGAAGACTAATGGGAAGGAAATCTCCAAGAGGCCAATCTAGGCTTCTTGCCCAGAAAACCTCGCTTAGTGATAAGAACGAGCAAAGCCGGTTTCTTGAGGCATCCCCCTAGACCTTTGGCTACACGGACACAAGGCCAGTAACAACAGCCCGCTGAGTCTGGCCACTCGGCTGGTTCTGAAGCCCTGGCCCAAATCTCTTTTTGCATGTGCAGAGCTTGGGTGACTGCTGAACCTTTTGCCCAAACCCGTTAAACATCGCTATGGCATCTCCGTCCTCCCCTTTCTGGGAATGTGCCCGTGGGGTTTTGCGTGGATCTTAGCGACTCCTCTTCCTGCGGTCTAGCCACTCTCCATGGTGCCTAGACCTGGTTGCCAGGTGGTGCTTGGTCACTAGGTGTACTCTATCCCTGGCCTGGAGCCTGCTGGCCAAGGCCCCGCCCCTCAAGGCAGTTTCCTTTCCAATCAGCGGCTCCTCTCCTGCCCTCCTCCTTGGCTGTCAGCAATCAGCAGAGAAGAACATGGCCTGTGGCTTGGGGTCTTCGGTGTCATCCTTAGCAGCGCTTTCAGGGTTCCCTCCAGCAGCCCTCTTTATTGGAGTCACCAGAGATGGGGAGTCGTCATCCACCTGGACAGGTCACATCTGGAGTGATGAGAGCCTTCACTATGGTCTCCTGAGCCCTGCCTGCTCATCTATTCTCTTTCTGGGCTGTCCTGGAAGCACCCTCCTCAGAGTACCCCTCCTCAATTCTTTGGGATCCGTCCTCTCCAAAATCAATCTCTGCTCTTCCTGGAGGGGCCAGGGGCCTTGGAACCTCTCAACCAGGAGCAACAGTCTGTGAGCATCCCTCCCTACTCAGCAAATACAGGAGTCACACGTTTAGATTTTAATTTTAAGATGAAAAACTTCAGATTAAAGATTTGATTTGTAATTTAAAATCTAAATATTAGTTTTCCAGCTGCCACCACTGGTCTGCGTTTCTCTTGTGCAGCATATTAGGGGTACAAGGCCCGTCTTTGCTAATTCCATGCATGTGGCATTTCACTCACGGGCATTGTCTCTCTTGTTTGTCCTGTGTGCCAAGGCACCAAGGACACACCTCCACTTGTGGCTGGATGGGACAGATAGGCAGGCCTTATTGGCTGTTGGCCTATGTGCTGCTGAAGGGCAATGGGAGCTATGGAAGGACTTTGAGCAGGAGAGTGGAGCAACGGAACCAGTTGATAAAGTATGGCCTCCAGAAGGGAGGACATTGACTATTAACCTCCAGAGTGTCTGTTTGTAAAGCACTTTGTGTCTGAGAACTCATGCCATCCCCACAATACCTTGTGGGGTTAGTGCTCGCAAGCATAATATTTATTTTACAGGAGAGTAAAGTGAGTCCAAGAGACTTAGTACAGTCATTCGACTAGAAAGCAGGGGCTTACACCAGGTCTTCTTGGCTCTATACCTTCTCCCTGTGTGGGGTGGTGCTCCTCAAGATGGGGGAGTCCTAAGGGTGTCAGAGGCATTCTGGGAGATCGCAGATAAGAGCAAGAAAGAGGCCATGCCCGGTGGGGCAACTCCTGGGGAGCTGAGGGTTGGCCTGTGGCCAGGAGAAGGTGTTCCAGGGCTGGGAGAGGCCAGGGCTTAGGGATCAGGGACTCCCAAGTGGGAAGAAGTTTCCCAGGGACCAGACCCAAATTCTCAGGTCCTACTGGCTCCCGAGGACAGGCCACAGTTACGGCTGTTCAGGCAGGCATGCCCTTGCTACGTCTCTGTTCTGGCATCCAAGGCCAGGGTCTTTGACCCTTCCAGTGATGTTGGGGCTGGGTCAGTCAGAGAGGGCTGAGCTGCCTCTGCGCTTTGATGCCTGGTGTCTGGGGCTGGTCGGGAGTGAGCAAACAATACTCTTGCTGAGAGCTGAAGGGAGAGAAGTCGAGGGTGGGGAAGGCCAGAGACTGATTTTTAGATGAGAGTCGTTGAGCTGTGTCTGGGGGTCCTGGGAGGAGGCGACAGAGAGAGGGACTGAAGATACTTCAGAGCCTTGTAGACCAGACAGACCCATTATGGACAGGGCCAGGGCAGGAGGAACAGGGTTAACTACGGCCCCAGAGAACGTCTTCCTGCCTGGAGATGGTGTCAGGGAAAGGTGGGAGGCTCCCTGGCAAAACCAACAGACCTTCGGTTTATACCCTCAGGGTCGAAAGGGACCCCAGAGGCCACCAGGGCGGGCACTTTGCTGGCCCAGAATCCCCCTCCAACTCCCCCTGAGATGCCCCTCAGCCGCAGCTTGAAGCCCACCCTCCTTGTCCCCAGCAGCCCACTCCATGGCCGCCCTCCGAAAGGGGACAGGTGAGGACGCAGCTTCTGATGCCTCCCTCCAGATGTTAGCCTGGCTCAGGCCAGCCAGCCCAGCTGTATCTTTGAAAGCAGGTGGGCGAGGGCCACAGGGGAAGACGAGGCAGAAAGAAAAGATTCCCTGAGCACAGGCCCCAGCTCGCCCTGCTGCAGGCCTTTCACTGCCTGGCATTCCTTCGGAGGCAGGTATGTCTGCACGTTTCCAAATCAGGCCCGCAAGTTGGCTTGTAGCATGTCCCATGAATCAGGGTGTGCCCTGAGCCCAGCAGAGTGCAGCCTCTCCCGCAGGCCGGGCACCCCACCCCCCAAACACACCTCTCAGACTGTTGGGGCTAATGGAGCAGTGTGTGCGCCCGAACCACCCTGGAGAAGGGGAGGGTGTCCTTGCCCACAGACCAATTCAGGGAAGGCTTCATGGTGGAGGTGGCCTGGGTGGTGTCTTTTAAAGGATGGTGAGGAGACTTTGGAGGGGAAGGGAGGACGTTCCAGGCAGAGGTCATCGCTGGGGCCATGGCCCAGAGGGACCAGACTAAGCGCCCAGGGCAGGAGGCTCAGACAGGGGAGGATAGAGGACACGGCGGGGAAGGTCAGAGGCGAGCGTGGGTCTCCGTCTCTCCACTGTCCTTCCACTTTTGTCCCCCACGGCCATTCAGACCAATCCTTCCCGGATCGTCTCCACAGGACGCCCTTCGTCTGTGCCTTTTAGGTCTTCCTCGCTGTGGCAAATCTGGAGCCCAAAGAGAAGGGTCGGCAGGAGCTCTCCGTCATTTACAAGTGGAGCCCCAGAAAACTCAAGTTTGTCGCCTACCAGAGAATTGTCACTCACAGCGCCAGGGACTGGGAAGCCTTTGAGATCGCAGGGGAGTCCTTTCTGGCCGTGGCCAACCACCGCGAAGGTAGGAAGTTCCCGGGAAAAGCCCGGGCCTTGGCTGCTGCCCCGACTCACTGAATCAGAGCCGAAAGGAGTCGCTGAAACAACGCGAATAAAAATGAGAATAGCACACACTTATAGAGTGCCTACTGTGTGCCTGGTACTCTGCTAAGCACCTTACAATTACTGTCTCATTGTATCCTAAGGACCCCGAGAGGTGGGTGCTGGTATTATCCTCATTTTAGAGATGACGTAATTGGGGCAAACAGAAGCTAAATGACTTTCCCAGGGTCATACAGCTAGGAAGTACCTGAGGCTGGATTTGAACTCAGGGTTCCTGACTCCATGCCCTGGACTTTACCAGGCCACTCCCTCTTTTTATAGATGAGGAAATGAAGGCCCAGGGATTGCAAAGCCACTCACCTGAGGTCCTACACCAAGTTCTTTAGCCTGGAGGAAAGAAGTCTTGGGGATGGGGGTCAGGGAAGCATCCACAGATGATTTCCAGTATCACCTGGACAGGCTGCCCTTTGGAAAGGGCATCAGCTCCTCCTCTGCTTGGGGGTCAGGATGCCCTTCCCAACCATCAGCACTATCCCAAAGAGGGGGGAGGGTCTCCCACTCCCTGGAAGGCTTCAAGTAGAGCCCACAGGCCTGCTCGGAAGGATGAGATCCGGGAGTCTGTGGTTCTGGGAGGGAAGCGTGGGAGCCCTCCGCACCCTCTTGTCATATCATCAAAAACACACAGTATCACAGCTGCCTGAAGGAACAATGCACGCTGCTTCTGGCCTCAGTCAGGACATTCTAAAATGTGGGGAGAAGGGGGGCAGAGTCTGAGCTGAACTGAATACCAATTTCTTCCTGAGGAAACAGAGGCGTTCATCACTGTTCATTTCTACTCAACTCAATCAGGGCTCATCCCCGGTTGTACAAAGCATTGGAGGCCCTCAAGGGACTTCCCTTTTGAACAGAGAGGGGCACACGTGGTTATGACAATAAAACTTGAGGAAGGATAGAACATTACCAGATATGGGGGAGACAAGAGAGGACTTCCAAGAGGAAGCGATACTTGAGCCCGGCCTCTAAGGAAGAGGAAGATCCTGAGAGGAGGGAAGAACATGGTTGGGTGGGGCCAGCCAGCTGGAGGGAACACAGCCATGGGTGCTCCCAGAGAGCTGGGGTGAAGTGGAGGGGCTGCACCCCCACATCTCCACTGTGGGTGCTGTTGCTTGGCATCCTCCTTACACGCCTTCCCTTCTCTTTCACACCAGGGGACAACCACAACATCGACAGCGTCATCTACAAATGGAACCCGAGGTCGGGGCTGTTCGAAGCCAACCAGACCCTCGCGACCTCGGGCGCTTATGACTGGGAGTTCTTCACTGTGGGACCCTACTCGTTTCTGGCAGTGGCCAACACATTTAACGGCACATCCACCAAGGTGTTTTCTCACACCTATGTCTGGCTCCTTGGCTCCTTTCGGCTCTTCCAGTCTTTCCTGGTAAGGAGACAGAAGGCAGCAGAGACTGACCTGGCCCCCTCCCATTCCCTGGGGCCCCCAGGGTAGACTTCATGAGCTTGGCCTTTATTGGGTGGTAGAGAGTCCAGACGCACCACCTTGTTAACCCATCTTGGAGTTAAATCCACCGGAGGGTCCACCTAGGCTTTAGTGGCACTGGCGGGCTTTCTCTGTCACTTCCCATCCCTGTTGTGTCTTAGCCATTTCAGGCACTTCAAGGAGGGCTCTTAGACCCGATAATCCTTGAGGGGCTAAGGAACCAGTCTTCCCACACCTCTGGGCTGTCCCAATGCAGTGTGCCCAAGTGTTGTCCACCCTTTACAAGAATCCTTGCTAGTGTTCCTTCTTCTTGGGAGGACAGCGGTCCTACGAATCATGATGCTGTGCTCACACCAGAGGTTCAGCCCTGACTGCCTTTGGCTTCACCCTCCTACTTCCCCACTACCACTGTCTTAGGTGTTTTTTTATTATGACTTTTAGAGTCATCAACAAACAGACATTTCAATAGACCAAGAACAAGAAAGCATTCCAGGAGAAACTGTGAACATCTATGATGTACAATTTTAAAGCAGAAATTAAATTTAGCAAGGTACTAACAAAGTTACCCTGTTCCCACCCCCTGCTCGCCTTATTTGCCTCTGTGTATTTTAAATGTTTTACTGATGGTCTTCCCCCCCCCATCTCCATCACTACCCACTCCCTTATCCCCCACCCCCTCCAGATAGAAGCCATGCCTTATAACCCCTCGGTACAGTGGAGCAGACAAATCGACTCCCTGGCCTCAGTGTCCCATTCTGTGCCTCGAGGCCACCCCCACTCTTCCAGGTTCTGTCTGCAGACCCTTGAGGGATCTGTGTGGCTCAGGGTCTGGTGTCTTTCCCAGGTGTTTTCTCTTATATGATTTTGAGCATAATGCAAATTACTCTCCTGGGTCTTCTGATTTCACTCTGCTTCGCACACCCCTCCTCCTGATTCTCGGAATTTGTCACGTTTGTCATTTCTAATGGCACTGACATATGCCATTACATTCCTGCGCATCATAGTCCACTCAGACTTCCCCCAGTGGACGGGCACTCACAGTGTTTCCAATTCTTTGCTACAACAACAAAGTTGCTATCGATATTCTTGTCCTGGGGTTTTCCCTCTGTCTTTAACCTTGCAGTTTACACCTCCATTGCAACTACACGTCTATGCAGTCATCAAGGCAGATACAGTTCAGTGACTTTCTACGTAGAATCCAAATTGTTTTCCAGAATGGCTGAGCCGCTTCACCACTCCATCAAGAGGGCATCAGAATGTTCCCATCTCCCTCCCCCTCTCATCATCCACGCTGAGCTGATGATGAGGTGGCACCTCAGAGTTATTTAAATTCTCTTACTGGCAACTTGAAACGTTTTCATGTGGTTGTTGATAGCTGGGATTTCTTCATGTGAGAACTGCCTTGTTCGCATCCTTTGACCAGTGGAATATTTTTGTGATTTTTTAAATGCGACCTTTTCCAGAAAGACTTGCTATGAACATTTCCCCGATTGTTTCCTTTCTAATTCTAACTGTATCTGTTTGATTTATGCAAAAGCTTTTCAGTGTTAGGCCATTGAAATAATTCTTTTTATCTTTTATGACTACCTCAGTCTTTTGCATCTGTTTATATAGCTGTGCTATTTTTATTGTTGACCTGGTCCGAGTTGATGGTTTTCTTAATGCTGAAACAGCCTGCATTCCTGGTAGAAATTCCAAGCTGTGTGTCTTCCAGGGCTTGAATTCCACTGGCCTCATTTTCAAGAATCCCATCTCATCTCTATACTGGGGTGATGCATCAGAATAAGACTTGGGAGGCCAGGGTGGAGGAGGGGAAAGGAGCTGTCTGTAGAGAAGCCTTTAGTCCACAGACTGATTTATTTGACATGTTATGCTTGATGCTCTTAAAGAGTTTATATTTTAAGGCTAGCCCTGGGTTCCTGATTCTTAGGAACCCAGCCACATGCCTGGGACTCAGTGACAGGCATCTAGGTGACTTTCTGGGATCAGACTAAAGCAGAGACTTGGCATCTTTAGTCAATCCACAAGCATTAATTAAGCACCTACTGTGTGCCAGGCACTATGTGAGGCATGGGGGATCCAAAAACAAAAAAATGAGACAGTGCCTGTCCACAAGGAGCTTATGTTCTCTTAGAGGTGGAACAAGTAAAGTCCCATTTACTTCCTGTCCGTGTGGTTTGTGTATTGTGGGATAACCTTTGTAGTCAGCTTCAATTGCAGATGACGTGTCTCCATTCCTGGCCTTCCCTGAACCTGACTCACTCAGTCATGTAGGTTCGTGTGTGTGTGTGTGTGTGTGTGTGTGTGTGTGTGTGTGTGTGTGTGTCCTAGAATGGGTTAATGGGTTTTCTTGAGTCAGCAGACCTCAGGAAACTAGAGGTGGGCATTCGTGGTCCCAGGCTGCCAAAAGGGGAGAAGGGAGATTCCAGAAACTGTAGACTGGTTAGTTTGGTGTCAATCCCAAGAAAAGAAAATTAAGATGGATTATTGTGCAAATGGTTTGGAAGAATTTATCAATCAACCCACAAGCATAGATCAAACATCTATTATGTGCTTGGCACTGTGCTAAGCACAGGGGACACAAGAAAATACAAATGCAGTCCTGGCCCTCAAGGGGTGCACATTCTAGTGGGGAGAGAGACGACGTGCATCTACATGCAAGGGTGCATACAAGATACCTCCATGGAAGGCAAATGCACAGATGAAGTCTCTACCACTGGGGGAGGCAGGAAGGGACTCCAGCACATAGTAGGTGCTTATTTCATGATTATTGACTGACTGATTCCAGCAGAACTTTCCAGAATTTCTAGGAGCTGGAAAAGGCTCATTAACAATACACAGTGTGCAATGAGCCTCATCAATGCTTTTGATTGACTCACTCACCTAAAAATGACATAAGAGGGTGACCTAGAACTGTGCATTCAGCTTCCAGAAGGACCTTCAGCAGAATCTCCCATAATGTTCTCATTGATGAAATGGAGAAATATGCGCAATTCTGTGGAGCAGAGGAAAGAGAGCTGAATTTGGAGTCAGAGGGTTCGAATCCCTACCCTTCAGGGAACTTCAGAAAATCTTTTCCCCACCCAGGACCTCCATTTTCCCATCTGCCATATCAGAGGGTTGGACTCCAGAACCCCTTGGGCCCTTTCCCAGCCCTTGTGACTGAAGCCCCAGGCTGGGTGGATTCAGTCTGGAAGGCCTTGCTTAGTCCTGCTCCATTCACCATTTTTCCATCGGGAGGCATGCTCTTCCAGTCTGTGAATGACAAGGCTCTGAGAAGCCTCCCTAATGCCTGGGTTGACAAAGCCCAGAATTCAGCAGATCTCAGCAAACAGGAATGAGGTCGGCTCAGATGCACAAGCAAGGGGATGCTTAATGCCAAGAAATGTCAAGTCCTTTCAGTTTGAAAAAAAATTCCCATTCCACAGGCGTGGGACAAGGGAGCTGGAGGAAGGGGTGTGTCCTGCCTCTCTCCAGAAGGCAGGACCTGGCCGGGCCAAAAGATACACGTCAGCGATGGGAAGGAATAGCCGTCTGCCAAAAATGTTGGAAGCCGCTTCTCACATTGCACCGGAGGTTGGATTTGGTGGTCTCAGTGGTTTCTCCAGCTCTTTGGGTCCTGGGACAGAGCCAGCCTTAGGCCAGGCAGGCGTCCTTTAAATGGTCCCAGGCCAATGAGATGTTGCCATGGTAGCCTTGGTCAGTGACATTCAGTGGTGAGGAAAGCAGAGTTGGTCTTGGCTTTTGTGTCCTCCTCCTCCCTCCACACTGTGAAGGGGCATATGTGTTTCTTCTGATGCCTCCTGAACCTGCCAATCACACAACTGACAGGCATTTATTAAGCTCCTCTGTGCCAGGCCCTGAAATGTGCCCCTAGATGGAAATAGATGAGCGCTGCACTCTCCCTGCAGAGGAGGGGCTGAGTCACGGACTCTCTTTCCAACAGAGATGCCCCCAGGGACCTGGCCTTCAGCTCCTTCTCTGATCTGTGCTGTAGCCAGAGTCAGCTGTTCAGGGCTTGGGGCTCAGCCTATCAGGAGGGCCTGATGTTATGGAGTCGTGGGAGGTGGGTGCGCCATTTCACCAATCTTCAGTGTGGACCTGGGAAGACCCTCTCCTTCCTTGGGCATGTGGTAGTGGACTTCCCCTTTGGATGTGGGTTGGGCTACATGTTTTGGGGTCCATCCGGCTCTGATTCTGGGAGTCAGAAGAGACCTCCTCCCATCAGCCCAGCTAATAAGCAGGTGTGCCTGCCTCACCAGGGAGTTGTGTGATCACGTCTGCTCTTGTTATCACTACCACTGCTACAGATTAATTAACTCTCTCCTGATGGCACCCCATGTGCCAAGAAGCCACCACTGGTCACTCTGCCAGGATCCTTTCCCAGGCTGCTGCAGGTCACAGCGCTGCAGCCACTGATCCTGAAGAAAGGACCACAGGGGTCCCTTCTGCTCATCGGGCAGGTGCTCAACAGACGAGAGTCTGGTGGGTCCAGCTGGTCCTGTTTAGTTAATAATCTTAAGGAGTGGGCCTTGGAGCCTCACTCTTTTTCTGGAGACAGCAAAAGGCAGGCTTAGAAGGTTGTGATGTCCTGTAACGGGGCAAGCAAACCCTTCGGTCTTAGCTTCCTGGAGCTGGCTGGAGATCCGAATGTGCGGAGGAGGGTTTGAATGTTGGGGCAGCCCACAGGGCGCTTGCCTGAGGGCGGGCGGAGGTTTGACAGCTGGGGCAGGTCTGGGAAGGGAGAGACTGATGAAGTGTGAGGGCGCTTGGCAGCTCACCAAGGTGTGGGGTGTGAGTCAGAGCAGGGCAGTTCTGCTGCGTGGGGAGGCAAGAAGGCCAGGGGCACTTTCACTGGCCGTGTGGGAGGCTGGTCCATTCTCCTGAGGAAGGAAAGTCTGTGCTCTGAGGGAGGAGAGGGAGAAGCGTGGTGCCAGCCCTACCCCAGAGTCTGTCTCCACCACAGATTCTGTCTCCTTCCTTCGGTCTGCAGGGACTCAGGTCAACGAACGAACGAACGAACAAATGATTGGAAAAGCCTTTAATGAGACCTACTCGTGGCAGGTTGTGCCTCAAGGTTCTTACATCCTAGTAGGGAGAGACAAAGCACATCCGGGGTGGGGGTGGTGGCCATGTAGGGGTGCTCTGGTGAGAAAGTCACACGGAGGGTAAGTGGAGCCCCAGGGGAGCAGTGTGCAGGAGAGGGCTGGCGGAGGGGAGAGGAGGGGGCGCCCATGTGCAGCTGGCCTGGCCAGAGCCAGCAGCCACAGGAGGGGTGCCCCATAGCCTCAGGGCCAGGCCAGAGCTCTCAGGGCTGAGCAACGACCTTGGGATGCTCGAGAGAGGACTCCAGGCTGGGCCAATCTGAGCTGGGCTCCCTGGGAGGTTGACAGGACCTTTCCCCATGTGCAGTGGGCAGAATCTCTCAGCTGTCTGGGGATGGCAGAGCTCTGTTCATTGTACCTGGAAGGGGAGGTAGAACAGGAATGCCCAGCTCCCCCCACCACCATGCCCCCTTCATCGTAATAGCTCTGCAAAGAACTTTGTAATGATGATCTCCTTTGACCCTCACCAAAACCCTAGGAGGGTGCTGCTGTTATGACTCAATTCACAGATGAGGAAACTGAGGCAAGCAGAAGTTAAGTGACTTGCCCGGGCTCACATGGTTAATACATGTCTGAAGCTGGATTTGAACTCAGGTCTTTCTGACTCTAGGTCCAGCGCCGTAGTGATAAGATGTCCACCCAAAGTGAGAACCACCGCAGGCAGGTTTGCCTGGAAACTCCATTATCTCTTCCCTAATCGAGTCCATCACAAGGATGGACATAGGGCTCAGGGGATCCTGGGGCACCCTTCCTGTTTAGGGCATTGTATATCTGGGGACACAGACCCATCTTTCCTCAATGCTGCCAGGGCCTCTGGCCACCTGTACCAACCATGGTTTCTCTGCCACTACCTGGTCCCCTTCTGAAAGGGGCCATGGTCCAAATATTTGATGACCCTGGAGCCTCCCAGGAAAGGAGCCTCTTGGACAACTGACCCCCAGCCCTTCCATAGTGACCCCTGAAAATGCCCTCCATGGCAGTCTACGGATGGGGCCCTGGAAGAGGGTGTTAGGGGATGGTGGGGAAGAGTTAGGCCTCAGGAGGGAGGATGGGGAGGTTTGAGGGGAGAGCAAAGAAGGAAGTTAGGGGGAGGGAGGAAGTCCAGAGTTCTGGCTCCTGGGCATGGTTCTGACTGGGTTACCCCTCTCTGTGTGTGGCCGAGGTTGAGGGGAGCTCAAGAGGGCTTTCTAGGGGGTGTATAGGTGCTTAGGGGAGTCTTCATGTCTGAGGACAGGGCCTGGGGTACAGAGGAAGCCTCGGCACCCCTGGGAGCCCCTATGAGCAGGGAGAGGACCACCCTGAAGGTGTTGTACAGAGTGAAGAAGCAGGAGCTGGCTCATTGCAGGGAACATGGGAGAAGGTGCTCCAGGCCCAAAGAGAGTGGCCCGGCTTTGGGGTCAGCAGCAGGGTCCTCCCTGACTGTGAGAATATGGATGGAAGCATTGGGAGAGGAGGAAAGGGAGCCCCAGAGGCAGTCCACGGGGTCTCCCAGAGCTGGGATAGCCTGTGGCCATAAGGCCTGCAAGGAAAGAATGGTGATCCCTGGGGCAGGAAGGCCTGGCTCAGTGTGGAGAGGCCTGTTCTTGTCAAGAGACCGTGAGGATCAGATTGCTTCCTCAGAAGCACATTTAGGTTTATAGGCTGGGCCAGCCTGACCTGTGATCCCTGGGTCTGAGGCAGCAGGACACCCCACAGACACACAGTGAGTGCCTGCTGTGTGCACAGCTGGGCCAGCCTGAGTTATAACCCCTCCCCAAGTCTGAGGCAGCAGGACACCCCACAGACACACAGTGAGCGCCTGCTGTATGCACAGCCTGACCCATGACCCCTGAGTCCTGAGGCAGCAGGATGTCCCACAGACAGATAGTGAGTGCCTGCTGTGTGCACAGCCTGACCCGTGACCCCCAAGTCTGAGGCAGCAGGACACCCCACAAACAGTGAGCACCTGCTGTATGCATAGCTGGGCCATCCTGACCCATGACCCCCCCCAAGTCCTGTGTCCCAGACTACAGCTCTGCCAGACAGAGGAGGAGGGAGCCTTAAAACTGAAGAATTTAGTGACTCTTTGACCCCTTCCTGGGCCACAGTGGGAAAGTGAAGGTGTGGGGTGTCGGGGGGGAGCGGGGGCACCCTGGCGAGGAACGAGCTGGCCCTCAGACCCGTCCTGGCTCTCATGTCTCCCTGCTCCAGGCACCCCTCCCCTGCTTGCCTGAAAGCTGCCTCCCTCTAATTGATGCCCCTCAGGGAGGATGAAGGAGAGGGGTGGCTGCTCATCTGGGAGGGCCTGGAGCCCTGGCCATGGCCATGCTCCCCTCACCTGCATTCATATATGCACACATGTACATGCATGCACACATATATGTGTGCTCACATGCGTATGTAGACGTGCACATCCAAAGCTTATGGGGCAGCCAGCTGGGCTGTGGATAGATTCAGCTGGGTTGTCCCAGGATGTTGGGGACCAGAGACTGAGAGTAGAGTCATCTCAACATCTGTGCCTTCTAGCGAGAGGAAACTGAGGCCCAGAGGTCAGCGACCTGACCAGCTCACACAGAGGGCGGCAGTGGCTGTAATTGAAGACAGCCCTCTGACCCACAGGCCTAGCCTCTCCATGTCTTATGCTACTGCCACCTAGGTCTTTGTGTGGCCCTTAGTATCTGGGGCAGTGCCCTCCTGGCATGGAGCTGGAGATGAACAAGGATGTGCCCACAAACAGCTGGATAAGCCGGAACTCTCTGCTGGATTAGTGAGTCCACCATCTTGGCCCAAAGTCAAGCAGGGGTGGGGTGGGGTAGGGAGGAGATGGGCCCAGGGGGACAGGTCACCTCCAGTCACAGCAGCAGCTGCTCAGCCTGTAGCTGGTCTGATGCCAGGCTCTTTGAGGAGCAGGGGCAATGTGGTTTCAGAAGCAGCGGGATTTCCCTGCCAGCCAAGGATTTGGGGAAGCCGGATCCAGAGCCAGCTGGAAAGCCTTTGAATGCAGCCAAAGAAGGATGGGCATGCTCTTTCCTGGCTCATGGCCATTCTGCCTGGTCCCCAGCTTGGAGAGAGGGTGACTGTTAGCCCTGTGGGGGCTCAGGAATGCCTAGAGGGGTCATCTGCCCTGGCTCCTGCCCTCAGGTCTAGCTTGTCTCAGCCAGCATGTGACATTTGGAGGACACTGCCTTTCACTGCCTCTATCTGCCTGCCTTCCAGCACTCTTGAGAGAATACTCTGTGGGCTGAGTTTGGCAGGACCTTGGCAAAGGGTGGGCAGCTAGCCATGCCCCTGGCAAGCAATCCTCGACAGCCACCAGCCAGCCCATGTCTCGCTCACCACCAGCCAGCCTGGTGCTCTCACATTAGGGAGGGACTGCCAGCTGCTGCCCAGCCCCCATGCACACCCATCTCTCAGAGGTCTCCTCATTCCAGGCAGACACCCTGCTTTTCTTGGAGCCTTGGGAAAGAAGACTTCCTCCCTGGGGAATTCCAGGCTACTTGAAGAGGATTTTTCCTTCCCCTGGGGACATGGGAGCTTCCATCCCACCCTGCTCCCACCTGCCAACCTCAGGAGTGGCAGCTTCAGGGCTTGGCTGGAGCCTCTGTTTGAAACTGGTCTGGGCAGGGACTCCTTGGCAGGCTAGGAGTGATCCTGTCTCTCTGATCTGACGAGTGATTAATGGGCTTTGGATTGCCCAGAGAGACCTGTGGTCAGCCAGGCCCAGAAGGATTACAACCACCTCTGCTGGGCACACAGAGCCCTCCGCTCTCCAACTCTCAGGCCTGGAGGTCTTTCAACTTTATTCTGTTTTCTATCAGGGAAAAGTCTCAGGATGTGGAGATGAAAAAGGGTAGACCAAAGGCCATGGCCAGCGTGGTCAGGCCCAGGAGGGACATCTCTGCCTGACATGATGAAGGGTCAGATTCTCAGACACATTCTGCAGCTGCTGGGAACTACCAGGGCTTCCCAGGAGGTGGCACGGAGTGGACCCAAGGACTGCCTGAAGCCTGGCAAAGGTCACCCAAGGCTGACAGGGCCTCCCAAGCTGGCACCTTCCTGGCTGCAGCCTCTGAGCTGGCAGCTCTTTACCAGAGGATGGAGAGCCCTGGGGATAACCTGGTGCCAGGCAGAGATGCCAATGCCCTCCCCAGGCAACCACAGACTCTGATCTTCCCCTCCTCAATCAGCTGGCTCACCTCTCTCACCTTGAGCCTTTGGGGATGGCCCCTGGGCCTACCTGTGTCTCAGCTGCAGGTCGAACTATCTTCTCTGCAGCCCTCTTCCCAGGACCTAACCCACTCCTCCTGGTCACTAGCTCTCCTTCGGCCACTGTTTCTGCCCAGAATCCTCATTCCCTCCTGTGACCCTGATTAGAGGTCACAGCTCTCTCTATCCAGGATATCTGACTCAACCTTTTCTGTCGAATCTTCCCAGGCCCAACTCGAAAAATACATATGGGATCCCCAAAATCTTGGCACAGTTTCAAGGCATTAAAACTTTTTAAAAGTCCTGTTTTAAGTCAGTCGGTTTAAGCTCTAAAAGTTCAAAACTGCAGGGATTTTGGGGACCTCCTGCATATAGGCACAGTCAAAGATGGGGAGATGGGGAGTCCCACCGAGTCAGAAGGAAACCTCCCAGCAAGCCTGGGTCTGGGGTTGTCTTTGGGCCTGGAACCTCCCCTGAAGCCTGAGATGCTTACTTGGGGCTCTCGCCACCCCTAGCCGTGGGCCTTGGCTGCTTGTCTGTATTTAGACTGGGCCCAATGACCTCGGCTTCCAAAGCTGGTGCAGGAGGTGACTGAGCTCTGCCTACCCCTGTGGAAGGAGGGGTGCACCCCAGAGATGGGGAAAGAGACCCTCCTTTGTTTGCCTTTTCTATTCCCAGGGAGGGGTTTCCTGAAGAGGAGTCATGGGGGATGCCTACCACAGTAACTGATGGTTTTCCCCCCAAGGCATTAATAGCAGCTGGTGGTATAGACATAGCTGGTGGTCTTCCCCCAAGGCATTAGTAGCAGCAAAGGCAGAATGGCTTGGGAGTGAAAGGGTTGGACTTGGGAAGACCCTGTGCCCAGATGAGAGGCAGGGAGCAGCAGGTTGGACAGCCTTGGGGCACAAATATCCTGATGCTTCTCCCTGAGCAGACCTACCTTGGTAACACTGGCATTCTTCTCTGATGGCGTGGGGCTGAGGGGCCTCACCTTTTGGAGACTCAAAGCTGGGGTGACCCAGAGGCTGCTTCCAGTTACCCATGATGGATGTGTGCAGGCTGCAGCATGTTACTAGGAAGGCCTGTCAGGGACATCACCAGATGTCCCTTGGGCGACTGGGAGAAAACCAGACAGGTCACAGAGTGAACCCAAGGGACAACAGAGGGCTCCCCCAAGGGAGCCCCATGGTGGGGTTGTGGAGGAGGCTTCAGCATGCTATGTGGACACTGTGGAAGGACATGGATGAGAGCTGTCAGAGCTAGGCAGGCACAGATGGGCTGCAATCTGCATCACTGGAGGGAAAACCCACACTGAGAGATCATCGGTACCCCCTGGAGGAGGATTGGGGAATTGCTCCCTGCACCTCACCATCCCTCCTTTCTACGTCCACCTGGCCTGCCCTCCATCCTATAGAGCTTTTGTGTTCAGGACAGAGTTTCCTTGACCTGTTGGCGGTGGAAGGCTTTGGGGCTTCAATGACCCTGACAGCCCATTCTTGCTGCTTCAGGGAGGGGGCAGGCATGGAATTTCCCCTGGGATAAAGGGGCTCAGGGAAATTCCCAAGCCAGATAGAGGGAATGAAGCCTGTCTTCTGGCCCTGAATCTCTCACTGCTTGTGCTAAGTACCTTTGATGCATGCCAGATTTAACGTTTATATTCTGAAGGGAAATATGGCAGACATGAGCTCTGACGGAGCTCTGCTCATACCTCCCAGAGCCCTCAGCCTCTGCAGAACAGAGGGTGGACTCCACTGGCCTTGGAGACCAAGCTCTGATACTGTCACTCCCTGGAGGGGGCCGGCCAATCCCTTGCAGGACTGCCCCCAATCCCATCCCTGGTAGGGCCCATGGCAGAGCCATGGGGCAGGCCTGGTAAACCGGCCAAGCACCACCAGGGGGTGCCTCGATTCCTTGGGTTCCATCTTCCCTTCTCAACTCTATAAGAGCAAATTCTGTAAGCATCATAGCTGGTGGTAGTGTAGCCGGATGGCTGAAGCCTCTTTCTTTGGGGGAAAAGGCTGGGTCTCCTGTTTGGCCACAGGGTACCTCAAGTTCTTGGGCCTCTGACTTTTGGGGTGAAAGCAGTCTAACCATTGGACTTTTCTTCATCTCAGTTTGCCCAGCTTTCAAATGGTGAGAAATCCTTCCTACCAAAAATTATTGCACATACAACATCTCTCTGTCACAAACCAAATTTCACATTTCATATTTCTGGGAGAGACTGTCCCTAGCATCAGTGTGTTCTAGCCAGACCATGAACTTCCCTCAGGTTGGTGCTTGTGAATCGCTGGAGCGCTCTGTTTGTGGGTGACATTGGCAGATGAATGCCTTGGAATGCCCAGGAAACCCTCCTTGCCAGATGTGGACAGTCAGTCAGCCAGTGAGTCGATGAACAAGCATAGGGAGCTCAGAGAACGACTATGGATCTTGAAACTGAATATTAAGGAACCTCATCCGGTTGTTGGTCCACTCAGTGAGCAGAGGCTCCATTGCTTATTGGGGGCCCGGAATTTTGTTTTTCCACCAGTGACCACAGTGGAAGAAGGTAGTGCCTCTTGTGGACAATAGGCCCAGTAGCTCTCACCCCAGAGGCAGGGAGAGGGCTCCCTCTACAGCTAGGGGAAGAAAATGGGTTTTTTCCTAACTGGTTTCTTCTTTCCAGAATCCACAGGATTTGGAGCTGGGCAGGACCCCAGAGTCCATCTGGTCCAGTCCTCTCCCTCTACCGAGGAGGAGATTGAGGTCCAGAGGGTCTGAGTGACTTGTCTAAAATCCTACAGGTGGCTGAGCTGGGAGGCACCAGGCCTCGGCCTCTGTGCCCAGAGTCCCTTGGAATCTTGCTTCTTTGTTGGGTCTTGATAGCTCCTCCTGGGCTCTGATGCTCTGTCTCCTCTGGGTTTAGTTCTGTTGAATTAGAATGAGTATGTGTTTGGCTGGGGGTGGGACAAGGAGTCCCTGCAGCCCCCAACAGGTGAGGGGTGGGGTCCAGAGTTAGCTTGGAACTCAATCGAGGTCTCCCCTGAGTGCTCCCTCTTCTCTCTACTCTGGCTGACGGTGAGGAGCAAGGGAGGCAGGAGCTCAGTTTCTAGGGTGACCCCCACTGTTAAACTGTCCTGGGCATTGGTGTGAGCCCCAAGGGAGCTATGGGCATGAGATTCATCTCAATGTGGGCAGTGGAGCCCGTGGCTGTCCAGGCACCTGTGGAGCATTGAATGCGCTGTGCTCGGAGCATTAATGAGGACAGGTGAGGCAGGCCTGTCTCACCTTAGATGGCCACACCCAACTCCTGCTGCCTTGCTGAGGCTGCTCTCCTTCCATGGGGTCCCACAGCGCCACCTGGGGGCCACGGGAGGCTTCTGCACCCCTCATTATTGTGTCCAGCCCCTTTATGAGATTCTTTTGTTTCAACCCTAGACCTTCGGGGCTGCAGACTGGGAAGTCTTCCACATCGGGGAGAGGCTCTTCCTTGCTGTGGCCAACAGTCACAGCTATGACAGCGAAACTCAGGTGCAGAACAATTCCTACGCTATCAACTCGGTCATCTACGAGCTGAACGTCACTGCCCAGATGTTCGTCAAGTTCCAAGACATTCCCACCTACAGGCAGGTACCCGTTAGGCATGGCCTGTGGAGTGGACACAGGGTCAGGGGACAGACTCGTCCTAAGCAGTGATCTGGGGGCTGGAAGGAGCAGTTTTCTTGCCTGGAGCAAAAACAGGGGGGATTTGAAGTAGCAGCTGAGAATAGAGGGGCAGTCACACTGGGTGAGGGCAGGAGGGGAACCCAACCCTGGCTCTCACCCCTGTGGAGGCCTAAGGGAAAAGACAAGATGACAGCCTGGGCTGGGGGAAACCCATAAGACAGCAGGCAGCTGTGGGGGGATTCACACTGTGGCCAGGAGAATGGAGGGGGCAACAAAATTGTATGGTCACACTCTTGTCTGTCTGACATTTAGAGAGAATGTGCCCTGAGGATAGGTCCTAGAGCTTCCCCCATATGTGGACCCACAAGTTCATTTGTATAAAGCCCTCTCAGCTCAGGAAGCCCTTCTAGCAATGTAGGTTGGCACCTGCTCTGGAACTCACAGTCTCAGGGGGCTCCCTATGACTAAGCCAGGGTTGCTTGCCAGCAGGGGCCAAAGGTCACAGCAGCTCAGGTATTGCTCGGTCTGAGAACAGCTCTCTGGCCACTCTTCCACATTGCTTCCCTGGTCCACGAACCTCCAAAACTCAAGTCTGCCCATTGCCTAATTCTTGGGCATGTCACGTGGAGCTGCCTTGCCACGGACATGTTTAGATATCTAAGATTCAAGGGGTGAGTGAGACTGGGCCTAGGCTCATCTCTCCTTACCCTTTTTTGTTCCATGGCCCTGGGCAGAGGACAACCTGACGTTGCCTTTCTGCAACATAGGCCCCCACACTTCATGGTGCCCTACCCTGGAGACCCAGTCGATTCAACCTCGGTCTTTTTAGGAATGAATGAAGTCCATGACGATGACGTGGCCACGGGTGAAAGGCATTGTGGCCTACCTGTCCCTTCTCGTGAAATTATTCTGGGGCTCTTGGTGGCTCCTGGCTACTAACCCCACCCCGTCAGGACCCACCAGTGGAAACCTCAGTTGGGAGGGGTGGATGAGTTAGATATGGATCCTTGGATACCCTTTTTGGGGCTTCAGTAAAGTCAGGCCAGGAGTCAAAGTGCAGGAGCAGCATGGACCAGCTGGCCTCTATCCCAGCTGCCCTCAGCAGTTTGGGGTTTTCCAATGGTGAATGATGCATGCCTTTGGAGATCATGGGGTGTTTCCTCATTTGTCAATTGATAGAACGCATAGACCCACCCACCCAGTGACTTACATCCGCCCCATCCAGGCCCATCCCACGTCATTTCATTAATCTGCTCCTGTGGTTGTCCTGGGTGTGTGGTCCCCAGTGAGTCTGCATCCCTTAGTGGGTCTTCATCCCTCAATGTGTCCCCCAGTGAGTCTGCGTCCCTCAGTGGGTCTCCCAGTGGGTCTGCATCCCCCAGTGGGTCTGCGTCCTTCAGTGGGCCTGCAATCCTTAGTGAGTCTGCGTCCCTTAGTGGGTCTGTGTCCCTCAATGTGTCCCCCAGTGGGTCTACATACCTCAATGTGTCCCCCAGTGGTTCTGCATGCCCCAGTGGGTCTGCGTCCACATCAGTTTGTTTTCGCACACACACACCTGCTAAGCTCTAGGCCATTCAGGACAGAGGCACAGGTTGCTCATGTCCTGGTCCAGGTGAGGCTGTCCAAGTCCTCAGTACACACCTGCCTGTGCCTCAAATGGCCTGGCTGATGGCCTATTGCAGCCAACCCTTTCCAGAGGCTCCTGTCCCCATCACAGGGAGGCAGGAAATCCAGGTGTGCTGGGCCTCAGCCCCAGGTGTGCATCCCTAGGTGACTTGGGGCTTGAGCCAGCTGAAATGCCTTGTACTTTGCCCCAGGACTCAGCCCTTCCAACAATGGGATTAGGAATTTCCTTAAGAATTTGTTGGCTCAGAATAGTGCACCTGAGGGAGGGGTCGATCCCAGGGAGAGCCTTCCATACCAACCCTGCCCTGTATTCTCTCTGCAGTGCTCTGGACTGGGAGTTTTTCTCTGTGGGAGAAGATTACTTCCTGGTGGTAGCAAACTCCTTCGATGGGGAGTCCTTCTCAGTGAACAGTATTATATACAGGTACCCTGCCCACTATCCCTGCCCCTGCTCCCAAAACCCCCCCAGCCCTGCCCAACAGCCACTTGGTATCAGAGCCATCAGAGCACTTGGCAGCCCCTGGGGAATGGTGAGGGGAGGGGGAGGCCCCTGACTGGGCTCCTTACTCTGAGCTCTGAGAGGGATCTCAGGGCAGAGGGAACAGGGGCCTTTGGGGCCCTGCACTCCCACCAAGCACTGACCCCAGCATCCAAAGACAGTTCTTGGGTCATTGCCATGGGAGGGGTGACAGAAGGGCAGCCCCTGATGACCAGCTCTCCAGGGCCACCACTTTCCTTTGCAGTTGGGATCAGGGAGGAGACATCCATGGAAAGGGGTCAGGTTCCAGAGGGGAGGTCCAGCTTCTCAGGGCCAGCAGGAGACAGGGTGCAGCATCCTCCACACACCTGCCTTCCTACTCCCCTTTCCCCTGGATCTTTGGTCCCTTTATGGCCACTCACCTTCCTAGAGCAATGGTGCTGTGCACTCAGCTGCCCTATGGGGAGGGTAATGCAGGCAGGTGAGGACACAGAATCCAAGAGGGAAAAGGATCTATGTGAGCTCAAGTGGGCTACAAAGTGGCAGGGCGGGGTGGGGGGGGTCCGGCCTGGAAGTCAGTACCTCGGACTTCCCCAGCAGAACACCTCTCCTAACATCCCACGGCTAAGCTTTGGCTCTTCCCACCGTTGCCACATCAGTAGCCGACTTGGCAGCTGAGGCAGGCAAAGAGAACAAGCATTTGTTAAGCTCATTATGAACAGTAATTATTAGAAATGTTATGTAGTATGCCAATATTGATTATAATAAACAAATAACTTACTGTTATTATGGGCCAGGCACTGTTTGAGCACTTTACAAATATTGTCTCATGTGATCCTCACACAGCCCTTCCAGTAGGTGCTAGGTGGGAACGGAGATAGGGCTTTTCAATCCAGATCAATTTCCCCGGGATTTACTCAGGATCTGTCATGTCCAAATCCCTCTAGATACAGAGACTCCAGGAGAGTAGCCCCTGCCCTCTGGGAGCTGACTTTCTCCTGGGCTGATATATCAGGTGACAAATAAGGGAAAAGAAAATGTGTTTGAAGTAAATGTGAATTAATTTGGGGGCTGAGGTCTCAATAACTGGGCGGGGGGAGCAGGAAAGGCCATGTGTAGGAGATGTTGTATAAGTTGAGCTCACTGGGAGCCAAGGACCCAAGAGGAATAGGGGAGGTCATTAGGGAAAGATGCAGAGGCTTGGTGGGTATTTGGGCAAATTGGTAACAATCTAAGACTCCAGTTTTTTAAGGCAGCATAGGATGGGTGGGAACTGGAGAAGCATCCCTTGGGCACGTTTCTTCATGAGGATGGAGAAAAGGTCGTTAGATTTGGCAGCTGAGAGATCATGGGTCACTTCAGAGATGTGGCAGGTCTGTAAGCCATAATGTAAGGAGTTAAGAAATGATCAGGAGACCAGGAGAGGAAACCCTTGGGAGATGAGGATCAGAGCAACTAGGCACCACCTCTCTCACCCCAGGCCATCTGTGGGGAAGGAGAAGCAGCCTTCTTGTCCAGCAGCCTATGCTGACAGAGCCCACTGCCCGCACATGTCCACTGATTCCAGCAGGGTCCTCACTGCTGCCTGGCAATGCTTACCAGCCTCCCTGGCTAACTCACTGCCCACCTTTTTCTTCTCCCTTCAAGCCCCTGTGACTTCCCTCTCAGCAGAAGTTGGCGCGGTGGCTGTTACCAAGAAAACAGAGGGTACTTGTCCAGAGCTAACCCTCCTCTCTGAGCCTGTGCCTCAGCCCCAAACAGCATTCCTTGTTCCCTGGTGCTTGATCTAGTCTGGGAGCACTGTTGGCCAGCTCTTCTCTGTGTGTCCTTGATCCTCCCATGTCTTCCAGGAGCTCAGCACTTTGATCACCCTTCTCTCTTTTTCATCTTCAATGTCATTTATCCACGGGCTCCTTTCCTGCTGCCAGCAAACATGCTCAGATCTTTCCCCCTTGTGCAAAGCCTCTGCAGGACCACGCCATCCCCTCAGGCTCTTGTGCCACATCCTTCCTTTCGCTGCCAAACTCTGAGGCACAGCCAGCCACACACACGGCCTTCCTCATCTCCTGATCGTTTCTTAACTCCTTACAATCTGACTTACAGACCTGCTGCATCTCCAAAGTGACCGATGACCTCTCAGCTACCAAATCCAACAACCGTTTCTCCATCCTTATCCTTCTTGATGTCTCTGCAGCCTTGAACACTGTTAACCACACTCTCCTCTTGGAACCTCTCTCCTCTCGGGTTTTCATGGCTCTGCTCTCTCCTGGCTCCCCTGCTGCCTGTCTGGCCGCTCTTTCTTGATCTCCTTGGAAGGATCTTGGATCCTTGGATGCCTCTTCTGTGTGAGTGTACCACAAGCCTCTGTTCTGGGCACCTCTCCATCTTTCCCTCTCTCTGTGTCTCTATCTCTGTCTCTTTCTGTCTCTGTCTCTCTCTCTCTATCTGTCTGTCTCAACACTGTCAGGTCTCTGTCTCTCTCTCTAAGTCTCTGTCTCTCTCTTTCTCCCTGTCTCTTTGTCTCTATCTTTCTGTTTCTCTGTGTGTCTCTGTCTCTCTCCACACTATCAGCTCTCTGTCTCTCTATCTCTGCCTGTCTCTGTCTCTCTCCACACTATCAGGTGTCTGTCTCTCTGACTCTGTTTCTCTCCACACTATCAGGTCTCTGTCTCTCTATCTCTGCTTGTCTCTGTCTCTCTCCACACTATCAGTTCTCTGTCTCTCTCCACACTATCAGCTCTCTGTCTCTCTCAACATTATCAGCTCTCTGTCTCTCTCCACACTATCAGGTCTCTATCTCTATCTCTCTCTCTGTCTCTGTCTCTCTCTCCACACTATCAGGTGTCTGTCTCTCTATCTCTCCCTGTCTCTGTCTCTCTTCCCCTTAGGGTCACACTCAGTCAGCCTTGGCTCGTCTCTCTCTTTTTCTCTACATTTCCCAGGTGCCCAGACTCTCTCCTATTCTCCCCTTCTCTCTCTTTACATGGTCACCACTCTACTTCAATCCCCCCTCACCTCAGCTGCTGCAATGGCCCTTCCTGGCCATTTGGGGCCGTTTGGCCTCATCCCACCCCCACCTCTACTTTGCCCTCCTCTCGGCTGCCAGACTGACTTCCTAAAGCACAGGTCTGACCATGTTCAGCCTCTGCTCAAGAACTCCCATAGCTCCCTGTTGCTTGTAGGATACAATGCAAACTCCTCTGCTTGATACTTCACATCCTTCCCAATGTGGCTTCAACTGATCCTCACAGATCTTTCCAAACTCATATCCCTCCTCCTCCTATACTCTGTGTTCCAGTCAGCCCAGCCTCCTTGGAGCTCCTTGTATATAACATTCCAGCTCTAATCTCCATGCCTTTGTCCAGGCTGTGCCCTATACGTAGAACGTTCTTTGCCTTGTCCTCTTAAGAGTTCCTCCTTTGCTGAAAGACTGCTCAGGTGCTCTCTCTTGCAATTCTCTTGTAACTTCCCTGAAGTTACTTTGTATCTATGTGGTATTGACTAATTCCTGAACACAACATACATTCCTTGAGAGCAGGGCCTGCTTGTCATCATACCCCCAGAAAACCTAGAAGCCATTCAAGATAAACAGTTGGAATGGAATGGAATGGAATCCCTCTTTGTGGTGACCTTTGGGCCAATGGGATTCTCCCCACACAAACAAGCCTTCTGCAAACATAAGCAGCAGTCAAAGCCATAAGCATTGATTAAGCACCTACTGCATACCAGAAACTGGACTAAGTACTGGAGGCAGCCCTCTAAGACCTCACAATCAAATAGGGGAGACAGCATGCTAACAACTATGTATAGACCAGAGGTGGGGAACCTGTGGCCTCGAGGCCATGTGTGGCCCTCTAGGCCCTGGAGTGCTGCCCTTTGACTGAATCCAAACTGCACAGAATAAATCCCCTTCAAAAAAGGGTTTGTTCTGTAAAACTTGGACTCAGTCAAAAGGCCACACCCCAGGACCCTGAAGGACCCCACCCCTGGTGTAGACAAAATACAGACAGGGTAAGTTGGGAACCATCTCAGCGGGAAGACCATAGCATTAAGCAGATCCTGAATCTAAACTGGTCATCACACCCTGACACATCTTTGCTATTGGTTAAATGTGTTCTGGGCAAGGTGCCTCTGAAACACCAGAGGAAGACCACCGCAGCTAGCCACTATAGAGCATGCTCATTGGGGACTCTCACTCTGTCCTTGAACCCTCAGCAATGTAGACCTGTGGCCCCTGCACTGCCCCCAGAAGCAGGAAGGCCACCTTGGTGATTCCCAGGCGGTGTGAGCTTGGCCAAGTCCCGGGGATGGCAATATGGCGGTCCCTATGGAAGGTCCCTATGGGTTCCTTCTAGCTCTGATATTTGTGATTCAATGACAGAAGATGAAGAGAGACTAAAAACAGTGGAGAGCTTTTGGAGGTCATTTAGTCCAATCCCCTTCCTTGACAGAGGAAGAAACAGGCCTGGAGAGGGGAGGTGACCTGTGGCGGGGGGGGGGGGGGGGGGGGGGGAGGGAAGTGGCTGAGCCCAAGCTTGAAGCTGGCTCCTCTGTCTCCATGGGAAAGAGTACATGGGCCCAGTCCAAGAAGGCCTTGCCCTTGACTAGTGAGTTCAGTGGTGAGTGCCCATGTGGATGATTCCCCTTTCCTCTTGTAGGTGGCAAGGCTATGAAGGCTTCGTGGCGGTTCACCATCTCCCAACCTTCGGCTGCAGGGACTGGGAAGCCTTCAACACAACCACAGGTTCCTACCTCATGTATTCCAGTGCAAAGGAGCCACTCTCCAGGGTGCTGAGGCTGAAAATGAGCTGAGCCCCAGGGCCACATCCAACCTTGTCTTGGCCTCTGCCACCTCCCCAGAGGCCCTGGAAATAGCGGGGACCTGTGCGGTCCAGCTGAGGATAGCCCCATTAGGTTTGAGGAGAGGTGACTCTGGAATGGCTGTAAGGTGAAGGGTCACCTGGGCACAATCTGACGTCTAAAAGTCATCTCTGGGAAGATGGCATGAGATGGGCAGGAGTGAGCTACTGTGGAATTCCCCTCACGCAAAGAAGACAGCAGATTCTTTCCAGAGAGTCTTCCCTGATGTGTGGCAGAAAGAAATGGAGCCCGGCCACATTCTGCTTTGGTTTGCTCTTCATCTCCCCAGCCCTGGTCGTTCATTAAGAAAAAGGCCAGCATCTCCTCCATGAGATTCGCCCTCCAAGGACATCACTCAGAGCTTGGTACATAAGAAGAGGAAGGTTTGCCTCATGCTGGAGGTTTGTAGTCAGGCTTCTGGGCGTCATTGCTTCTCAGCGTGCATGTGGTAAATGAAGGTGCCCATCTTAAGGACTTGAGGACCTTCTGAGCCCAGAGCTCAGTGGAGCCTACATGCCTCCTCACTGATTTATGATGAGTGCCCTGAGGGTAGAAAGTTTTCTTGTTATTTCCCAAAGATGGGGCCCATAAAACTGTTCACCTCCTAGAAAAACGAGCCTCCCCCAATGATCTGCAGCCTGCCTCCCCCTCAGCTGCTTGAGGTAAGGACTCAGCAGGAAGAACTTACCACCTACAACAGGCAAAGCTCCATGGGCAACAGAAGAGGCCAAGATTGTATGGCTAAACCACAGCAGGGAGATGGGCAGAGGAGACATCTGGAGTGTGAGCAGCAGGAGGGGGAGGGCAGCAATGAGCTCCCCACAGCTGCAGTCCTTCCACATCTGACCCCCAGGTGATACAGTCCACACCAGATACAAGGGGAGAGGCCATGTGCCTCACCTGGCAGAGGATGGGCTTGGGAGTCCCAAGGCCACTGACACATAATTGCTATGTGGCATTGAGCAAGTCACTTAAACTCTCTGAGATCCCTGAAATTCTCCAAGGCACAGGAGGTGCAATTTACATCAGGGAGGGAGTTTCTAAAGCAGGAATTCCCTCCACCAATGAAAGCATCAGTCCAAATGGACAGAAGAACAAATCAGGGCCTGCCCTCATGTGGGTGCAGAGTGGAATACTACCTAGACACAGGTTATAGAGTACTGACTCCAGGAGAGAGAGAGAGTGCTTGCAGCTGGGGGAATCAGAGAAAGCTGTGCATGTACATATGCAGGACCTGCTGGGGATGCCAAGAAGCAGGGGTGGAGAGATGGTGTTCCAGGCATAGGGAACAAGCTGTGCAAAGGCTTGGAGATGGGACATGGCATCAAGGTCAGGAAATAGCTTGTAATTAAGAGTGCTGAAGTCTGGGGAGAAAGGTAGGATCCAGAACTGGCTAGGCTTTAGCCTGGATGCAGTTGGGAGCTACTGAGCAGAGGAGCAGCATGGCCAGACAGCGTTTCAGGAAGACATTGGGTAGGGATGAGGAGGCTCGCCATCGGCAGCAGCCACAGACAACAGACAAGGACTAGGAGAAGTAGCCACGCACAAATGACCCTTGGGAAAAGGGCTGGAAGCCTGCCTTGTCTTCCCTCTCACCTGGAGGTCACAGACCACATTTGCATTGGACTTTTAGGCACACCGAGCACTTCTCTCCCATGAACCCTGGGAAGCGAGGAATGGAAGGGGAAGTAGCAGAAGCAGCAGTGTGATGCAATGGCCAGTGCTGGATTGGAAGTCAAAGGACCAGGGTTCAAACGCTGCCTCTGCTCCTTCCTGCCCATGTGACCTTGGAGGGGGGACTCCATCTCTCTCTGGGCTTCAGTCTCCTCCTCATAAAGTGAAAGCGTTAGTGCAAGAGGTCTCTGGGCTCTGCCCTCCCTGGGCAGCCCTCTGCATCTGCCGCAAGTGCTGTTTGTTTCTCAGGTGTTCATTATCTTCCTGGCCAATCCTTTTACACCTCCCGCCCAGGTTCCCATCAGTAGTCCCCATCTCTGCTCTCTCTTGGAGCCTCCTCTGCTTCCTGTGCACTTTTACCTGGTTTCCTCCTCCTTCCTCAGTCTTCCACCTTCCAGATATTTCTTCATATCATCTTAACTCTACTATTGAGCCCATCTGAGCCACCCATCAGTGATGCTCAGTCAACTGACAGAGGGAAGAGGAGCCCTGCCATGTCAGAGGAAAGGTGCTAGGGGTCATACATCCAGAACAAGCCCCACTGGAGCTCTGGTGATGGCGCCCATTGGCTGAGTGTTCTCTGTCCCTCTTCACCACCACCCCCTGTCCTCTGCTTTGGCTATAAGGAATGTATTTATGTTGTACAAATCTGCAGTACTGTGTTTCCTATGTAGAAGGACCTATTTATTTCATTGTTCTATTCTTAGATATATTTATGACCTTTCCAATAGTAAAGCTATGCTCCAGAAGAGTTTCTCATTGGGTAGACAGTTTCCTCTCTGAATATACTGTAAAGTGGGCACAGGACCACCCAGCATGGTGTACCCTCATCAGAGAAGACACTGTGTGCTATGAACAATGCATAATTGAAGTAGCTCAAAAGAAATGCAAGAGGTACAGATTTAGAGTATCCACCCCAAATATTCACATTGACTATTCACCCTCAACTTGTGGTAGAGCCTTCTGAACTCATATTGGTCTAAGCAGCCACAGTCAAGCACACTGGACCTTGACCCAGCATAGGGATGTCACTTGGGTCCCCTTTCATAACAAAGGACAACAACCAACCAAAGTGGAAAGAGAAATCAGTTAGTCCACTGAAACCCAACAGATGTCACTGTAGAGGGCAGTTTGGATAAGAAGCAAGTGGGTTTGTCTCCCTTCAGGATTCTCCCTGACTATATTTGTCTCCACCCCAGGAGCCAGCTCAAGGTGTGACCTTTGCTTGAGTTCTTTGCTTCTGTTCTTCCTTTTCTTTCTTCTGTATGAGGTGGAGAAAGACTGAGAGTCTCTTGTTCAGAGACCCATCAGCTGAGAGATAAAGACAAGAGCTCATGAGGGTTTTAGCCTAGGGCACAGCTCCTGGATCCATAAGGCATCTTTTCTCTGAAAAGTTAGAAAACTTAAAAATACAGATTACTAATAAAATGCATAGAACTCTGAGCCCCGCCCCCAGGCAATCCATTGATCTCCATGCAGGAAATGAAGTATTCCAGCCAGTTAAATTGTGCAGTCAACTATCTAGAGGCTTCCCCAACCTTTATTACACTCCTCTAAAGGAAAAACAATTCAGGACACAATGAAAATAATCTTTATCTAGAAAATCATCATTAAAAATGTAAGTAACCTTTACACAAAATTTAAAAAGCAGAGAAATACTTAGTAATGACACATTCTATCCATTGCATATAGCCATAAAATAGAATGGAGAAAAGAAAATGAATAAATTTACCTTTTTGCAGCAGTTTCTCCAAGCAGGCATAGTTCAGTCAATCAGTCAATTAGCATTTATTAAACATTTAATGTGTGCCTGGGCACTGTACTAGGTACTGGGGATACAAAGAGAGACAAAAGACAGTCCCTGCCCTTAAGTAGCTTACTGTCCAATGGGGGAGATAAAAAGCAAGCAAATATGTACAAACAAATTCTAGACAAGATAAATTGGAGATAATTGATAGAAGAGAAGCACTAGAATTCAGAGGGCTTGGGAAAGGTGTCCTGTACAAGATGGGATTTTGGTTGGGACTTGAAAGCAAGGGTTAGAGATAAGGAGGGAGAATATTCCAGGCATGGGCAACAGCCAGAGAAAATGCCTGGAGCTGAAGTAGAAAGTCTTGTTCATGGTATAGCCAGGAGGCCAGAGTCATTGGATTAGTATGTGATAGGGAGAGAGGTCTAAGGAAAGGGAGGGAGCTAATGATGAGCTTTGAATGCCAAATGGAGCACCTCCTGGAGGTAATAGGAGCCACTGGAGTTTATTGAGTAGGGGGGTTATATGATCAGACCTGTATTTTAGGAAAAAATCACTTTAGTGGCTGAATAGAAGATGGGCTGGTGAAAACACACCTGAGGTAGGCAGACCTCCCACTCCAGAAGCTATGACAATGGTCCATCTACAAGGTGATGAGGTTGTGCCCCAAAGTAGGGGCAGGATCAGAAGATAGAAGGGGGCATGTTGGAGAAATGCTGCAGAGGTGACATTGACAAGACATGCTACAGAGATGAAATCAACAAAAGACATTGCAGAGGTGAAACCGACCAGAGATGCTGGAAAGGTGAAACCAACAAGAGACATTGCACAGCTGAACCTGACCAGAGATGTTGCAGAGGTGAAATGGACAGGCCTTGCCACCATATTGGATATGGGTGGTGAGAGATAGTGGGGAGTCTAGGATGAGTCCTAGGTTTGGAGCCTGAGGGACTGTTTCAACAATTTGGCCAGCAGCTGTTGTGGGGGTGAAAGACCAACACAAGCCCAACAACAAGAATGCTGCAAAAGCCCAGGTTCTTTTGATCTGCTTTACTAAGGAAAGCAACGTTAAGGGGTTAACAGCTTGCTTTAATTCAGCATACAAATACCATTCACTTAGTTCAGGGGAAAAAGCCAGCACCCTGAAGTGTGGAACAAATACAAACAAATTACAAACATTGACAGACAGACCAAGTACAATTCATAGTTACCAACATCTAGGTTCAGCCTGGGAGCTCATAACAAGGGCTGGCCCAGAGTCACATGCGCCACCATGGCTGTGGGCAAGAGCTCTGAAAAAGAGAAAGCCAACCCCTGGTTTTATATGTTTTTCAGGGTCAAGGGTGAGTCACATATGTGACTCACCCACCTGACCTAAAATCGTCACAAAGAGGCAACTTAAACCCACGTGGTCTAAAAGCCTCTGATGTCCCAAACATGTCACTCAAACTCATGTGTAAACTAGGCCCTCCCCTGAGGCAAGGAGGTCACCAAGGACTCTCAATCTTCAAGGGCACTTGGTTGAAGTGAGTGCTAAGAGCCCATTTGGTTTACCAGCACAGGGACTGGGAGGATGAAGGTGCCTTTGACAGTAACTGGGAAGTTTGGAGTGGGGAAGAGTTTTGGGGAAAAATAATGAGTTCAGTCACTAGGCATTTAGATGGCACATTGGCTGGTGTACTGGACCTGGGCTCAGGAGAACTAAGTACAAATCTTCTCTCAGATACTTACTAACTGTGTGACCCCGGGAAAGTCGCTAGACCTCTGAGGAAGCTAAGTAGTACAGAGGATGGAGCATGAGGCCTGCACTCAAGGAGGCTTGAGTTTCAGTCTTCCTTCAGACACTGGCTGTATAACCATGGGCCAGGCGCTGAACCTGTTTGCCTCTGTTTCATCAACTGTAAGATGGAAGCAATATTAGCATCTACCTCCCAGGGTTGTGAGCATCAGATGAAATAATATTTGTAAAGCGCTCAGCATAGCTCCTGGCACCTAGTAGGTGATGGGTAGGTGCTGCTATTATCACTATTATCTCTGCTGAATTCTCAACATGATCTGAGGATCAGGGAAAGAAAGTGGCTTTTGACCACCACAAGGCTTAAAATCAGACTCCTGGAAAGCACCCCCCATCTGCTGCTGCGATCACCCCTTGGTCTCTCCAATTCAATCTCTTGTGTCTCTCGAGTGGTTTTAAAACTGCCTTTGCCATGGGAATACGCTGCCCACAGGAACGATACTCTTCCCAAAGTGGGGGAAAAAACTACCCCTTCCAAAGTCTTTAGCAGCTTAGCACCCCTCTCAAGGCAGCCAGTCCAAGCCTGGTCCTAATGACTGTTACACAATTAATGAGCATTTGTTAAGCCACCTACTAAGCCACCACCAGCTGTGATCAATAATAACTCAAAGGGTAGCCATTGTCTCCAAAAAGGATCTCCTGCCTGGGAGGCGAAGGAAGCTCTCTTTCCCTCTCCACATAAATGGAGGAGATGGGGACAGGGGAAAGGACTGCATTCAGGGTCTTGGGACTTGGGTGGAATCCTGGCTCTGTCCCTTGCCACCTGAGTGACATCTGGAAAATCACTCTTCCTTTCTGAGCCCCATTTTCCTCTTTTACAAAATGAGCCAATCGATTTCACCCTGCAGCATCTCTGGTCAATTTCACCTCTGTCACATCTCTGGTCAAGTTCACCTCTGTCACATCCCTGGTGGATTTCACCTCTGCACCATCTCTGGTCACTTTCACCTCTATCACATCTCTGGTCAAGTTCACCTCTGTCACATCCCTGGTGGCTTTCACCTCTGCACCATCTCTGGTCACTTTCACCTCTGTCACATCTCTGATCAAGTTCACCTCTGTCACATCTCTGGTGGATTTCACGTCTGCACCATCTCTGGTTACTTGCACCTCTGTAGCATCTCTTGTCGATTTCACCTCTGCAACATCTCTGGTTGTTTTAATGTCTGCAGCATCTCTTGTCAATGGTGTGGAATAGATGGTCTCCAAGGTCCTAAATCTGTGGTGTTGGGAACTCTAAGATGCTGGCTGGTTGAGACTTTGCAAAGGCCAGAGAGCTGAGCAACAAGTAAATTCACCCCATCAGGGGGAGGGACATTCAGGAAGAAGAGAATGAGGGAGGCATCTCAGGGAAGCTCTGGAGGAGCCTGGGGATGGCGTGAGAGAAGTATCTCCTAGGGAAGAGGCCAAACACCTCAGGACCAGGGGCCAGGGGATGTGGAGCCAACATGAGGCCCTATGACTGAGCTGTGGGTCCCTTTAGCCCCAACTGTACCTGACAAGATCTGTGCTAGGGAGGTAGGAGGACTGGGGATCTGGGAAAACACATGACCCCCCCCACAAATGGGCTGGAACAAGTGCACTGCCTTATAAAGAGGTAGAAAGTCTTCGCAGTGAGGTGTAAGCCATCTGAGGGCAGGGCTTGAGCTTTTTATCTCTGTACTCTCCACCACCAGAACCTAGCACTTAGATCAGTACCCAGCAGAGTTCCTTTGACCAAGTAGAGACTCCATAATGGATTTTTTTTCCAAACCCAGACTGATCAATTTAATTTAGATGTTGAGCAAAACTCTAAGAGGGATTAGTAAGCAGATGGAGAGTGAGGTGACCCATCGGTGAAGCCCCTCAGAACAAGTTCTGTCAAATTCACTCCAGTTAGTTTCTTCAGGACTTTGAAACAGGGTGTTCAGGAGAAAGCCTAGAGATGGGGGGAGGTGAGAGCTCAGCCCTCAGATTCGACCTTGGTTGAACAACCACACCCAGGGAGTGATTGGTGCTGACTTGGAAATGTCTGGGAACATCTTCCAGGACTGTCTATGCCCCTGCCCTTTACATTTTGGTGACTGTGTGTTTGGCCCTTGTGAAATCACCAGGTCTTCCTGTGCCTTAGTTTCCTCCTTCTGCAAAATGAGAGATTCCACCAGCTGAGAGATAAGTACCCATGGCAGCCTCTGGCCCTGTGATCACTAACTTCAGATATTTGAAGAACCAGTATCTGGAAGAGAGATTAGGCTTATTCTGTGTCAATCCAAGAGGCCAAACTGGATCCAGGGGGGTGAAGTTTCAGGGAGGCAGATTTCATGTCAGTGGAAGCTGCCCAGTAATGGGGTGAGCTTCCTTGGGAGGTGGTGAGCTCCCTGCCACTGGAAGTATACAAACAAAGGAAGATGGTCATCTCTCAGAGATGTGGAAGCACTCTTGCATTGGGAGCTAGGTTGGGCTCCATGATTTCTGATGCCCCTTCCTGCTGGCAGGGACACTGTGACTATAGGTAGGATTTCGGGTGAGCGGGTTTTCACCTCCCCTTTCCCCAAGTTAATATCACATTTCATTGTTCAGGAGGTAGGGACGTTCAGAAATTATTCACCAGGTGCCTCAGAATAAGCCCTGTGGCCTGGGGCTCTGGTCCCCACAGGCCCTTATGGTGGCCTGCAAGGGTTTGGAAACTCCTCCATTTTCCAGGCTAGCCTGGGAATCTGGGGGCCCCTTGCTAGCAAAGTTCTGTACCTCCTAGAGCAGGCCTCCTTCACCATATCTGTCCTGGACTCCCTTAGCCCAGGCCGCCAATGGGGGTGGGGGGTTGGGGAGTGGGAGAGAGAGAAGCCTTTGGCCCTTTTCTCAGAATCATAGACATCAAATGAAAAACAGAATTGCAAAGAAAGCCAAGTGTGTGGGTATAATTGTCCAGATATTTTTAAAAGTGAAGTTCACAGACCCTGCCTTGAGGGAGCCATGGGATCATAAAGATGAGGGAAGCCAAGGATAAGGACATCTGCCCCCTGGACAGAGACTGGCAAAGGGCCTTCTTCCTGCTTGCCCTATTTCCAAGGGGATTGGGCCTGGGCCCAGTCTGCCCTGCCATGAAGCAGGGTCTTATCCTTCTCCATTAGGAGGTCATGGGTGCAACCTTCTCAAGACTGTTTCATAAAGGGATTCAGGAATTCCCCCCCCCCCCCGATCTTCAACCTGATCCCAGTGGTTCTACCACAGTGGAAAGCCTTAGAGTCAGACCAGACCTGGCGACCATCTGGCCGGGGGACAAGCTCCAGTCTGTCCCAGTGATGAAGCTTAGGACCCCAGCAGCTGAAACTGACAATCTACCAAGGCTCAGCCTTGTGTAGGAGGTCAGCTATGCAGCCCTCCCCAGTGGGGGATCCTGGGGCCTTCTGCCTTCAGTATGTGTGAATAGGAAAAAGAATTCCCTTGTCTGCCCAAGCTGGGACTGCTGCCTGCACATCTTCATTCAGCTTTCCTGCCTGGAGCCCTCCTACCACCCACCTGCTTCTGTTGGTCCCAATGACTTAAATGATACTCAGTCTGGTTCCAAGCCCTGACCCAGTCTGGTTAGCAGGTCATCCCTCAAGAGAGCTCTTCTCTGATACCTGACTCAAGGACTCACCTCCTCCAAGGAGCCTTCCTGAATTAGCCCCAGGGGATTCTGCTGATGTTCAGCAGGCATAGCCACCTCTCTCCTCACATCTAAGGGCTCTAGTCTTCTTGCCAGGTCTGGCTAATACACCTTCAAAAGCAGATCGCCAGCTCTCTGTGAACAAGATGTGTCTTTCCTTCTGCATTCCCTACCTCACCCAGTTACTGAGCCCAAAGAAGAGGCTGACCACCGATGGGAAGCACCTCACACCTGGGGACAGGTGGAGGGTGTGGGTCACTGCCCAGAAGACCCTCCTCTCACACCCATCCCCTATAGGCCTGCTTTCCCTCACTCACTCTTCAGGTGCCTCCAGGCCCCCCGATAGGCAGCTGCCCAATGAGGAGGCCCTAGCAGTCTGGGAAGAGTCAGCTGAGTGAGCTTCCTCCCCAAGGAGGATGTATTTGTGTGTAGAACAAGAACTTCCAGGAGAAAGGCCCCAGGGCTGTGGGACCCTCTCTAGGCTGTCTCAGTCTCCTCTTCAGTGAAGTTCAGGGATGAGACCAGATGCCTCCCAGACTCCTTCCAGCTCTGAGACGACTTCCAGCTACTGGGAGCCAGTAAAGAAAGGGCGGAGGGAGACAGGGTGGAGGGGAGAGAGGGCGGAGAGAGCCACCCTGGGGCCCCTCTCATTGCCCTGCTGATGCAGATTGCTGTGTACTCTGCCTACATGTGAGGCCAGCCCTTCTCAGAGGATGGCCCTGGCCAATTCCAGGTGACAGACTTGCCCTGGCAAGCGTCTTCCCTCTCCCGGGGCCCCCTCTGTCAAGTAAATGGGTTGAACTTGGTGGGCTCTGAGAATTCCAAGAGTCTGTGACCTGTGGGAGCCTCAGCTTCCCCCTGGGTAGAAGAAGGGGGCCCCCCACTAGCTCTAATCCCCTTCCCAAGCCCAAGGTGATCCCTATTTCAGTCAGCAGGTGGCGCTGCAGAACCAAATTTCCTGGACTTCTACAGACGATCCTTGGGGAATGTGGTGAGCCCCACTTTAAGCAGCTTCCGGAGGCCAAAGACCAGGGGCTTTACAAAGACGTGTCCTATGGGGTCCTTTTGAAAGACAGGCTCCAAAGGGGCACCGAGGAGGAGTGACTGGAGACCTGGGGACCGAGCCCCACAGACCCACTGGATGCAATTCTGCCTTAGAAATTTTCCTAGCTGTGTGAGTCTGTGTGACAGTCTCTCAGAGCCTCAGCACACGTCTGCAAAATGGGTGTCATCACAACATCTTCGGGAGGCCCAGCTATGGACCCTTCTCAGAAGGCTCTAGATGTGTGGCCTTCCCTCCATCGTAGTAGATAGCTGTCTCTTCATCCCTCCCCGGGGCCAGTCTTGTGGCCATGCTCCTCCCCCTCTAGATGGGCCAGACGAGACTTAGCTCCCTTGCAGCGCAGTGTGGTACAGTGAGCAGAGAGTCCATGCTGGGTGTAAGACTTATCTGACACATGCTGGCTCTGTTACCCTGGGCAAGTTCTTTAACCTCTGGCCAAGGCTCTAAGGTGCAGAGGAGGCACTCCCCTGGCTGGGAGTTCCCCATACCAATAACATCAGAAGTCTAGCCAAGGCTCGAACCTTTCCATTCCCTTCTTCTTGGGCTGCCACATCAAAGAAAGCCTGTCCTCCTCTCCTCCTGCCTTCCTACCAGCTCAGTCCTCCACGAACCCCAGGGCTCCACCCTTTCCACCAAGCCTCTATGCTGGGGCCCATCCCTGGGGCCTGCCCATCTCCCTGCAGCAGCCCTAAGGCAGATTCCAGGAGCCAGAGCTTTCTTGGGCTGTCCAGGCCCCACCTTCTGAAATGGAACATCTGAGGGAAGCTCAGCTAACCGTTTATTAAACCCCTACTGTATGCCAGGCACTGGAATATAATGAAAAGCCAACGAATCAGGCTGTACCCTTTAGGAGCCTGCCTCCTATCAGGGAAGATGACAGGAACCTAGATTAGTCCAGTAGGTACAGAATAAACCCAAAGTGGTTTGGGGATGTGAGCCCATACAGTTGGGGGCATCAGGAAAGACTCTATGTAGAAACTGGTGACTGTCCTGAGGGACTCTACAAGGCAAAGGTGAGGAAGAAATAAGATGGGAGGGAGAAAGAGAGAGAGGCCAGTTTGGCTGGACCAAAGACTTAGGGGAGGAGAGGGGGAGGGGAGGGGGAGGAGAAAGGAAAATTCGGAGGGGAAGGAGGAAGGGAGGGGGAGGGGGGAAAGGGGTAGGGAGGGGAGTCTAGAAAGGCAGCTAGAGGACAAGTGGCAAGGACCTTGTTTAAAAGCCAAATAGAAGAGTTTTTGTTGTTGCTCAATAATTTTCAATTGTGCCCACTCTTTGAGACCCCATTTGGAGTTTTCTTGGCAAAGACACCAGAAGGGTTTGCCATTTCCTAAAGGTCCAAGGGAGCGGCTGGAGTTTATTGAGTTGCGGGGTGGGATGAAATTGTCAGACCTGCCCTTTAATAAACTCTTTGACAGCAGGGGGAGGATGGACAGCGAGGAGGCAGCTGGGAGGGTGCTGGCATCTTCTGGGTGACCAGCAAGGAGGGTCTGCACTAGGCTGGGGAGACAGATCTAAGAGCTACCATGAAGGTAGCTACAAGATCTAGCCATGTGGGCGGTGAGGGAGAGTGGGGAACCGGAGATAAAGAAAGTGATTGTGCCCTAAACAGAGATAGAGAAGATCAGAAAAGGTCCAGAGGAGGAGTAGCTACAGATGTTTAGGAGAGACCATGTGGCATCTCCTACTGTTGACAGGCTCCCGAGTCCTGGTGGCACATAGGGGCTGTCAGAGGAGGAACAGGAGAGAAAGATTCCAGGGTTCAGGCTCTGTAGACAGCAAGAATAGCGATGCCATTATACAAACACACATACATGCATACATACATACATACACATACACACATATATCCATAGATTTAGGGCTAGACAGGACCTTAGAGATCATTGGGTCCAGCCTCTTTATTTAACAGATGAAGAAACTGAGCCCCAGTAGGGGCAAGTGACTTGGTCAAGGTCACATAGCGACCTTGGGTGGGATTTGAACCGGCTTCCTCAGACTCCAGATCCAGTCTTGGAAGTCTTCCTTTTTACTCTCCAATCAAGGCTCCATCTTTTGCTCTCCATTCTTCTCTCTCTGCACTGGCCTCCAGTAAGTCCATCCACTCTTGGAAATGAGAAGGTTGCGAACTGAGTCAGGCTTTAAGAGAGAGGGTAGGAAAAACCTCTAAGTTGTGGCATGTTTAAGGCTCTTGCTGAATAGTCAGTGGAGATGTCCAATGATTTACTGGAAATATGGCCACAGGATTCTAGAGGATGACTGAGGGGGAAACAGGTTTGGAAGACTACTGAATGGGTTGGTAGGATATAAGCTGCCCCAGGGCAGGGACAGTTTGATTTTTGTATTCCTGTTCCCAGGACCTAGCACAGTGCCTGGAACACAGAAGGTACTCAGTAAAGGCATGAATGAATCAGTGAATGAATGAATGAAGTTGTCTGAAGCCATGATTACAGGCTAAGATTTTCAGGTGTGAGAGTGAAGTGCTCTGAAAGAATTCACTGGTGAAAAAAAGGACTTTCCATTGACTGGTATGATCTTAATTTCTCAGACTCCTTAGAATCCTGGATTCCTTGGTGTAAGCAGAGTCTTTCCTAGACTCACTGTTTTCTTTCCAACAAGCTACCGGGATCCTAGCCATATCCTGTCCTCCTGCCTGGGGCCCACTCCCTTCAGTCTACTCCCTTTCCTGGGACCCATGCTCGTTAGATCCGCACTGCCTGAGACTTCAGGGCCAGGGAACCAATGACACCCTTCCCAAGGCAGCACCTGGAGCAGCCCTGCTGGCCAGTCTGCCTTGATTTTGTGGTGAAGATGGACCCAGGTGTCCAAAGCCACCTTGACTTCCCCTCTCCTATAATGGCATGAAGATCATCGTGCCTAGGCTCCTTGACACGTCTTCTGGTCCCAGAGGCATCGAGGTGGCATAATGGATAGAAGTCTGGTCCTAGAGTCAAGAAGACCTAAGTTCAAATCCAGCCTTAGACACTGTACTAGCAGTATGACCCTGGGGAAGTCACCTAACCTCTTCGTGCCTCAATTTCCTCAACAGTAAAATGGGCCCATATGCCTGGATTCATGGGAATTGTTGAAAGGCTAACCTCATAAGGTCTTTACAAAGGGAAAAAAGTACTTCTGGGGCCAGGAAGTAGGAGGTATGCCTTGTCAAGTGTATTATCTACTAAGTTTGAACTTCTCCTCCCCAGGAACCTTGTGTGCTCTAGAGGAGAGCATGTCCTTGGTTTGGAGGATTGTTTCTAACTACTGTTCTTGTTAGGCCTTCTCAGTAAATGTGCTTTTGTAAACACTAATTGCTATCATCTGGTTGGTTGATATTGGGGTCCTGGGAGTGGCAGTAATGGAAACCCCAATGCCAAACACATTGCACATATATACACACACCACATACACACACCATACGTACGCATGCCACACACACACATACACACACACCACACATACCATACATATACACACCACGTGCCTGCACATATGCACACACAACACATACACTCACCCCACACACACACACACACACACACACACACACACACTCCCTTCAACCTGGACAGTGACAGCCTGGGGGAATTGCGGTGATTGCCTGAGGGAGAGAAGATTAATGGAGACAGCATCCATCCCAAGGAGGTCGGGTCTGAGGAGGGCAGAGGATGTCTGAGGAGCTTCACATGTGTCTGATAGCTGGGCTGCTGGACCTGGCCCAGGCACCCAACTCAGAAAAACACTGACTTGAATTGTGCTCTTTATACTGAACAAAAGCAAACAGCATTTTAGGGGTCACCAGGCAGACAAGAAGGAAGAGAGCCCAGGCTGCCCTGACAGGTGCAGGCAGGGACAGTGAGGATTCTTGTCCTGAAGCCTATCCCACACAAGCAGGCCTCTGGACACATATGTCCCTGAGCAAACACCCCACTGGCTCCAAGCTCAACCTCCTTGGAATGTCAGGGCACTGGGGGGCAGGGAGGTGAGCCTAGAGTCTGAAGGCCTACCTACTCAGGGACTGGTCACTTACTTCTCTGGACACCAGTTTTCTCCTTTAATTCAGATCCAGAGTGGGAAGGCAGCCCAGAGGCATCTAATCCACTCCCTCATTTTAGAGATAAGGAAATTCAGCCCCAGAGAGGCTAGAACTCAAGCGCATACTAAGGGCAAGGCACACTGACACCCCACTGGACCTTACTCATCTCCATTTCTAGGTCTCAGTTTCCTCACCTGTAGAATGAGAGGGTTATGCCCACTCACTTCTAAAGTGCTTGCCACTTTTAACGCTCTGATCCCAATACAAGCAGGTAAGTGCATATAAGATACAATGAGGAAAAAGCCATGCCCTTGGGGGGATCAGCACTGGTTTCCCCCAGGAGGGGGCACCTGAGCTGAGCCTTGCAGGAAGCTGAGGAATCTAATGGGAGAAGAAGAGGAGAAGGGATGAGTTCTGGCCCTCTGGGGCCACCTGGGGCAAAGGCGCTGACCTTGGTGGCAGATAGCTTGCTGTAGCTGAGGAGTAACTAGTCTGCCTGGATCTCGAATGTGTGAAGGGGGATAAGTCTGAGTTCTGTCCCTCTGGGGCCACCTGGGGCAAAGGTGCTGACTATGGTGCCAGATTTACCCTGAGGAGTGGCTGGTATTTCAGTCTGCCTGGAGTGGGAATGTGTGAAGAGGGATGACCTGAAATAAGTCTGGGGAGGAAGGATGAGGCCAGAGTGTAAAGGGCTTGAAATGTCAAGCTAGGGAGCTTGTAATGGGTCCTCAAGGGAACAGGGGAGCTTGGGGAGGGGTAGGGGGATGGCATGACCAAGTCCAAAGTCCCTTTAGGAAAAGCACTTTGACAGCTGTGTGCTCAGGAAAGACTGAGGCAAAGAGATTAAGTAGAGGGTTATTACAATCAATCAGGTAAAAGATAATGAGGGTCAGAACTAGGGTGATGCCCATGTGAGCAGAGGGAGGGGGCTGGATGGGAAGGATGGGGAGAAAGAACTTAGGAGAGCTTGAAAGAGCTGGGTTATGGGGAGCCAGGGAGTGGGAGGGAGGGAGACAGAGACAGAGGGACAGAGACAGAAACAAAGGGGGCTATTCTGTGGAAGAGGGATTAATCTGGCCCAGCCTGGTGGCTACTGCTCATGCCTGGCTGCCATTTACATAATCTTTAATTAAAAAGAAGGAAAAGTAGCTCTTTAGCTCACAATGAGCTTCACAGACAAGATCTCTGATCCTCATGGAGAACATCATCTTGTGGGAACTCCCAACTGGTGTGGGAGGTGGGACATGAGTTATCCCCACCTCACAGATGAAAACACTGAGGCACAGGAGGTAGCTTGTCATGCCACATTGGAGCTGTTTCTGCTGACGCTCTCATTTCACAGTTGCAGTATCTGAGGCCAAGCAAGGTGAGAGCAGAGTCTCCTGACTGCCCGCTGAGTCTTCGTTCAGCCTCTTGAGTCAGCCTCTGTTCTCCTGCTGCCCTGTGAGGAGAGAGGCACCAGCCTCTGCCCACTTTGCCCTCCAATTGAACATTCTTCCCAGTAAGGAAACTGGGCCCTGATCAGAGCCATACCTTGCTGTGCAGTGGGTCGTTCCCTCCCCTTCCCCATCCCAAGGACCTGCCACTCACCTTGTCAGCTGAAATGAAAGGGGCCCCAGTGACAGCTTGTCTGGCCAGATGTTCTCTGGCCTGCCAGCAGGGCCCTCCTCTGCTAGGCTGGGAGCTGCTGTTGCCTAGTTACAGATGCCCACAAGCAGGTCAGCATTTCTGCTAGAGCAGGAGATGAGCTGGAGGCTGCAGCCCTGATTCCCAGAGGCACTGAGCCCAGCCGTGATTGGCAGTGTACCTCCTCTTCCCTGCCTTGACCCCAAGCAAGGCCTCTTTTGCCCAGGCTACAGCAACAAAATGGGTCAACCCCCACCTCCAGACTGAAATGACTATCCCCTTGTGGCTAAGCCCCCTGGAGCAACTAGGAAGAGGGGCTGTGGGATAGAATCCCAGAATCACCTGAGAGGCCTCAGAGCTTTTTGGCCCAACAGGAACTCCCCTGGGCAACATCCCAGTCAGAGGAGCCTCCAATCTCTGCATGGAGAACTCCAGTGACAGGAAACTCATCACCTCCCAGACAGGCCCTTCCATTTGGGGTCAGCTCTCAATGGAATAAAGTTCTGATTGACATCAACCTAATTCTGCCCCCTTACTTGTAGTCCTACCTGCTGGGACCAAGAAGAATAAAGCTAAGCTCTCCTTTGGCAGGATACACCCAGCTACCCCTAAGTCCTGCACTCCTTGTACCTCATGGCCAACTATCCTTGCAACCTGGTTGTCTGAGGCTCCCCTCTTGAAGCCAGTCACTCACTGGGGCCTCAGCCCACTCCCTTACCATCCTACCCTGCCTGGCATCTTGCCCCCCAGTCTAGGATGGCCCCGCGCCATCCCCACCTGGGAAGTCCATGCCCTTCTCCAACATTGCCACCTTCTCTCCAGGTGGTTTTTGGACTAATGAACCATGTCCTGTCAGTGCTGCCCAATGAGCGTGTGCATGTGAGTGCATGCCTATTGGTGAGGATGAGTGTTCGGGCATGCATGTGAGTGTGTGGTTGTTTCTTCTTTTAAGAAAAGCTCATGTGAGACCTCCCCATATCCCCATCAGTGAAACTGCCCTCAGATGTCCAGGCCTCAGCAGTGGGATGGGAGGGGGCGTTAGCGCTCACTGGAAGAGAGGTTCCTTGGCTCAGCCCCCTTCAACATCCAGGTCTGGGCAAGCTACAGGCAGACTAGCCATCCTGCTCAGATAGAAGCCCCAGAGCTGCCCCAGGCAGGGCCTCTCCTCTCCCTCCTAGTCTCAGCCCCCCAGGCGATCCATCCATAGACATAGGGACAGCTCTGAGTCTTTGCTGCACCAGTGGCCTGCTGAGTCATGGGAAGGAAACTAAGCTATACCAACTCACTCACAGAGCCTTCAGTGACTCAGACTGCTCAGGCCCCCAAGGCTGGCCAACAGCCCAAGTCCTCACTGCCTGGGTATGTATGTCTACAGGGGCACACATGTTCACATCAGTGCTGTGTGATTTCATGTCTCAATAGCACAAGGTGACCTCTTTGGGAAGGAAAGGCTAGCCCTGCCTGGCCCCATGTGGGGGAAAGGAAGGGCAGGCCTCTAAGGTCAGGAGGTCTCTCGCCTGGTGAGGCCTGAGGGCCCTGGGAAGGAAGGCCCTTCCTGTCCAAAAGTGCCAGCTCCCCTCCACCCAATATGACTTAGAAGGACTGCAGGAAAGATCTGTTTCACTCAGGTAAAAGGGGAGTGCATCCCAGCACAAGAGGTGTCCAGGCAAGCCAGCGGGAGGCCCCTAGCCCCAGCACAGATCAACAACCAAGGCCTGGCAACTCTGGTGCAGCAGGCAAGCTCCCAAGCCCAGTGGACCTAGCACAACAGGCCAGTGGCCAGGCCCCTGGCCCCCAGCACATGAAGCTTGGAATAGTGCCCCCTGTACCTCAGAAGCACAGCCCAGCTTTAGAAGTTGCAAAATAGGCTGGAAATGAGCAAAAAAAGGAGAAGAAAAGAAAAGAAAAAACCCCTGACCATAGAAAGCTACCATGACAACAGGGAAGCTCAAAACACAAACTCAAAAGAGGACAACGATGTCAAAACTCCACACATGAAACCTCAAAGAGAAATATGAATTGGTCTCAGGCCCAAAAAGAACTCCTAGAAGAGCTCAAAAGGGATTTTAAAAATCAAGTAAGAGAGGTAAAAGAAAAATTGGAAAAAAATCAAAGTCATGCAAGGGAATCATGAAAAAAGAGTCCACAGCTTGGTAAAGGAAGCAAAAAAAAAAATGGGGAAAGATATACAAAAATTCACTGAAGAAAGCTACTTCTTAAAAAACAGAATTGGCCAAATTGAAAAGGAGGTACAAAAATCCACTGAGGAAAAGAACTTCTTAAGTAGAATTGGCTAACTGGAAAAGGAGATAAAAAAGCTAACTGAAGATAATAATTCATTAAAAATTAGAATTGTACGAATGGAGGCTAATGACTCCAAGACATCAAGAATCAGTCAAATAAAATCAAAAGAATGAAAAAAAGAAGAAAATGTGAAATATCTCATTGGAAAAACAACTGACCTGGAAAATAGATTCAGAAGAGACAATTTAAGATTTATTGGACTATTTGAAAGCCATGATCAAAAAAAGAGCTTGGACAGCAACTTTCAAGAAATTGTCAAGGAAAACTGCCTTGATATCCTAGAACCAGAGGGTAAAATAGTAATTGAAAAGAATCTATCAATCACCTCCTGAAAGAGATCTCAAAATGAAAACCCTCAGGAATATTATAGACAAATTCCAGAACTCTCAGGTGGAAGAGAAAATACTGTAAGCAGCTAGAAAGAAATAATTCAAATATTAAGGATCCACAGGCAGGATTACACAGACCCCAGCAGCTCCTACACTAAAGAATCAGAGAGCTTGGAACATGATATTCTGGAAGGGAAAGGAGCTTGTACTACAACCAAGAATCAACTACCAAGCAAAACTGAGCATGATCTTTCAGGAGAAAAGTGAATATTCAATGAAACAAAGGAATTTCAAACATTCCTGATGAAAAGACCAGAGCAAAATAGAAAATTCAATTTTCAAACACAATATTCAAGAGAAACATAAAAAATCAAGCAGCAAAGAGAAAACATAAGTTATTCAATAGAGTTAAACTATTTACATCCCTACAAGACAAGATGATAATTGTAACTCTTAAGAACTGTATCACTATTTGGACAGTTAGAAAGAGTATCTATAAACAGAGGGTGTGGGTACAGGTTGACTTTGATGAGACGATATTAAAAAATGAGAAAGAGGATTGCACTGACAGAAGAGGGAAGGGGAAGGTAGAATGGGGGGGGTGGGTTATCTCACATGAAGAGGTGTGAAAGACCTATTACAGTGGAGGGAAAGAAGGTATGGGGTGAGCATCACTTGAATTTTACTCTCATCAGATTTAGCTCAGAAAGGGTATCACATACACACTCAGATGGGTATAAACATCCATCTTACCCTATAGGGAAATAAGAGGGAGGGGGATAAGATTGGGGGCTGATCAAAAGGACAACAGATTGAGGGAGGCAGTGATCAGAAAAAAAAAAACACCAAAGAGGATGGACAGGGTGAAAAGGGAGAGAGAAAAGTATAAATGCCAAAAATAGGATGCAGAAAAGTACAGTTAGTAATCATAACTGTGAATGTGAATGGGATGAACTTTCCCATAAAATGGATAGCAAAGGGGATTAAAAACCAGAACCTTACAATATGTTGTTTACAAGGAACACATTTGAAGCACAGAGAGATACATGGAGTAAAGGTAAAAGACAGGAACACAATATATTATGCTTCAACTGAAGTAAAAAAAAAAGGGCAGAGGTAGCAATCCTCATTTCAGACAAGGTAAAGGCAAAATGAGATCTAATTAAAAGAGATAAGGAAGGAAACTATATCTTGCTAAAAGCCGCCATAGACAATGAAGTAATATCGATACTAAACATACGCACCAAATGGTATAGCATCCAAATTTTTAACAGAGAGATTAAATGAGTTACAAAAGAAAATAGTAAAACTGTACTAATGGGGGACCTCAACTTTTCCCTCTCAGAACTAGATAAATCAAACCACAAAATAAACAAGAAACAAGTTAAGGAGGTGAATAGAATTTTAGAAAAGTTAGATATGATAGAGCTCTGGAGAAAACTAAATAGGGAAAGAAAGGAATATACCTTTTTCTTAGCAAAATTTCACAATCAAAAGCAGAAAACCAGAAATGTTAAATGCTTCCTTTTCAGACCATGATGCAATATATTACATTTAATAAAGGCCAATGGAAGATAGATTAAAATTAATTGGAAATTAAATTATCTAATCCTAAAGAATGAGTGGGTCAAAGAAGAAATCATAGAAACAATCAATAATTTTATTAAAGAGAATGACAACAATGAAAAAACATACTGGAATTTATGGGATGCAGCCAAAGCAGTACTTAGAAGAAAATTTATATCTCTAAATGCTTACATCACTAAAACAGAGAAAGAGCAGATCAGTGAATTTGGCATGTAACAAAAAGAAACTAGAAAAAAGAACAAATTAAAAATCCCCAAACAAACACCAAATTGGAAATCCTGAAAATCAAAGGTGACGGTTAATAAAATTGAAAATAGGAAAACCATTGAACTAATAAATAAAACTAGGAGCTGGTTTTATGAAAAAACCCAATAAAATAGACAAATTATTGGTTAATTTGTTTTTTAAGGAAGAAAACCAAATTAACAGTATAAAAAATGAAAAGGGTGGAGTCACCACTAACAAAGAGAAAATTAAAGCAATAATTAGGAGATATTTTGCCTAATAGTGTGCCAACAAATCTGATCACCTAAGTGAAATGGATGAATATTTATGAAAATATAAATTGCCCAGATTAACAGAAGAGGAAATAGAATAAATAACCCTATGTTAGAAAAAGAAAATGAACAATCCATCAATGAACTCCCTAAGAAAAAATCCTCAGAGCCTGGTGCATTTACAAGTGAATTCTACCAAACATTTAAAGAACAATTAATTTCAATGCTATAGAAACTATTTGGAAAAAGAGGCAAAGAAGGAGTCCTACCAAATTCCTTTTATGCCACAAATATGGTGCTGATACCTAAACCAGGAAGAGCCAAAAGAGAGAATGAAAACTATAGATCAATTTCCCTAATGAATATTGATGAAAATTTTTAAATAAAATATTACTGAGTAGGTCATAGCAATATATCACAAGGATCATACACTATGACCAGGTAGGATTTAGAACTGGGAATACAGGGGTGGTTCAATATTAGGAAAACTCTCAGCATAATTGATCATATCAATAACAAAACTACAGAAATAATATGATCATCTCAATAGATGCAAAATATAACACCCATTCCTATGAAAAACACTAGAGAGCATAGGAATAAATGGAACTTACTCTAAAATGATAACTAATATTTTTCCTAAAACCATCAACCAGCATTATCTGTAATGGGGATAAACTAGAAGTCTTCCCAATAACATTAGAGGTGAAGCAAAGATGCCCATTATCACCACTATCATTCAATATTGTGCTAGAAATGTTAGCTTTAGCAATAAGAGAAGATAAATAAATAGAAGGAATTAGAATAGGCAATGAGGAAATAAAACTATTCCTCTTCGCAGATAATATGAGAATCCTAGAGAATCAACTAAAAAACTAGTTGCAATAATTAACAACTTTAACAAGTTTGCAGGATATAAAATAAACCCACACAAATCATCAGCATTTGTGCATATTACCAACAAAGCCCAGCAGTAAGAGATAGAAAGAGAAATTCCACTTAAAGTAACTGTAGACAATATAAGACATCTACCTGCCAAGACAAACCAAGGAACTATATAAACACAGTTACAACCTACTTTTCACACAAAGTCAGATCTAAACACCTGGAAAAATATCAATTGCTCATGGGCAGGCAGAGCCAATATAATAAAAGTAATAATTTTAAATAAATTACTTATTCAGTGCCATACCAATCAAACTACTAAAAATCATTTTATAAAACTAAAAAGTAATAACAAAATTCATCTGGAAGAACAAAAGGTCAAGAATATCAAGGAAATTAATGAAAACAAATGTGAAGGAGGGTGGCCTAGCCATACAAGATCTCAAAATATATTATAAAACTGTAATTATAAAAACAATCTGGTACTGGCTAAGAAAGAGAATGGTGGATCAGTGGAATAGATTAGGTACACAAGACATTGTAGTAAGTGACCATAGTAACCCAGTGTTTGATAAACCTAGAGTCCCCAGAATTTGGAACAAGAACTTACTATTTGATAAAAACTGCTGGGAAAACTAGAAAACGGTATGGCAGAAATTAGGTATAGACCAACATCTCACACCCTATACCAAGATAATATCAAAATTAATACATGATTTAAACATAAAGGGTGACACCATAAGCAAGTTAGGAGAGTAAGGAATAGTTTACCTGTCAGATGTATGGAGAAGGGAAGAATTTATGACTAAACAAGAGGTAGAGAGCATTATAAGATGTAAAATGGACAATTTTGGTTACATTAAATTAAAAAGGTTTTGCACAAACAAAAACCAATGCAACTAAGTTTAGAAAGAAAGCAGAAAGCTGGGAAACAATTTCTACAGTGTTTCTGATAAAGGCCTCATTTCCCAAACATATAGTGAACTGAGTCAAATTTGTAAAAATACACATCATTCCCCCATTGCTAAATGATCAATGGATATGAGCAGGCAGTTTTCAGATGAAGAAATCAAAGCTATCTATAGTCACATGAAAAACATGCTTTAAATCACTACTGATTAGAGAAATAAAAATTAAAACAACTGTGAGGTACCATCTCACACCTATCAGATTGACTAATATGACAGAAAAGAAAAATAACAAATGTTGGAGGGAATGTGGGCAAACAGGGACACTAGTGCACTGTTGGTGGAGTTGTGAACAAATCCAACCATTCTGGAGAGCAATTTGGAACTATGCCCAAAGGGCTATAAAACTGTGCATACCTGTTGACCCAGCAATACCCCTACTATGTCTGTATCTCAAAGAAATTTTGAAAAAAAAATTGGGAAAGGACCTACTTTACAAAAATATTCTTTTTGTAGGGGCAAAGAATTGGAAATCAAGGCAATACCCATCAACTGGGGAATGACTGAACAAGTTGTGGTATAGGATTATAATGGAATGTTACTATGCAATAAGAAATGGTGAGGAGGTGGATTTCAGAAAAACCCAGAAAGACTTATATGAACTGATGCAAAGTGAAGTAAGCAGAACCAGAACATTGTACACAATAACAGCAATACTGTATGATGACCAGCTGTTAATAACTTTGCTATTCTCAACAGTACAATGACCCAAGACAATTCCAAAAAACTCATGATTAAAAATGCTCTCCACCGCCAGAGAAAGAATTGATGGAGTCTGAATGCAGATCAAAGCAGACTATTTTTCACTTTCTTTATTTGTGTGTGTATGTGTGTTTTCCTTTGAGTATGTGTCTTATTTCACAACCTGACCAATATGGTAATATGTTTTGCATGACTGAACATGTATAACCTATACCAAATTGCTTACTGTCTCAAGTAGGGGGGATTTGAAGGAGGGAGAGAGAAAATTTGAAACTTAAAATTTTTTAAAAAGTGAATGTTAAAAATTGTCTTTACATGTAACTGGGGGAAAATAAAATGTTATTTTTTAAAGCTGTTAATGGGCTGGCCTGGCTTCCCCACTGGGGTGCTTGACCCTGTCCTAGTTTCTTCTCCTCCTTAACTTAGCTGCCAAGTGACATCTTCTACATACATGAACTGACGTGAGTGAAATAAACAGACCCAGGCAGACCGTCTACACAACAACCACAGCTGTATACATGGACAGAGCAATGACCAATGAAACTGAACGCTGTAAAACTATACTCCACACCCAGAGGCCTCCACTTCTGCCAAACAGGAAGAGGTACATTTCCATATCTCCTTTTCCAGGTGAGACCCTATAGTTACAAAGACAAAAAGGAAATGGTTCCTGCCCTCAGAGTGCTTCCAGTCTATCAGAGAGGACAGCATGCCCATAGTAAATTAGATACAGGATACCCACCAATTTAATGCTCAAGTATATAGCCCATCTTCAAACATGCCTCAGGAACACAGAAACATGGGGGAGGGGCTGACCTGTTCGATCAGTGACCCCACCTTCCACCCTAGACTCTTCAAAGGTGGAACAAATCTGCAAGGACAAGATAATGGGGTTGGGGAAGGACTCTGGGCATGGAGTGCTGTGTACACTGTCAGACTCATTTGATGGGTCAGTTAATTTTTCTGAGGTCCCTTTTTCTCTTTCCTTTTTCCTTTTTATTTTAAAGGGAAGCTTGATGAGTGGGGGAATGGAGGGTGTATTGGAGGAATGAAGATGATATAAAAGCCAAAGTGACCAATAAAACGTTTTTGGAAATCAGGAGGCCATGTCTCCTGCCCACATGGACCGGCAGGCAATAGTTAAGTTAACAGGGGAGGGCTAGAGGAGGTTTCCTGGCCTCTGGGTTTCCTTGGATCATAAGTTGGGACCTCCCCCAGAGGAGCAGAGCAGCCCCATGGGTACCCTGCCCCTTTTTCCCAGTCCTCAAACACAGTCCTCAAGTCTCCCCTGCCATCCTGTGCTGCCCAAAGATCCCCTCCTAGTTACAAAAACTACTGGCCTGACTTTCTAGATAGAGAAAGGTTTGGGAGAGGAGCAAGGCAGGGGGTGGGGGGAAGGGGAGCCCCGAGTGACCAAAGGGAGAACTGGAGGGCTGAGCTAAAAGCCAAGGTAAGTCACACCCAGATCCTCCCCCTTCCCCACGCCCATGAACTGTAGATCCTTAACCCTGGGCATGAGCCACTAGTCTTCTGTATACACTTGACCAGACAAGGATGACCAAGGAAGGAGCCTGGGCCACAGAGAGAAGTTAATCTGACCCTTCAATGCCCCCAGCAGGGCCTGGGTGGGGAGAGCTCCCAAAGGCTTCCCACCTACTGACCGAGCCTGCCCCAGCTCCCTCTGGACCCTGCTGAGCCCTCCAGAGAGTCACCAGTCACTGGTTCTCACACCCCCAGGAAGGCTAGTGGCTGAGGGGCACACTGAGAGAGTACCGGCTGGGGCAGCCAAGAGGGCTGCTTCCTTCCTTCTGGTCACTTTTAGTAAAGCTTCGTTTTCTCCACTTAATTGTATAAAAAATAATGATAACCACAAGTGCCAATGTCTTCTGTACATGCCCACCTAGGTCTCTGTGAGTATCCCCACAAGTGTTCACCACCATGGAGACCTCCCCCCCTTGAGACAGTCAGTATGCTGCTGACACCACTGTATTCCTATGAATGGGAAACTCCTAGGATATGCATCATACACGTATGTCCACAAATGTGGACATACGTGTATGTAAATGTACTCCCTGGGACAAGCAACAGAACTCCAATCCACCATGAGTAGGTAAATGACTTGCCCAGGGTCACACCATCAGGCAGGATATGAACCCTGCCCCCAAAGCCAGTCTGTTGTCTTCTCTCCCAAGCTGTCTGTGAATCTCAGAGCCAAACAGACATCTTTGGGATGGTACTAACATTTCTTAAAAAGGGGTGGCGGTCCCCAAGTTCAAAGAAAGTGAGTGAAAAATACACACTGGCTTACCTACCTATCTGCCCACCCTCCTAGCTGCCTGCCTGCCTACCCTCCTATCTGCCTGCCCTCCCTCCTGCTGGGCTTGGATTTGATTCTTTGGTTCACACTTTGAAAGATGTAGGTGGTTGGTTATTAGTTTGATTTATTATAACACATAGTTATGTTTCCTTATTCATCCTGTGTGTTTTGTATCCTCTGAGTCAGCAGGTCTTACCCAGATTCATTCATTGGTCTTGGTGTCATCCTAAGTCCATGTGACATCTACGTATGGTCAAGGTGACTCCTTCCACTTCAGCCGTCCAAATGGGAAGTTCCAAAGACTGTCATACAGCCAATGAGTGTCCTCTCAGGGCTACTTTGGTTCACTCTCCATTCCCCAATCCACATATGGCAAATGGCTGGCCCTTTGTGGTCTTTCTCCCTCCCTGTAGCCCCATAACCATCACACCCCCAACCCATCAGCCAAGAGTGCTCAGGGACACATGCTGCTTTTAATAATGGTGCCCTGGAGGCCCACGAGGGAGCCAGGATGGCTGCAGGGCAGATGTCATACCTTGGGCCATGGGCTTTCACATGGTGCACAGCCCCCAGGCCAGCAGCACCTTGCATCCCTACCTCTCTGATCTCTGTCAGGCAGCACAGCACAGCACATTCCCCTGGGACACAGCCCCATCTCAGGTGAGCAGACTGACCAGCAGTGTCCAGAGCATGACAGCTTTGCCTTCTTGGCTTTTGGTGAATAAAAACAAGGCACACTCATTGCTGGAGATGGGAATCAGGACCTGTGAGGCACAGAAGAGTGTGACTGGAGGAACAAAAAGACCCCATTTTCCTGGTCAGTAAAATGGGTGGGTTGGACTTGATGGTCTCCCTAGTTCCTTCTGGATCTCTGAGGAGCAGCCACAAGAGGCCTCTCAGCTTCCTTTCCTCTTTAATCTCAAGAAGAGCCCTGAGTTTTGGGTAGCTGGTGCCCAGGAATGAGTAAAGACGGTTTGCTTTGGAAGCACACCCTGAGAGTTCTCCAAGTAAGCTTCCTCCCAGAACATATTGGCCAGCTCCAGCTCCTCCATGGGCGTCAGGGAGGTCTTCACTAACCTTCTTTTTCTTCAGGGATTCTACTCTGACATGGATGATTAGGGGCTTGAGTGTTTCCGACAAATGCACCTTTAGAATAAAACCCAGTGAAATCAAGAGCAGCCTGCTGGCAATGTGGCTGTTGTCCCCTCAGCCCAGGCTCATGGGAAAACTCTGCACAGTCAGCAGGGCTGGGACCCTGGTTGCTACAGTTCCAGGGCTGTGCTGGCAGCACTGCCAATGGCCAGGGTGCCAGGAGACATGTTCTTCAGGTACTCCAGGTGCTTCCTGGCATCTTCCTGGTTCTGCCGCACGTAGTGTATGATGTAGGTGATAACCATGGCAAACCAGCCAAACATGGTAATGAACATGGCAATGTCTGTGGTCTTGTGGCGGGAGCTGCAGAAATTGGCTCCCGAGTCAAGAACTTGCACCAGCGGCTTCCCTACAGCTTCTTCCCGCACAGATGTCTGACAGGCCATCTCATTAACTGACATAGGGTCCAGTTTCAGCTCCCAAAGGACCTCCTGCAAGGTGCATTCGCAATGCCAAGGGTTATGTGACAAGCGAATCTTGGCTTTCAACCTGCCCAGTGCCTCCTTGGGAAGGCTCCGAAGATGATTGTGGGAGAGGTCCAGCAGCCTGAGGCCGCTTGACAGACCCTGAAAAGCCGCAGCATCCAGCTTCTCAATTGTGTTCTGGGATAGGTCTAATTCCTGCAGGAGGGTCAAGCCTGAGAATGCATGGCTTGGGATCTGGGTGAGCTGGTTGGCATCAAGCTTCAAGAATACAGTGTCCTTGGGTATGTCCCTGGGGATTTCTTTGAGGTTCTTTGAACTACAGTGGACAGTCATCAGACCACTGCCATCTGAGCACTGGCAATTTGGGGGGCAGGAGGTGCCCAGGGGGAGGTAGAGCAGGAGGAGAAAGAGGTAGAGAACCCCCCTGGAGGGCACCGCTGCCAAAGCCTGAAGTTCTGCTACCATCTGAAGCATTCTGATCACTGTGCACAGGGACTCTTTAGGGTCAGCATGACAGCCGTGTTCTCCCAGAGTCAAGCAATCTCTTCTTAGCTTGGCTTCCATCAATCCCAGACTTGACACCTTCTCTGACGTCCTCAAATGTACCATGCCAATCCTAGACAGACAGACAGACAGAGACAGAGACGAGGGAGACAGAGAGACAGACAGAGAGAGAGTGAGAGAGAGAGAGAGAGAGAGGGAGAGAGAGAGAGAAGTGGGCAGTACCAAAGGGACTTCAGTGCCTGTGCATGATAGAGCTTGAATCTAACTAGGGGAGTGGAGAGGTGGGGATGCATGTGCCTCTGGATGAACTGGGCTCTGGGACTGGCAGACAGGTAAGCCTCCATGTCAACCTGTCACCCACTGGCAGATTCTTTCCCCTGTTAAAATCTGCTCAGTTGGTCCCTGCTTTACACCAAGCCAAGTCAACAAGTATGCAGTAAGTGCCTACTATGTTCCGTGCTTGTGCTAAGCACTTGGGGAAGTTTGGAAATTAAACTCAACCCTCTGATTTCTCTGAGGCAGCATGGCATGGTGGAAAATAGCAATGAGCTGTGTTAGAGCCCCAGCTCAGCCACCTATTACCTATGTGACCTTGGCCAAGTCCCTGGCCCTTTGCTCCTCTGTAAAATGAGGGGGTTGCATTACATGGCCTCTTAGGGGCCCTTCTGGTTCGAGGTCCAGGGTCCCAAGAATCAGGCTGAATTAAAGTAGTGAGCATGATGTTAACTGAATAAAAATCGGGGACTGCCCCCCTCTCCCTCTGAGATTAGATCAGAGCTTCCCTACCAGGCAGTGGGCCTCTTTGCTTTTGGAATCCTGGCCAGGTGGACCAAGGTTAAAGACAACTTTCACTTTGGGGCTGATGAGCAGCCAGAAGTGGCTTCCTAGTGCTGTCACTCAGAGGTGGCCTTGCGGCCCCCAAGTCACCCAGCATCACCCCTGCTGGGGACAAGAAGTCACAAGTGCTCCTTTCCTTCAGGAATCTGCTGCTTGATTTCCTACATCTCTCTCTAAGAATAAAAGGGGAAGGAACCCATGTCCGGCCCTCCCTGTCAGCTCTGCCCCTGAGTCAGGCAATTGGCAAGGCTGGTGGGATCATGGCAGGAGAGCATGGGCACAGCCCTCAGGGCTGGCCAGTCTGAGAGCACCCAAGGAAGGGCCAGAAGAGTCAGCCTGTGTGTGTGAGTGTGTATGTGAATGTGTGTGTGGGTGTGTGAGTGTATGTGAGAGTGTGTGTGTGTGTGAGCATGTAAATGAGCAGTATGAATTTGTGTGTGCATGTGCATGTGTGCATGTGCATGTGTGCACGTCCCTCCCACGCGTGTCCCAGAGTCATTGCCAGGCTGGGACTCTCACTCACCTGTCAAACCAAAGCTTAAGGAAAGCAGTCTCGAAGGATGGCTGACCTGAGGTGGAGGGCTCACTGCCTGGAAGGGAGCTGGGATAGGCTTTGGGCGGGGCTGGACTGTGGGCAGCCCGGGGAGGAGGCTAGAGCTCAGTCACTCCGGTGACTGCTCCTTGGGGTGCTCCTGAATGCAGCGGTGAGAGCCTAAGCTCGCTCTCTTTCTCTCTCTCTGTCTCTCCCCCACCCTCCCTCGCAGCGCCACCCCGACGCTGGACTGGGCTCCGCAGTTCGCATCTCCTCCACCCCAACCTCCCCCTCCCTCCTGACCAGGACCCGCCCTGCTTGTCATTGGGTTGATTCCTCCAACCTTCAGCCTTCTATTATCTACCTCCCTCCCTCATCCCCACCCCCATCCTTCCTGGGGCGGGTTCCCATCTCACCTACCCAGTGCCTAGCCAATTGGGGGACACAGGACTCAGACGGACCCTAGCTCTGGGGCTCCAGAGATGGGGAGGGGACATTCATCCCATCCATCGTTGGTCTCTCCCTTCCCCAGACGAAGACTCTCTCTCTCTTTCTCTCTCTCTCTCTCTCTCTCTCTCTCTCTCTCTCTCTCTCTCTCTCTCTCTCTCTCTCTCTCTCTCTCTCTCTCTCTCTGTCTGTCTGCCTCCCTCCTTCTCTCTCCCTCTCTTCCTCCTCTCTCCCCTTCTCTCTCTCTGTCTCTCTGTGTCTGTCTCTCACTGTCTCTGTCTCTCTGTTTCTGTCTCTGTCTCTCTTTCTCTGTCTGTCTCTCTCCCTCCCTCCCCCCTTTCCCTCTCTCCCCCTCTTTCCCTCCCTCTCTCTCTCCCCTTCTCTCTCTCTGTCTCTCTGTCTCTGTCTGTCTCGGTCTCTCTCCTCTCTCTCTCTCTCTCTCTCTCTCTCTCTCTCTCTCTCTCTCTCTCTCTGTCTCTCTCTCTCCCCCTCCCTCTCCCTCTCCCTCTCCCTCCCTCACTCCTTCCCTCGCCTTTCGATTTCTCCTTCTCTCACACCAGGAGTATTTTTGGATCCCCTCCTCCCAGCCATGACAGGAAATCATCGATATCATAGTTGGGGGCTCTGGGGTCCCCCTCAAAGAGTGGTAGCGGATGCCCAAAAGCCCCCTTGGGATTGGGGTTATATGCTTACCTGCCAGACTGCCCTGGCTTTTTGTTCTAGGATGGGGAGTGACCCAAAGGGAGCTAGATAACTAGCAGCACCACGTATGCGGCAGTGGCTGTCCTCCTCACAGCCATTGCTGGCTCTGCCAACAAGCTAACACGGAGATTCCTGGAAAGCCTGGGGGACTTCCAGCCCTCACCCTCACTCCCACCCCTCTTGAGCTGTTCTCGGGTGTCTTTTCGGGGGCGGGGAGTGAGGCGCTGCTCCCACTGCTGTTCCGCCTTCTTCTTAGCCCCAACTCTCACACAGCGCTAGCCCCTTCACAGTCGGGCTGGGTGACTGTCCCTTGCTTCCTTTGAAAATACAGGATACTGTCGCCTTTATTTTTATTTTCTTTTTGGTTTTGTGTCCAGGGCCCAGGGTTCAGTGGGTGCTTGCTTGATAAATATTTGTTGAGGAGAGGATTGGGGGGGGGGGGGAGGCCAGAATAAGGAGAACACTTAGCACAGAAGGAAGCAATCCCATTATTGACATTGGAAAGGTCTAAAGCATTTCCTCCACCCTTCTTTTCATTCATCCATGAGCCCCTCCCATCTCCCCAAAGCTTAGAGGCACCTAAAAACTCAGACCAACCTCTCAGGACTCCCCAGAGAAGCTCTGCATTTTCCCAAGCAAAGCTGCACTCAAACATGATTTTCTCAAGGTTCACTGTGGTGCCCTCTGCCCTTCATCTAGACAGAATCCCGGATTTCCATCTCCATAGGAGGCTGATTAGATTCTCTGCCTCCCTCCCTCCCTCCTCTGGCCCCAAGCCTAATGAGCTCAGTCACAGTCATCCCCACCTGGCCCTTCCTGGGACCCAGAAGAGAGCACTGTGTCTTGTCAGCCCATGTAAGCCTTTTCCATCAAGATCAGAGCAGTAAATTGTCACCCATAATTAGCAAGAAGCTTTTTTGACACTGCCCAGATCCTGGCTTCCTCTTGGAATCTCTGATGGGGCGGGATCTGGAGGCTGCTGGTTTATTCTGTGTTCATCATTAGACTCCAGGATGGATCATGCACAAGGGGCCGCACCCAAGATCTGGCACTAGTAGCTTCCAGGCTCTGCTCCTCTGGGGCTGATGCCCCAGGGTAGCCCTAGCCTCCAAAAGGCTTTCTCCTCCTTGAGTGTGCACCCAAATGTCTCCCTCCTGGCCATTTACAGGACCAGATCCAGAGCAGGAGGACTGGGACTTTCCAGTTCACTCTCCACTTTCTATCCACAAACCTTCCCACCTCCCTCAGCCTCCTCTCCCTTCTGATAGAGGGAAGAGGATGGGACACTCAACTCTTCTCAGAGGGCAGGATCTCCACTTTCCATCTGCATGGAACAAGATGCCTCTGGACCAGGCACACCCTGATACTTCTCCCCCCTACTTTCCAGCCTCTTTTTGGGTGTTGTCTTCCTCTAGTCTGTAAGCTGGTTGAGAGCAGGACTGTTTTCCTTTTTCTTATTTGTATCCCCAAGCTTCAGCACAGTGCCTGGCACCTAATAGGTGTTTCATTGATGTTTATGGAATTGATAAATGAATTCTGCTTAGGTGCTTCCAGAACACAAAGGAAAAGAGAATAAAGAGGGTGTGTGGGGGTGAGGGAATGGAGGCATTTAAAAATATCTGCCCATATTTTACCAATTCCAAGTCGCTGGCCTATGGATCCCATAAGTCACCTTATTGCTTGACTGGACAGTAGATTTTTTTGCTATTTGCATAACATTGTATGACAAACTGCTGTCAGTCATTCAGTCAGTCAATAAACATTTATTAAACACCTACTAGGTGCCAGGTGCTGGGGTCAGGACCATGGGCTAGGACTGTAAATTACCCAAAAATCCATCTCTCACTGTCACTTCTCTGGCTCAAAGTCTAGGAGGACATGTCAACCTTGATATGTCACTTATGGGCTCAGCCCCCACTGACCATGTCCATTCCTTCCAGATCCAGTCTTGTTTCAGTCACTCAACTCAATGGTCATAGCTAAACAACAGTTTAATTACATCAGAAAAAAGGGAAGTAGAATACATAAGCACCAGACACATTATGGTACAAGTGGTCTCATTGTTACTGGAAGAAGTGGGTAGAGATGGATAGCCTTCTACCTACCTTTCAAATCCAAACCCCTAAAGCAGAAAAAAACCCTCTCCATTGTAATCTCATCCTCCACTCTGTCAGACTCCTGAGAGCTTGGGGCAAGAGAAATCAGGTGATGTGCTTGGTGAGGACACACCTCCCACCATTCACAGGGCAGTGCCAGCACTGGGCGGGGGCTGCTTGGGCATGGATGGCACTGAGCTTTGTGATGACTTTCTTTATTAGGGTCATGTGGGAAGATCTAGGTCACCACCCCCTCATTCCCCAGCTTTACTGTGTGCTACCCTGTCCCAACAGCACAATGAGCAAGGGTTTGGAGGAAAGCCCATCTGGACAAGGGGAAACCAGCCACAGGTTAGGGTCCCAATGTCTGTAGCCACCTTGAGAATTCTCTCTGGCCTGCAGAACTCTACCTGGTACCAGCCTCTAGGCTGGCAGCACATCCCTCCATGAGGCAGCTAGGTGGCACAGTAGGTAGAGAGCCGGGTCTGGCATTAGGGAGACCTGAGTTCAAATCCATCTTCAGACACTTACTAGCTGTCACTTCACCTCTTCTTCCTCTCCTTTTGCCTCAATTTCCTCATCTGTAAAATGGGAATAATAAGAATAACACCTCCCTCCCAGTGTTCTTATGAGGACCAAATGAGATGATAATTGTTAGGCACTTAGCACAGTTCCTGACACATAGTGAACATTAGCCATAATTATCATTACTCACTATCTGTCTGACCCATACTGGGCTGGCAACAAAGCAAAACAGATATTGTGTCAGTCCCGGCATTCTTATGGAAGCTCTGTTCTCATGGACACCTTCTCAGCATCTGTTTATTTGTTGAAGACCATAAATTATTTGACTTGAAAGGCTACAAGCCAAGACTAAAGTGGAGGGAGAGTTGGTGCATGGGTTTTCGTTCACAGATGATTATGCACTCAATGCAGTCTCCGAAGCTGAGATGTGACAAAGTATGGATCAATTCTCTGCTTGTGCTAATTTTGACCTAAATATTAATCCCAAGAAAACACAGGTTCTCCCTCAACCAGCCCCACATCATCCATATGTGGAGCCATTGCTTACAGCAAATGGAAAATTTTGAATGCTGTTGTTAAGTTCACTTACCTCGGCAGTATACCTTCCAGGGACATCCACATAGATAATGAGACTGATTAACACATTGCCAGAGCTAGTTCAGTATTTGGGAGGCTCAAAAGGAAAGTGTGGAGAGAAGAGGTATTAGACTGTCTGCCAAACTGAAGGTCTACAGAGCCATTGTGCTGACCTCATTGTTTTATGCCTATAAAACCTGGACAGTCTACCAGCACCATTCCAGGAAACTGAGTCGCTTCCATTTAAATTGTCTTAGGAAGATTCTGAAGATCACCTGGCAGGATAAGGTACCAGACACTGAGGTCCTTTCTTGAACTGAACTGCCAAGCATTCAAACTCTGCTTCAGAGAGCATAACTCCAATCGGTTGGCCACGTTGTTCAAATGCCAAATGTATGTTTGCCTAAAAGACTATTTTATGGAGAACCACATTAGCATTCACATGGTAGTAAGAAGAAGCACACTCTCAAGGTCTCTCTGAAGAACTTTGAAATCCATTGTGAGACATGGGAGACACTGGCATGTGTGCCAGCATGGCATTCCTGCATCAAAGGAAGTGCAAAGCTCTGTGAGTGATGCAGAATCGCAGTAGCTCAAAAGAAATTTGAGACTCACAAATAGAGAGCCATCTCTACTTCAAATGTTCACATGGACTATTCGTGCCTGACCTGTGGTAGAGCCTGCTGAGCTTTTATTGGTCTGATCAGCCACAGTCTGACACATTGTAACATAGTGATGTCATTTTGGTCCTTCAAGAATGAAAGACAAGTAACATTTGTTGAAGAAACAAGTCTAAGTTCATTGGAGAGTAGCTGTGAGTCTAAAAAGATCTCAAACAAGATGGAGGAGGATCTCCCTTTCCCATCCCCTTTCCAGAGTGCTCCCTGGAACCTTGCAGTCATTGGCTCCACTGACCTCACTTTGAATCCATCCATACAAGTCTTTTTATGATTCTCTGTAGCCACCCTGTCCATTCATTCTTACATTACAGTAATATGTCATTACCTTTGTGTGCCACAACCTGTTCAGCCAGTGCCCAATCCATGGGCATCTACTTTGTTTCCAGCTCTTTGTTACCACAGAAAGTACTGATAACGAGTATTTTGCTACATATGGTGCCTTTCTTTTGTCTTTCACCTCCTTGGTTGGATATGTTCCCAGGTGTGGTCAAATGGTATGGACATTCTATTCACTTTCTTCAAATAATTTCAAATTGCTTTCCAGCATAGTTGGACCAATTCACAGCTTTACCAAGAGTGTGTTCATGTGCCTGGCCTTCTACCACTCCTCCAACATTGTTATTGTTCAGTTGTGTTCAGTCATTTTCAGTCATGTCCAACTTTGCATGACCCCATTCAGAGTTTTCTTGGCAGAGATACTAGAGCGGTTTGCCATTTCCTGCTCCAGCTCATTTGACAGATGAGGAAACTGAGGCAAACAGGGTTAAGTCGCTTGCCCAGGGTCACACAGCTGGTAAGAGTCTGAGGCTGGATTTGAACTCAGGAAGACTTCAGGCCCAGCGCTCTGTGCACTGTTGGCACCCTCCCCCTGCTGCCCTCCAACATTACCCACTCCCATCTTGGATCATCATCACCAATTTGCTGATTCGCTATCAACTTGCAAAAAGGGTTCTTGGTGGGAGAGAAATTTCTTAGTCTTCTCATTTTGATAGCCCAGCTCACAAGTGAATGTTAAGTTCTTTGTGGGGAAGAAGTGTGTCTTCAGTGTCTCTTATTCCCCGAGTGTATAGCCCACAGAGACAGAAACATAAGAGAAAGAGGTGACAAGGGCTGGACTTTAAGGTTCCCAAAGCCCTTTCCAAACTCTGTCTCCTAATGCCTTGATCTTGTTCTCCTCCTGCTCAGGGAGGGAAGTGACTGGCCCAAGGTCATGCAGAAAGCAAACGACTGAGCCAGGATTCCACTTCCTGACTGAGCCTGACACTCTAGTCTCTATTTCATTGTTAATCTCTTTTTATTGTGAACTTAATGATCACCAGTGAACACCAACATCTCAAGATGTAAAAAAGATTAAAAGAAGACTGTAAAAATGCATCAACTTCAGATCTGCCATTTGGCTTCTTTTCAGTACTTAGGAAACCTAACAAAGCAGTGATAGAATCGCCCTTTGTGCTGGTGCCCCTTGGTTGGGCTCCCTTTCTGATCTTCCTTTTGTATGTTTCTAAAATGTCTTATTCTTTCCTCTGGCTTCTCATCACCAGCTCCTGCCCCAAACCCTCTCCCCATCCTCCTCTGTCACAGGGGAGTAGAGTGAAACACATTCACACATAAGATACATCTGAACTTGCATGTCTCATCCTGTGCCTTGAGTCTGCTGTTGCTCACCAGGAAGGAGGCAGGCACAGGGACTTCATAATCAAGCTCCTGGAGCCATGACTGACCAGGACAGAAAGCAGATTTTGGAAAGCCTTTCAACATTCTTTTCCTTTTCATTGTGATGATTGTTTGGCTGCCTGGAACCCAGGATGTGCTCAATGGACAACATCTCATTGATTAGCTCGTTGGTTCTAATATTTCACTTAACATCAGTTTATACAAACCTGCCCACCTGCCCCTTTCCTATGGTTGCCTCTGTCCTCTCCCAGTGCTAGCCTGGTTAGGGTGCTCCTCTCCTGTTACCTAACAGGATGTGGGAGGCATGGTGACTTACTCTCTCAGTCTCTGTCTCTTTCTCCTTCCCTCCCCCTTCCTCCCTGCCCCACCCCACCTCTCTCTCTCTCTCTCACACACACACACACAGACATACACACACACTTAGATCTGTCTAAAACAATGGGTCTCAGGAGAGGATGTAGTGATGAGTCACTAACTGAAGGAGCAGCTTTTTTGTAGCTAATTGGGTCTAACCTCTTTAATATAGAACACACACACACACACACACACACACACACACACACACTTCGGACCACCATTTTCTAGTGCCAGCCTAGCTAGGGTGCCCCTCCCTTGTGGGTCAGTCAATTAACAAGCATTTGTCAAGTGCCTACTATGGATCAGGCCCTGTTTGAGGCACTGGGGATTCAAAGAGGGTTGATAAAATAATCTCTCCTTAAAGGAAGCTCACACCCAAATGGGGGAGGAGGAGGAGATGTCATTTAGCCCCACTCAGAGCAGCCCTCTGGCCAGATCTCTCTGTCCAGCCCCTCATTTTTCAGGCAAGGAAACAAAGGCCCAGAGAGGTTGCATGACTTGCCTGGAGTCACACAGCTCTGGGGGCAGCATGCTGCTATTGCCTCCCATGGTGTCACCAACAACAGGCTGTCACTTTTCCAACTCCAGGTTGAGCAGTAGCCATGAAAGGAAAGCACAGGAGGAGGCCTAGGGAGGCCTAGGCTTGTGGGGCAATGGCTACCGGGTGACAGCAGGAGGGAAAGGAAATGAGAGTGAAGAAGAAAAAGCAAGTGCAGACCCAGCCCCAAAGTGGGGTGGGGCAGGGGCAGGACAGGTACTGAGAGTCTCACAGAAACTCCTCTGGGATAGGCCTGTTGAGCACTTGGCCCTGGGAGGTCCCACATCCTGTTCAGGCCTAACTCAACCTGTTATTTTTGTTACCCAAGTGGAGATGACTTGACAACCAAGTCAGAGTCCTTAAATCCTGTCCCTTCCAGCTCCAGGGACTTCTGGGTGCCTGTGTCTATGCCTGGCCTCCACCGGGGGATCATCATTTCCTCAAGGCCAGGAGCCACACTTTCCCCTTTTATATTCCCCACCTCACCTCCAGGACCTAGTCCAGCATTGGGCATCCAGCAGGTGCTCAGTCAGCAAGCACTTATTAAACTCTTACTGCATATGTTCTGGCCAATAGACCAAAACATAGACTGACAATCCAACATGCAAATTGAGCAACCAGTTGATTGGCCCACATACTGACCAATGGACAGGCCAGCTAGCCAACAAACTGACTGACCAGCCAATCAGGGAACTAACTAAGACAAGGAGCTGTCAGGGTTCAAGCCTCCTTCCTTTCTAGGATCTACAATCCAATAAATCTACCAACCAATGAGGACTCATTAAGCCCTTGCTTTATGCCATGCCCTGGGCTGGACACTGGGAATACCAAGACAATGACAAGATAGTCTCTGCCCTCAAGGTGCTTACAATCCAACTGCCAGAGATGGCATGCACACACTGTCTACATACAAAATATAGTCCTGCTGGGGTGGGGCGGAGGAGTGACCTGAGCGTGGGTCCCTGCTGGAAGTGGGATGCTGGCCATTAGCTTTAGCTAAGACACTCTGCTGTGCCTGGATGTGCTCCCAGGGAAAGCACAGGCTTTGGCGCTGGCCGAGGTGCTGAAGTGGTCAGCCCGTCTGTTTGCCCTGAACACAGGTAGGCGCCATGTTAGGCCAGGCCCTCTAGCCTTGCTGATAAATGTCTTTATTTAGATTCCATAGGGAGGTAATGAAGATGATGGGAATGCAAGCCACACAAAGCCAAGCCAAGTCTGAGCTGCAAGTCTCCAGCCGAGCACATGAAAGCCTCTCTGGTGAAGGGAGCTGGCCTTGGCCTAGACTGAGGAGGCCAGAGGTCTGGCAGCCACCATTCTCAGTCCTGGAGACACGGGTCCTACACTTTCCTAGGAGAATGTGTCCCCTGGGCATGGGAACCTAGCCCATGTGGCCTCCTGAGCACTGTTTGTTCCCCAAACTGGAAGGCATGTAACTCCCGAGGGGAGATAAGATTGAGGCGAAAGAAGGGCCTGTGGTCCTCCAGGATCTCCAGGAACATGGGGCTGGCAGCTTCCCATCTCTCCACCCTTCACTGCTCAGAGCTCCTAACTGGGGTGCCATGCTAGGCCACCTTCCTGAGCCTCCAACCCCACTCACCTGTTCTGAGTCTTCCTCCCTCAGAGAAGCTGCCTTGTGATTCTTCAATCAATCTGTTTCCTGCTATGGTGTGAGCAGCCAAGCATACATAGCTTATTTGACCTGTTATTCCTGCACATTTGAAGTGCAGTCAGCTCAGTCATTTTCAGCCATGTCCGACTCTATGACCCCATTTGGGGCTATACTGGGAAAAATAAAGGAAGGGTTCGCCATTCCCTTTTCCAGCTCATTTCACAGATGAGGAAACTGAGACAAACAGGGTGAAGTGACTTGCCCAGGGTCACACAGCTTCTAAGTGTCTGAGGTCAGATTTACAATCAGGAAAATGAGGCTTCCTGACTCCGGTCCTGGTGCTCTATCCCCTGGGCCACCTTGCCACCCCTTTAAAGTGTAATAGAGGGCTTTAATACTTTAGCTGAAATAATGAATCTCTAACAGTGAAAATTCCAGGCACTGAAATTTTACAAGCACCTAATTTGTTGAATTAAAATTAGAAGTTTGGAGGAAGGGGCAGAGATCTTGGGATCACAAATATGGCACTGGAACCGTTTAGAAAATCAAATCAGGAAATATGGATAAGGATTTTCAGATCTGGAAAGGACATGACAAGAGCCTTGGGCTGGAAGTCAGGAGCCCTGGGCTCTCCCACCAACCCTGGTACTACCACTACCATGATGCTTGCCCCCTCCCCACCCCAGAGCCCCTCTGTGAAAGGGGGAGGGCAGTGGGCTGGATTGGGGGTTCCTAATCTGGAGCTTGAACTGGGTTTTCTATTTCTATACATTTACACATTCTACATTTTTATGACTGCATTTCAATATACCTGGTTTCCTTTATAATCCCATTTTGTGTATTTTATTTTATGCATTTTAAAACATGATTCTAAGAAGGGTTCCATGGGCTTCAGCAGAAGAACCAAAAGGGTTAAGGGGCCCTGGCCTGGATCAACCAGAGGCTGCATGGTGTAGAGGGCAGGCCCTGGACTTCATGTCAGGAAGACCTGAGTTTGAATCTCTCCTCAGATGCTGGCTATGTGACCCATGGGAGGTCACTTTGTCTCTCTGGGCCTGTTTCCTCTTCCATAAAAGGATGGCCTCCAAGGTCCCTTCCAGCTACAGATCTATGAGCCTTGGTCACAGATGTCTTCAAGGTCCCTTCCAGCTCTGGCTTTCTAATGATAGTAATAGATAATAATAACAAGGATTTAAGTCATGGCACTCCAGGACAGTGGTAGAAGAAAGACGAGGACCAGGTCAGGAAGCAGGCCTAAAGCAAAGGAATGAGTAAACTGAGGAAGTTCCTAGGGAGAGCTCTGGGGGTGATTTGGGAGGCTTGGCAGAAGGGTCTGTGTCCCCCACAGTTGGGAGAGGTCCTATGAGCCCCTGTCCTTGCTCCTTTGGACTCCCAAGACTGCTCAAATTCAACATGTTCATCTTCTTCCTAGCACTGCTCACAACTTAGAGCCATGTGATCTTAGCTGGAGGGGACTCTGAGGCATCCTTAGACAGAATGCCTTGTGAAATGACAACACAGAGTCCCTAGTGGCCAGGGCAGGGGGCAGACTGATGGAGCCCCATGGCCAGAGCCAGTGAGATGTGAATCGACTTACAAAACATTATGCCATCTTTCTTCAAGTTTTCCTATATAGAAGCAATTCACTCCCCAGCTCCAAATAATTCACAAATATCAAAGCTACATTCTGAAAATCAGTCTTCACTTTCCATGTCCACAGGACCCAGCTCAGAGCTGGATGAGACCTCTGCATTCCTTACAAAGGACTATCCATCCTCTGGGAATGGGGAGCCCCCCACCTACCAGGGCAGCACACTCCCCTTTGGGCCAGCTCTCATGTTCGCTTCGTCTCCCTGCATCCCCCACTGCAGAGTCACCCCACGACTAATCCATCGAAGTTCAGAGATGTTCCTCAGAAGGCAAGTGGCCACCAGTTGTCAGTTGTCCACATGGCTGCTGTGGTTATGGTCTTCCCACCTAACACCCATAGACTAACAATGAGACCCTGGCTGTTAGCATCCACCAAGGAAGAGAGGGAACACACCAGGTCTGAGGGGGCCATGGCAGGCCAGTAAGAGGTCTCAGAGCTGGAATGTGGGTCAACAATGAGAAATGGGGAATGTTCCAGGAATGATGCTGGATCATGGGCAGCATGGCAGGAATGAGATGAGAGTCAGGGATTCCCTGATTTAAACCTAGTCAGCTTTGGGAGGTGGGGGAGAAAAAATGTCAGACCAGGCATGGAGTCTTGCAGAGAAAGGGGTTCCAGAGAAAAGCTCCAGGCAGAGTTGTGCATGGCCCTAGGGGTCAGAATGCCACAGATCTGTCCCTTCTGAGTCACATCAGGCAGGCATGTGGGTTGGTGCTGTGGGATGAACTTGGGGATTAGAAGGAAGGGTCTTGTGAGTGGCTCAGCCTGAGGGACGATGAGCTGCAGCCAGGTAGCCCCTGGCTCTCCTGCCTTCTGCCACGTCAGGGAAACTGAGTCCACAGAAGTTCAAGGACACCCTTGCCCCCAATTCGAACCCATGTTTATCCTGATCAGCATCTACAGGTCAACCCAAATAGAACAGGGCAGCAGCGTGTGAGGAGGAACCAGTGAGCAGGTTTAATATCATGTCTGTTACCAGGTCCCCCATCCTCAGAATCACTTGACCATGGCAGGTCTCATGAGAGGACAAAAAGAAACTCTGAGGAGGCTTCATTAGGGCCCTCAGGATCTGGCCTCTCTCATAGGGACCAGCCCACCCTGGGACACTCCTTGCTTATGACAGTTTGGCACCTGCTGTGGATAGGGAATGTCCCCAGACCACAGGCCTAAGACTCCCCGGGGGGTGCCTGGAGGTGTTAGATCCATGCTAAGTTCCAGCTACAGACAGAGGCTCTGGGGACAATCTCATGAGAACATGGAGCCTCCTAGTTGGAGGGCCCTGGGCAGGGGCAGGGAAGATGCTATGGAAAAGAACAGAAGGGTGGCACAGGCTGGAAACCAGTGAGTCTCTCAGGTTAGCTTCTCCCTGGGGACTGGAGATGGTGAAGAAAGGGTGTGCACCTCCCCTGAGGACATTAGCTTAATTTCTGCAGAGAAGACAAGCCCTTGGCCCTCCCTGTCCTTCACCCCAGGCCTGGGTCTTAAGACTGCTCCCCTTCCCCACACCCCAGCACTACCATCAATGCCTCCTGGGCAGTCTGATTGCCAGTCCAGATTGCAAGGAGACAGAGTATGGCATGGAAGAGGTCAAGACCAGCCCTCTGAGATGGATTCCAACATTTCTGCTGGCGTCTGGCCCAGGTTGGCACCCTGCACCCCAGGAGTCTCAGTCCCACCTCTGTGAGAATAGGGGTGAGTCCACAGGGGCTGAGTGACAGAATGAACATCTTTCTCATCATGGCAGGTGTGGAGATCATTGGACCAGACGGCTCATTTCTGGCCAATGAAAGCCCAACCCTTTGCTGTCCTCCAGTGCCAGGGCACCTGGAGTGTTGGTCCAGCCTTAGTAATAGGCACCAAACAGGGCGGAGGCTTTCTGAAGGATCTCCTTGTGATTTGCATAGAGTGGGATCCGCTTGTCAACCACCTGCCATCGGATGGAGACCTCTGGGTCGCAGACTTGGAGATGCTGGAAAAAAAAGGAGGCAGCTGCTTATCACCCGAATCCCTCTCCTCAGTGTCCCAGTCCTCCCGAGTCAACTTTCACTGTACAGTTTTGTCCATGGGATGCTACCTGCCTTTCCTTGATCCATTTCAAACTAGCTCCTCCACCTGCTACAGTGCAGGACACACTATGCTTCCCTGTCCTGCATCAGAAATTCCCAGAGGGAGTGCGCTCCTTCACTGAGCAGGTCTTCCTTGGTGTCCTCACCTAGGACCCTCTGCCTCCTCTCCATGACTTTGCAGGGCACATCCCCCATGCCTGGAAGGCCTGTGCCTTCTCTCATAATCCCTGGCTTGCTTCAGGACCCAGCTCAGCACCGCCCTCCACATGTAGCCTTCCCCAGCTGCCTGCACCCCTCCTCCTGTCACCTTGCATCTACTTTGTACCTAACTGCAAGGTATAGGCTGTCTCCTCTCCTCACTCCCTCAGGGCAGGGACTGTTCCTTTTTATCTCGGTATTCCTAGTGCCTAGCACAAAGCCTGGAACATAGTAGGCACTTAATGAATGTTTGCTGATTGACAAACCAGATTTGTTAAAGAAAGCAGTCCCCTCTGCCTTTTAGAGAATGAATCATCGTTAAGGCAGCTCAGAGGTGCTTGCAGCACCAAGCCAAGAACTGCTGTATTGTCCCGCCCAGACATCCCTGACATCACCAAGCCTCTGCCTGTGATCTCTGTCTGCAGCTCATCATCTATCCTCTTCTTTGGCCAAGCCACCCATTGGACACATCTGCCACCCACCGCTTCAGTGTCCTCCTTCTCCAAGTCACACCCGCATGCTGGCATCCCCACTGTGGGGCCATCATATGAGGCTGTCTTTGGAATACAAGGGGGTGTCCGCCACCCTTCCACCACATGCCAGTCATGGATCTCATCCCATCAAATCTCAGTGAGACCTGTGAGGTCCAAATGACCTCTATCTGTCAAGACAGCAATGCCTTCGCCTTTCTTGGTGCCCATGCTGGGAGCAGTGGCATGTGGGCACCCAAGCCCTCCCCATCATCTGCCATAAATTAGTAGTCATTTCCATCTCTTAATTCTGCCATTTAGTCTCTAGGGGACCTGGGACCCTGAGCCTCAGTTTCTTCATCTGTAGAGTGAGAATCTCAATCCTCACACCACCAAAAGGTTTTGAGGAAAGAGACTGTTCCCCCACCAGGCAGGACTCAGACCGTGCTGCTCTTGCTGGGAGAAGCAAAGCCTCCAAGAGCTTTACCAGCGAGACTCAGCTTCATCGGCCAGATCACACCCTGGTGATGTTTTCACAGACCTTTGGGGGAGTGGAGAAGGCATCAAAAGGCACTTACAGAATTCAGCCGCTTCAGTTCCAAGTCATTCTGGTCCTTGAAGTGAACACTGATGGCAATGGTTTCTATCCAGGCATTATCTGTGTTCCTCGGGTCATCGACATAGCCTTTATAGACCTGGGGAGGCAGAGCAGGGGAAGGGGATCGACAGTTTTGGTGAAGCATCCACTGTGTGTTGGGGGCTGTGAGGGCCACGGGACTTCTTCCTAGCTCCATTTGCACCCAGTGGCCCAGGGCCACCACCTGCCTTGTCATCTCCTCACCGGTTTGCCCACCTCTAATTCCCTCTTCTCTAATCCGTGTTCCACAGCTCGGCAAAATTAACCTTCCTCTTATCTCACTAAAAGCCTGGGGCTCATATACTTCCGTGGCTCCCCACTGTCATCTTAATAAAGCCCCAATTCCTTATCCTGCTCATCATGCCCCTCTCCAACCTTCCACTTTCCCTCCACTCTGAGTCTAGCCAGGCTGACCTTCCTGCTTTCCCCCTCCCCAGGACTTTCCTCATCCCCCATGATGATGTCTCTCTGGTAGTCTCTACACCCTCCCAACCAGCCCTGTCTATGAGCCTTCCCAGACCACCACCTCCTACCCACTAAAGCAGGGACCCACAAGGCCACCCTACCTCAGCACCTTGCTTCAGCAGTGTCTCAAAGTACTGCCAGAATTCCTGGCTCAGGATCCTCTTCAGTTTTCGGGGCAGCATCTCACCAGGTTCCAGGGATCCCTGGAAAGAAAGGGAAAATTACATGCAGCTGGCCCATCTCAGTCCATGACCAAGGGGGCTTTACAGCTAACTGAACAGCTTTCTTCCAGCATCCCTGTCTTACAGAGGAACAAACCAGGGGTCAGAGAAGCAAAAGGTTTGCCCACAGTCACACAGCTGGTAAATGTCAGAGCTAAGACTGGAACCCAGAACTCTGCTGGACCTTTTCTTCTTGAACCCAGGATCATAGAACTGGACTTGGCAGGAGTCGCAGAGGCCATTTTGTTGAATTCTTGCCCAAGACTTGACTCTCTTTGGCAACATTCTTAGGACGCAGTCACCCAGACTGCAGGGAGATTGTCCAAGGCAGCCTAGTCCCCTCTAGGGCAGCTGCAATGCACCAAATCACAGGCAAATTCAGGGTCAGACTAAGAATTTAGAACCTCAGATAGAAGGGACCTCAGAAGCATCTAGTCCAGCCTCTACCTGTCCAAGAATTCCCACAATATATTTGACAAGTAGTGTGAGGTTCAGGACCTGGAGAGAGAGAGCAGCCACCTGACAAATGACTACCCAGACCCCAGCAACAAAGAGCCCACCACCTCTTGGGACAGCCACCCAATAGGTAACCATCCAATCCCCAGTGATGAAGAATCTACCACCTCCTGGGATAGCCACCCAACAGGTGACCACACAGACCCCAGTGACAAAGAGCCCACCACCTCCTGAGATAGCCACCCAACAAGTGACCACCCAGATCCATGTGACAAAGAGGCTGCCACCTCCTGGGGCAGCCACCCAACAGGTTATCATCCAATCCCCAGTGACAAAGAGCCTACCACCTCCTGGGGCAGCCACTTCCTTCTATAGTCAGGGAAGCCTTGCCTTTTGAAGCAGCCCTGCAACAGGAGCAGAGACCTCAGAGGTGGTCGTTAGCCAGAAACGAGGCTTTACAAGTAAGAAATGGCAGAAGGGCCCAGAACAAGGTCTATGGAAAAGTGGTGAGTAAAACATTACATCGCACAGTGGAGAAAGCATGAGATTTGGAGTCGAGAGGACCTGCATTCAAATACTGGCCCTGCAACTTAGTACCAGCATGACCTTGGGCAAGTCTCTTCACCTCTGTGGCCTCAGTTTCCTCATTTGTAAAATAAGGGGGTTGGGCTAGATGACCTCAAAGGTCCTTCCAGCTCTCGAGCTGTGCTACTACAATACCAAGGCAAGGAATGGAGACTAACATAGTCAGAGAGAGGAAAATGGGCTGGGATAATCAGGTCCTGAGAGTCCTGAGCTCCTACGAAGGATGAAGAGCAAGATGTGGGAAGTGTGAGCACACAGAAGCAGGCAGAAGATCGGGGGCCAAGGTCAGAGAGAAAGATTCAAGTGCTCACTCTTGAAAGTGCTATATTTCTTAGAGGCAGGGCAGTCCAAAGGGTGACCATGCCATTAGGGGCTGAAGGAGAATGGAGGAGGCCATTCAAATTTGGGGATTAGGAGGCCAGGTGATTATAAGGGACCATCCAAATAAATTCTGCAATCTCCAAGACCAATGGCAAGAAGATGGGTAAAAAAGACTGTGAGCTAGGTCCTACGTCCATCAAAAATGCCAGAAGAATGACCTGGAAGCTGATTTGTGACATCCACGAAGATGAGAAGGGGATAAGATGAGGCCCCACATTCACTCTCCCCTCCCATAAGGTCCCAGAGAAGAAGAAGTGCTTTATTCCCTACCCCCCATTAAAGTTCTATTTCAATTCCTCACCAAGACTTGGGAAGACCCAGGATCTTCAAAGACATCCCAATGGAGGCTGTAACAATGGAAGGGCTTTGAGAATGGGCCCAGTTACAGACCATAGCTGTCTGCCAGCTGAGGACCAGAAAGAATCACCCCCTGGCTGACCACAGGGACATGGACATTTGGGCCATGGCCACTCACAAAGACAACCTACCTGAGGCATACAAGCACTGTCCTCTACCCTTGCAGAGAGGCCACATCCCACACCAATTAAGTCACAGATCTGTGAAGAAATCACTCTGCCACTAATACTAATGAAGTATTGATCCCTCACCTTTCACATAGGTCTTTTTGCCTAGTGAGCATTCAACACATATTTGTGAAATGAATGAGTGAATGGATGAAAAACTGAAGGAAGGAAGGAAGGAAGGAAGGAAGGAAGGAAGGAAGGAAGGAAGGAAGGAAGGAAGGAAGGAAGGAAGGAAGGAAGGATGGAAGGAAGGAAAGAAGGAAGGAAGGAAGGAAGGAAGGGGCATTGACATCGACCAACTGGCCAATGGCCACATACCCCCGGCAAAGCCCAGTGTTCTGACAGGGCATGCTTGACGACCAAGATTTCCAGCATCTTCTTTATGCTTTTTCTACAAATGGCACCATCTTGATTCCGCCGCCAGCTGTAAGAGAGGAGAGATGCTTACGCTGGATCACCCCAATATCCCAGTTTACTCCCAACCACCAAACCTGGAAAGAATTCAGGAAGTTTACTAATGGGGGTCTCTCCATTCTCCTCAGACTTCCTTTGAAGTACAGAATAAAAGAAGTTGGTAATTATGTTCCTAGCACCATAGAAAGGATGCCAGCCACCATAAGGCTACTCACCGTGTGATAACAGGGTGCAGGGCATGGTTCGGTCCGAAACAGCAGAGGCTCCCTCTGCCTCGTAATCCCGTGCGCCCCATGGGATTCCTGGCACAGGGAGAAAGTGTGGTCAGCATAGGGCCTTTCCAGAACAGAGTGCCCAAGGTAGACCCACAGATAATGGAACACCACCTTCTTATAATGGGTTTTTGGCTTGAAACAATGGAAGCTGCCTCTGCCAACCTCCTGCTCTGTGGACACCTCTTTTGGAGAAGCCCTGGACCAGCTCAATTGGGGGGTGGGGTGGAGCATCACAGATGGCCTGAAGCATGTGGCAACACAGCCAGAGGCTAGAGGGCCAGGAAGATCCAGGTTCAAGACACTTTAGGAAAATCCCCAGCCTCTCATTGCTCTAGGCAGCTTTTTAAGACTATTAGCTGCAGAAAACGTGCCAATCTGCCCTGGTGGAGGGAGTTCCCTCACATGAGAGTTCCCTGCTCAAATGAAATCAGAGCTGCTACCTTTTCAGAAGGTGGCATCACCCGCTGGAGAGCGAGGGCCGCGGGGCGGGGGGAGGCGGGGGGGGGGGGGCGCTGTGGCTGTGCCTGCGCTTGAGGGCCAGAGTGCAAGAAATCCAAGGTGACTCACAGCGAGAGCCCATCCTGCACCATGTAAGGTCCGTGGAAACTCTGCCTGTTGATCAGCCCGTCCATGGTGTTATAATTGATTCTAGACAGAGACTCCAGAGAACTGAAAGACAGAGAAGAGGCAGGGCCTGGGGGCTCTTGGGGCGGGGCCTCCCAGCAGGGCGGAGCAGGGATGGCCAGGAGGGGAAGCCCCATTTCCCAAGATGGCTTTAGCTCCCTGGAGGACGGAGGACTCCAAGCTGGCCTGATAGAGCCAGGAGTGATCACCCACCCTGGACACCCTGGGCCAGTCGTGGTAGTAGGACCAGAATCCCAGGGTTGGCCCCAGCCCTCTGGGTGACCCGCCTCCTCCCCACAGGACCATTGGCATACTCCAGCCCCGCCCCCACCCTGCCTTCCTGTGTCCATCCCTGTGCCCCCTCTCCATCTGGAGGCCTGGCATCCCGCAGAGCGCAGGAAGCTCATTGCCAGCTGACTCACTTTCCCACAGGGTCTGATGTGGCTTTCTCCTTCCTCTCCGCCGTGTAAAAGGGAGGATCATAGATATGGAATTCCTGCTGTGAAGAAACCTCTTTCAACCAATGCTCTCACCAGACCCAAAGGCTGGCATCTTGTCTGGGCCATTTACCCCCAGCTCCCTTGGATGGCGGGCACTGAGGTGGCCTCTGCCCACTCTGCCCTGAGGCCCTTACCTCCCAGGGCACCTTCTCGTTGGGCACTGGGAAGCGCATGACGGTGGAATTGGGGTACAGGAGATGGCGGGCATTCACATGGTACAAGTCCTCTGTGTCTTCCTGTTTGTCCCCTGGGTCATACTCCTTCCCTTCTGGCATCTTCCTGGACACTGCGGGGATGGAGGGAGAGTGCAGGCAGATGTCTCAGGAGTCCCCCGCCCAGGACTCTGGAGGCCTCACCCCCTTAGGTCAGGTCCTCCCATCATTCCTTGCTACATACACACACACACACACACACACACACACATACACACACACACACACACACATACACACGCACACTCTCAGAACATGTCTTCACCTCCACTCCTAACTGTTCTTTGTCCTGGAGCCTTCCTTCCTTCCGGGGGACACACTCTGCCTCCTGTCACCTCACCCTAACTCTGAGCCCCCAGGGCTCACAAACTGTCCCCAATCTTCCAGAACTTCTGCCCCATCCCCGCCTCTGCCGGCCCATAATCACAGTGAGCATTTAGACAGCATTTAAGGTCTATAAAGTGCTGCACAAATATGACCTCATTTGATTCTCACGACAACCCCGGGAGGGGGCGGCTATTATTATTCCTACTTTACAAATAAGGAAACTGAGGCCAGGTGCCACTTCCATAATCTTTCAGCTAGTAAGCGTGAAACTGGGCCGGCTTCCAGGTGGCCAGACCAGAGCTCTTCCCTGCCCCCGCCAGGGTGGGAGACCTTGGGCACTGATCTCCATTGCACCCTCATTAGACTATCAGTGAAGTAGGGAGAGAGCTGACTCTGGAGCAGGGGACCAGAGTTCAAATTCTGTCCCCATGCCCATTCCCAGTGTACATTTGGGCACGTTGCCCACAAGACTTACCCAAGACGGGCACGTCCTCCTCGGAGCCAAAACCATTGTCCCTCAGTGCCCGGATGATCCAGGTCAGGGCCTTGGTTGACTGGAACATCTGACCAAAACATACCAGGCAGCCTGGGTGAAGGGCCTCCTCCGCGCCTCCTCCCAGGCACCAGCAGGCCCCATTGGGATGGTCTGAGCCTTGGGGACAGCACTGGGTCAATTCAGTCCTGTTCCTGACTAAGGCTGACCACTGCCCCAAGACATTAGCTCAACTATCCCTGAGAGCTGGGGCCCAGGTCTGAGGGCCCACAGCCACCTCTCCTGTCAGCCCCAGTGAAGGCCCCACAGATCCACAACATGGGTACCTCACCAGACCTTTGGAGCTCCTCAAGAAACATGACTCAAGACAGCACTTTCTGGGCCTGGAAGTGGCTGGCACATGTCCCTCAGCACCCCTTCTCCCCCCAAACCCAGAGAAGAGTACAAGGCAGACAGAACAGGCCTCAAGGACATTTGGAGCCCCAGAGGAACAAGTCAGGAGGGTCACCTCCAAATCCAACCAAGGGTGACTGAGTCCCTCCCAAGGTGGGTCAGCCAGGTGCAGGGGTCACCTGGTGGCCAACGGTGTCACTGAAAAATCACACTCTGGATGAGGCCCATGGTCCCTCCAGCATAGTGTCTGTGTCTGCCCTAAAGTGGGGGCAGGGGTAGGACCAGAGAGGGTCCAGCCTCAAAAATGAGGGAGGCCTTTCCCAAGCTGACAGTGCGCCCTCCTCATCCATTCTATGCTCCAGCCAATGGGCCTTGATATTACCTGTATACAGCATCCCTCCATGTATCCCCTCTGGCTCAGCCTTCCTGGTACTTCCTGAATTCTCCCACTGATCCCACCTCCCTCCCGTGCCCCAACATTGGAGGGGCTGATCTGGCTTATGTCCTTCGCTTATCTATGGTCCCGGCTGCCTTCTCTAAGTAGAATGTAAGTCCCTTGAGGGCAAGGCCTTATCTCTGTCTCCACAGGATGGCTGGTGCATAGTGAGCACTTCAGCATGCCCCCACCGCCCACCCTCGAGTCCTGCCTAAGCCACAGAGCTGTGACCCCAGATGCCTGAGGCAGTGAGATGGAGGATGCCTGGGCTCCTGCCAGCTCCAGCTAGGAGATTAGCACAGCACCTGGCACACAGTAGGTGCATAATGCATGTTTACTGAGCCAAAATGAGGAAGCTATGAAGGAAAAACATTCCAGGAGGTAGGTGCCCTGGATGAAGCTGCCTGTCCTCACCCTAGCCAACACACACACACACACACACACACACACACACACACACACACACGCTCATTGTGCTCTGTGCTTCCCCTTCTGACTGAGGGTAGAGATCAGTCTCCAACTTCCCCCCTCCTGCCCACCACAGCCACAGCACCAGCAGAATGAGGAGCTCAGGCTTCCTTCTCAGTGAGCACAGTTGGGCACTAGCCCCTTCTCAGAATGGCCCATGCGAGGCAGCCAGGGGAGATGCTGAGGAGATTCAGGAAAGCCATTGTTCAGAGGGACTCCCCAGCATCAGGGGCAGCAAAGGAGGATGACCCAGGACAAGCTGGGAGCACCTGCGTCCCTAAGGTGGGCAGCACAATACCTCACTGCCAGGGCGTAGGCAGGGCTCAGCTCCAGAGGGGCTGGGGGGAGGGGACGAGTCCCCTCCTTGAGTCCTGTTGCTCAGGGACCTTCCAAGCCCACCCCTGATCCCCTCTCTGCCCCAGGCCAGAACTCCCTGTCCTTGTGCCCACGGGGTCTCATGGCTGAACCAATGCCCCGTGTGTCCCAGAAAAAGTTGAGGCCGCCTGCTCCTGCCTCAGAGGGTCCTGGCTCACCTGCTCTTCCAGGTACCCCAGGCGCTGCTCCACAGAGCCCATCCTTTTCAGGTGATCCAGGTCCAGCAGGTCCATCATGATGTCAATCCTGAGACAGAGCACGCACCCCCTCCCTCAGAGAGGGCAGGTGCTGGGCGAGCACATGGCACAGGTGGCTCTGGAGCCCTCGTATGGTCAGGCAGGTGACCCGCCCATGTCGGGAGGACCCACTTCCTCCCCAGGACTCTGCTGTGGCCTCCCCTCCCTCCCCACAGCCCCACTGTGGCCTCCCCTCCCTCCGCAGGACTCCACTGTGGCCTCGCTTGCCACGCCCTCCCAGTCCTTGTTCCTCCCTCTCATTTCTTGGGTCTGTCAGTCTCCACTGACCCCAGAACCTCTCAAGCTGCTCTGTCCTTCCCTCCTCTAAAACATGTTCCTGGAGCTGACTAAACAAATGAGGAGTATGAAGAAGAGAGTGCAGGGTCTGAAGGAGCCATGCTTTGCCCCAGAGAAGAGAGAGGAGGAGCCTCTCCTCTCTTCTTTGCAGAGGTCAGGGACCACAGGGGCCAAACACGGCATTGAACGCCAGACCTGGCCGACACTTGGTTAGTTTTGTTGAACCTTTCCCCACTTTGTTTCTGCTTTGTTCCAAGGGACAGCTCTCTGGGAGAGGGCCTTGAGAGGGGATGTATTACCCCCTCAAGCCCATTCTCTGGACACAAGGCCAAGATCCAGCCCTGCCTTCCTCCCTCATCTCCAGCCCCACTTGCCATGTCCCATGCCCACTTGAGACAAGCATCCTGTGTCCATCTGCCCATGGGAATCCTCAGCTCTTAGAGAGCAGGTACTGGGCCTTCCTTTCCTTTCCAGGCTGCCAGGAATATGCCAGGCTCTCAATAAAAGGTGTGGGAAACCCCAGAGGGCCTTTCTTTTCTGTGCCATTGGACCCTGGTGACTCTCAGCCTGCCAACCTCCTTGCCTGGCACCCCTGCTCAGGGGCTGGCACCCTGCTGACCCTCAGTGCCAACCTGCCTGCCTGGCAGCCCTGCTCAGAGGCTAGCACCCTGGTGACCCCCAGTGCCAACCTCCCCGCCTGGCATTCCTCAGGACCCAGCACCCAGTGACCCTTGGCCAGGCTGCCTCTGCCACCTGCCTGCTCCCTGCTCAGCGTCTGATCTTACTTATTGCCCATGTCCTCGATCTTCTGGTCCGTCCTTTGCTTGAGCTGGTACTGCTGACTCTGCAGATAGTTTTCCTTTAGGTAGATCTCCCAGGAGAGCAGAGTGGCCTCCTCATTCTTCTCCAGCTTCTTCTCTGTTGGGAAGGAGGCAAAGAAGGAGAAACCAGCACTTCCAAAGGCCTGGGATATGCCCATGCACCCCATGGCAGCCCCACCAGGGTCTGGCTGGTGGGTCATGCAGCCCAGGAACTGGGGAAGAAGGGAGAGGGACCATGCACAGAGATCAGCTCCCATCTGAGAAGTGTCCAGGACCCTGGAGCAGCCCTACCAGCTGCCTGTCCTCACAGCACCAGGGTCCAGACAAGAAAGTGGGGTGAGAGTCCACAAGGGAGCCAGGCTTGGTTCAGTACAAGCCCAACAGGCCTCTTGTGGGCCTGGCACTGTGCTCAGGCTGGGGACCCTGGCCCAAAAGACCCAGGCCCTGCCCTCTAGGGGAAGGGATCACTGAGAACCAAGCTTGCAGACAAGGAGGTGTCTTCCCACCAACAATGAGGCAAGAGAGAGCCTAGAGGCCTGGGAAGCTAAAATTTAAAAAGACATGGGGGTGGGGGAGTGGGAATCCTAGAGGATTCAGCCCAAACCTGAAAAGCTCTGGCACCCAAACTGCCAACCACACATGCCCAGTCAGGTTCAGCAAAGGGCCCTTCCCCTCAGCTCCTCCCTTGCTGGGGCTGCCCCACTGGCTTCCCAGAGCCCAGATGCTTTCATTGCCCACTGCAGGTGCCTACTCCAGGAAATCTCAGCCTGAGCTTCCCTCACACAGCTAGCATTCTCCCCACGTCCTCAGGGGGCAGGACCTGGGCTCCAGCCATTGGTTAAGGGGTAACCCGAACCCCCTGGGAAGAAAAGGGAGAAGGGAGGAGGGACCTTTCGATGGGAGATGTGGGAGAGCTCCCAGGTCCTTCACTTAAGGAGAGGTGCAATGCAAACCACCTCCTCTCTCCCCCAGCTCATCCCCTTCACCTTCTTTTTATATGTTGTCTCCCCATTAGACTGGAAGCTCTGTGACAGCAGGGACTGGCTTTTCTCTTTCTTTGTATCCCCAGTGCTTAGCACTGCGCTGGGCACATAAGACCAAATAAAAGCTTGTTGCCTGACTCACTGACAGGCCTGTCTTTCCTCCAGAATACCATGATAGAACACCACTAACCCTAACTCTCCCTGCTTCCAATATCTCCCCAGTCCAGTCCACCCTCCAGTCAGTTGTCCACATGATTTCCTCCTGTTTAGGTTGGACCCCATCACTCCCCCACTCCATTAACTGCTGTGGCTCTCTACTACTTCCAGAATCAAACACAGTCTGCCCTTCACAGCCCTGCCCCCTGATCCTATTCCAGGTTCGTTCTCTCCCACTCTCTCTCTCTCTCTCTCTCTCTCTCTCTCTCTCTCTCTCTCTCTCTCTCTCTCTCTCTCTCTCTCTCTCCCCCTCCTGGCCTGCTTGCTGTCCCTCACACACAACATTCTACCTCTTGCCTATGTAGGTGTCTGTGCACAGACCTCTCCATGGTTGGGATGCTCCCCTGCTCCCCTCCTTCTCTTAGACTCCCTCCCTTCCTTGAAGGCTCCTCCCAGGGCCACCTTCCCCGGAAGCTCCCCCCCCATATCTCCCTCTTCAACGGGGTGACCTCGCCTTTGTGAGTCTACATCCGTGTTTTCTCCCCAGTAGACTGCATGCTTTCTGCAGCCAGGGCTCCCCGCCTGGGAGGGTGAGGATGGGGAAGAGGCAGGGAGGGGACCCCTGCCTGGACTGGCCATCAGGACATGACTCCTAGACCCAACGCCAAGGCTGCTCTGCCCTTCTGTCTGCCTGATTGTCCAGCCCACCGGCAGGTGCAAGAGAGAGGAGGAGGAGGGAGCACCATTTCTGAGCCCTCTTGGACCCACGGGCCAGAGCCTTTGTCCCGTCCCTCAGAGGGCGGCCCCTCCCCGTGGCGTGGACGACGGCCAGTGTGGCAGGCACAGGCATGTCTGTGGGTGTGAGCACGCGTGGACATACGCGCCTGCATTATGCACGTGCACGTTCCTGCGCGATGCCTCGTGCTGGCTGCGTCCTCGAGCGCGCTTCTGCGCACTTACTCAGCTGCTTGTGCCTCTTGGCGGGCTTGCCCAGGATGACTCTCTTGACAAACAGCTGCAGGTGGTTGAATAAGATGAAGGGTGGGGGCGCCGGGGGCCGTCCGTGATATTCCTCGATCAGGTCGTGCCGCTGGAACTTCCAGATCTGGTCCGTGTGCTCCTGGACCTGCTGGAACGTGTAGCTGGGGCGGGGGGAGGGGAGCAGCCGGTGACCCACAGCCCCGCGACCCCCTCTGACCTCTTCATTCCACGGCCGCCGGACACCGCCAGGTCAGGCCGCAAGGGTCCCGAAACTGAAGCCCCGAGAGGGGACATGTCCCGGCCATGGCTACCCAGGCTCCTTCAAGGCGGAGTGGGGCTCCCGGGCACCGCCGCCAGGTGCCCCGGCTCCCAGCCCAGCACCCTTTGCTCTAGCTCGCACACGCCCCCTTCCATGTGTCTCACCCAGACCCACCCATGCTGCTCCTCCCCTTCACCGCCCCCAGATCCGTGGGGTAGGGACAGCGGCCGGCCGGGGCTCACTTGAACATGGCGATGAGTAGGTTAAGGAGCAGGATGTTGGTGAAGAGCAGATAGAGACAGAGCAGGATGACCGTCAGCCACTCGGGGAACACAGGCTTGTTGCTGACCTCGCTGCTCTCAGGACACTTGGGCTTGTAGGGGTCCGTTCCATTGGGGCTGCACTGCTCCGGATTGAAGTTCACCCCTGAGGACAGAGCCGAGCGGAGTCAGTGGTCAATGAGAGCGGGAGCTGCCAAAGTCAAACATCCTAACCCGCCGTCGAGCCAGAAAGCTGTGGGGAGGCCCATTCACCTCTCTGGGTCCTTTGAGGCAGGGCAGAACCGCATTCAGAGAGCGAGCTTCCACACTGGGAGCACCCCACAGGCCCAGAGCCCCCAGGGGCAAGAAAAGGAGGAGGGGCAAGAGGCGGGGCCAGGAGCCCTTCGCCTGGGCTTGGCTGAAGGGGCTGGTTTCTTTCCTATCTCGGTAACTTGTTTTCTCCGTGACCTTCTGTATTTTATCTTATGGTGTAAAACTGTGATTCTCAGTGGGGGCTCAGCCATGGGCATCAGCAGCTGACGGCCAAAGGGGTCACCTGAGGAAAGGGGAAGAGCCCCTCCCTGATCTACATTCCTGCTCACTTCCAAAAATTCACCTGTCCACAGAAGAAACCAAAATCCTGATATCTCCCCCTCAAAACTGATCTCCCTGCGCAAGGCAGAGTATAGAACAACCCAGAAGCTGCAGTGGGGGGGCAGCACTGTGGACAGCGTTTATGAAGCACCTACTATGTGGGGCACTGTGCTAAGAGTTTCGCACATGGTACCCCATCTGATCCTCACAGCCACCCTGGGGGGGGGGGGGTTCTGTTGTTATCCCCATTTTACATATGAGGAAACTGGGGCAAACAAAGGTTAGGCAAGTGACTCCCAGGGTCTCACAGCTAATAAGTGTCTGAGACAGGATTTGAGCTCAGGTCTTCCTGAACAAAGACAGCACTCTGGGCACCGTGGTGCCCTGGACTGCATTTGGCACAGAATCACAAACAAGGGGAGCATCTGAATCTGGTACCATCGATGTAGGTTGGGATCTGCCCAAAGATGGTTAGGTAGGAATGGTAAACCACCCCTCGGAAGATCCAGTCCACCCGGCTCTCGTTATGGATCAGGATGGCCTGCTTCGCGACCCCAAAGGACACAACCCAAACAGCCAACAAGAAGAGGAAGAAGAAGACGTCCTTCATCTGCAACAACAGGGTTAGAGCCTCTGATGGATATGGTCTGGGGCCTCCCCACCTGTGGCTTCATCCTACATTTTCCTGTCATCTCTAGAGCCCTGGCCACAGCACCCACACCAGCATGGCCCAGACCACTCCGAGCCTATGTGGTGATCACAAGCACAGATCCACAGCTACCCTCCCTGGGCGTGCAGGTAGACCAAGGGCTCCTCGGGGTCAGGGGATGGACCTTCTGCCCAAATTCTTCAGGAATGTCCACTCCCCCAGGGTCATTGTCTGAGTCCACATGGAGTGGGGGGACACCAGACTGAATACTGGGACTGAGTTCCAGATCTACCACAGCCTTGCTGTGTGGCCTCAAACAAATCTCCCCCCCCCTGCCGCCCCCCCCCCCACTCTCAAATGAGGGGCAGCTGCCTCCCAAACCTCTGCCTCCTTGGTGAGCTTGCCACCAAGCAGACTGGTTTGGGGGCAGGTGCCCAAGCAAGGAGGCCCTCTGGCCCTATCCTCCCTGCATATGCCATTGTGCTCCTTCCCCCTCCACGGTGGGCTCACATGCAGGTGCTCACCATTCTCTTCACAATGATGATCTTGGGCCCCAGAGTTTTGCTGACCGTGAAAATGTGCATCAGTCTCAGACAGAACATAATGAAATCCAGAGACAGTATGATCCTTCCTGGGTACAGGGTCGCTGGGATCAACCTGGTCAGCACACGGGGGAGTCAGAAATGAGGGAACCTGGGACTTCCCACAGGCCAGTGAAAGACATTTCAAGGGAGAGAAGCTTGGCAGCTTTTTGTCTGGTGGGAGGGGATCCCCCAAGGCCCAAACAAGCTATGGAGACCAGAGGTCAGAGCGTTCTGGGCCACCTCAAACCACCTGGAGAGCCAGGACCAAAGGCCACCCTCCATCCCCCAAAGCACATGTTTGGTCACAGAGCAGAACCTGCTCCAGAAGACAAGTGAGGGTATGTGGTCTGGAGGAGGAAGAAGATGAATAGGAAGGAGAGGGAGGAAAAGGAGGGGAAAAAAAGATGAGGGTGAGGATGTCTAAGAGGATGATAACAATGATAGGAGTTTTATATTGTGCTTTAAAGGGAGTGCAGCAGATTCCTCTGGCCTCCTGGATGCCCAGGCAGCAGGGCCAGGGGTTTGACTTCAAGCCAGACTACCTCTGACCCAGCTCCTGTGAGCTCCAGCCACCCCCCCCCAACACACACAGGTGGGGTCATTATTCTCAATAAGGAGATTAATACAGCTCGTTGCAACCCTGGCTAGCAGGGAAGTCAGCCAATCTGGGCTCTGCATTTCTGGGCTTTTCACTCCAGCAAAGGTGCTAATAATCTGAAAGATGAAAAAGGTCTTTGTTGAGAAGCCACAGAAACCAAACGGCAGACAGCCCAGAGTCCAGGGATAATGGAGGAGCAATGATTCCTACCCAAATTAACAAATACCTGGGGCAAGAACTCACTACCTAACCAAAACCAGTCTGCCAGGTATTAGGTCTGGGTCACACCACATGACAATTCACACCATAGAAACAAGATATATAGGGAACTGATTAAAATTTACAAGAATAAAAGCCATTCCCCCAAAGGATAGGGATATTGGCAGTTTTTAAAAGAAAAACCCAAACTATCAATATAATTGATAATACAATTTAAAATGCTCCAAAACATTAATAATTAGAGAAATGCAAATTAAGACAATTCCAGGTTTCTACCTCACGACCATCCAAACAAAAATGACAAATGCTGAAGAGGCCATGAGGAAGCAGGAATATGCATGCCCTGTTGGCAGAGCTTTGGGGAGAACAATTTGGAGCTATAACCCCACAGTTACTCAGCTGTGATGGCACTGGACTCTGCCCCAAAGAGATCAAAGACAGAGGAAAGGGGCCCATATATTTACTGGTACTCCACTGGCTGAATGTGAATGTGATAGAACACTGTTGTGCCGTAAGAAGTCACTAAAGGGACAGTTTCAGAGAAGCCTGGGAAGATTTGTATGGACTGATGGGAAGTGAATTAAATAAAACACAGAGAACAATTTCTATAAAACTAACAGTACAGACTTAAGAAGTCTGATTAATGCAATGACCAACCACATTTCCAGAGGCCGGATGATAAAGCCTCCTTCCCACCTCCTGACTGAAGTGGAGGACTCAAGTTACAGAAGGAGAAACACATTTTTGAACACAGGAAATGGGGAAAAATTATTTTGTTTGACTATGCATAATTGTTATAAAAATGTTGGTGTTTGGTTTTGTTTTTCAAATGGGGGCAGATAATAGGGAAAAAAGTAGATGTTTGTTCACTGAAGAAATAAAAGTTAAAAAAAAAACAAATCAACACTTGGACAAAAGCAAACCAACAACATTGGACTCAGACTAGTACAATAACTAACCAGCACTCCGGGAGGACAGGTAGGGGGCGCCATAGTGCACAGAGCACCAGGCCTGGAGTGAGGAAAGCTCATCTTCCTGAGCTCAAAACCATCCTCTGATATTTACTAGCTGGGTGGCCCTGTGAAACTGCTTAACTCTCTTTGCCTCAGTTTCCTCATCTGTAAAATGAGCCAAAGAAGGAAGCGGCAAACCACTCCAGCGTCTTTGCCAAGAAAACCCTGAATGGGGTCATAGTGAGTCAGACAAAACTGAACCGCAACAGCTCCAGAGGCTGATAATGAAACATGCCACCCATCTGCCTTCTGAAAGAGAGGTGGGGGGCTCAGGGTGCAGAATGAGACATGCATTTTTGAATTCAGCCAATGTGGGAATTTATTTAACTTGACTGTATATATTTATTACAAGGTTTTTGTTTTTGCTTTAATTTGAGTGAGGTTTGGGAAGTCGGAGGGAGAAGGGGGGGCCAGTGGTTGAGTTCCCGAATGAAATGAAAAAGGAAAGAGGGGCAAGAGAACAGGAGGAAGGACAGAAGTCACAGACAGCCAGGGCAGCTTTAAAAGTTACAGGGTGAGGTCATTATACCCTTAAAGGGGAAAAGCAAGCTGTCCACAAGAGAGACATCTGCAGCTTGCCGTGCAATCTCATCTCTGACCCGGTTATTACATGGCAACGTTCATTTTGTTTGACACTTATCAACTGGAGATCAAAAATTTAAAAACAAATGAACTCTCAGCATTTTTGTTCCTGAGTGGGGGAGGGGATGCATGGTGGGGGAGATTCATGGTAAGGGGGAGGTGAGGAGACAAGATCACAGATAGACTAAGACTAGACCTGAGTGGAATCTCAGGCACTTGCCTGCATGTGAGCCCAGCTATGAAGATGAGGATGGCACCAACATCAAGCTTGTTCCAGAAGTCATTGAAGTACAAAGAGGCCATCTTCAGGAGCCCAAAGCCATCCGGGTCGTAGAAAAGCTTGAAGAGAAACACAGCATGAGCAAAGGGCCAAAAGCAACTCTGGGCACCGGGTGCTCCCACCTGGGAACAGGGTCTGGAGAGAAGGGAGGGCAGCCTCAGGCAGGTGCCCAAGGCTTGAGCACTCTCTGTGCTGTGATTCAGGCCACAACCATGCCTGGAGCACCAAGTATAGGTACTGTGAGACCCAGGATTAAATATGATGCAACCATCCTGAGGGCAAATTTAGGGTGACCAGCTTTGACTCAGTTGGAACAGACCTAGGCCGGGGCACCCATGGATGCCTTTCATCAGCCCTCATTACTAAACAAAACACATCAAGGGTTCCCTCAATTCTTCAGCAGGACTGGTCAGAGGTAGTGCCTAGCCTTGGAGGGGACACAGAGGAGGGGCAGTAGGGCTCAAAAGTAAATATGGAATGGTCTCTGTGTGACTGCTGGGCAGGGGCCCAGTTCTTACTAAAGGAGTACACACATCTAGTGCCCAACATAACTCGCTCATTGGAGGGCATTCCTGCTCAGACTCTAGCCTTTCTCGATCCTCTTTGGCCTTTCTAAGCCAACAAGCTCATGGCTGAACCATTGACGCATCAGCAAAAGCTGTATTTCCCTGTATTTCTTGATTCTATGACATGCATTTTGCTCCCCTTGAGTCTTTAATTCAAGAAAAAGAAGGTCAATTTTCCACTCTGCCTCAGGTGCTGGACTCTCAAATTCTTACTGATCACGGGCAAGTCATCACCTTTTTTGGGTCTCAGTTTCATGTAATGGGGCAGAGAGAAGAGGAAGATGACCGGAGGTTGCTTCCGGCTCTAGCAGTCTACAATGATGATTTGATTACAACAATGGGATACTGGTCCACTTCCCAGCACTTCTTGGGTCTTATATGGTGTCCGATATGGCTCCATGGAATGAAGAGGTAGAGGGTGAGGGTAAGAATTCCCCCAGAAGGAAAACACTGACCGAGAGAAGACTTGTCTGGAAGACTACCTGGGTCAGCTACTTTACAGAAACCAGATGGGGCTCAGGGTGTAAGGACAAAGGATAAAAGCCATGGCCATCTGTGGGGAGGGCTGGGACCCAGAGCTGGGGGCTTACGTACAATACCTGCCGTGTCTCCTCACACACAAGTGAGAAAAGCCAGAAGTAGATGACGTACTCTCTCCAAGATGGCGTGGGCTGGAAATCGATCATGAGTACGTAAGCAAAGAGCCAGAGGAAGGTGAAGTAGGAGAGGATGTTGAGGTGGAAGATGACCACGGGCGCAGTGAAGAAGGCACGGAAGCGGGCCAGGCAGCTCACCGGCTGGAGCCTCTTCTCCCTAAGGAGGAAAGCAAAGGGAAGCATGAGGTGAACATGCAGCCTCTCTGAGGAGCAGCATCAGAGCCCGTTGCTAAGTTCTGTCAGGATGTTACAATGGACCCAACATGACCAACAAGATGGAAGACTCAATATTTCCTCTAGTCCCTAGTAAGTCTCAAAAAGAAAAAGGAAAAAAAAAGGAAATGCCAAACCCCAAGAGGCATTAGGTCCCAGAGGTCCAGCAATTACAGCTGTCAATGAAGTAACAGCCTCAGGAACTCACACTGAAGAACATCCCACTCCCTCTGGTGCCATTGATCTAGAAGTATGCACAGATCAACCCATCAGCTTGTGCTCTGGGACCCACTCAGGAATCTTTCTGCTGCTACAGATTGTGCTGGCACACAGTGGCCCTGCCCTTACTCCATAATTCTGTTGAAACACACAGTGGATCTGAACTCTGCCAGCTACAGATGGAAGAAATATGGGAGGGCAGGACCAAATTCTGCCTGGGATAGCCCCCAAGTTAGTGAGTCCCAAAGTGGCAGAAACTATGCATAGGATGCCATTTTACACCCCCCCACAACCCTTCAGATACAGCAACCACCCACCTAGCCCAGTCAGAGAACTAAAGAATGCAAATAAGGCAGTGGGCCAGCATGTAGAAGGACACCCAACCAAGGCTATTTTAATCCCCCTAGAAGTCACTGAGGGCAGGCAGGGACTGAGATTGATGAAAAGTGGGCTCCCTAACATGGGAGGAGGCCACAATAGCTTGGAGGTCCAGCCCCAGGGGTAGACTTACCCTAAAAAGGAAATATGGGAAGAATATAAAAGGAAAAGGCTAAATCCACCAAAGAATTTTAGAGGAATAAAAACCCTGTCAAAAACCTAGAGCACGTGTAGATAAATCAACATGGAAGATGCTAAAATCAGAAGGGAAGATACATACCAAGATAACTAAAAGATTGCAAATGTCTCTAAATAAATATTGTAAGAAAGGAAAGTGATTCTTCGATTGATGAAACACAGAACCCTATGGATTCCCAAGAAAGCATTGAACCTTAACAGGATGTTCCAAAGTAGTTCAAGGGACAACTAAATTGTCTCTTGAATCAATCAACCATAGCCCTAACCTCAAGAGAAGAAATGAACCTTAGGTAAGAACAAATGGTCTGCACAACAGAAATAATTAGGAGAATAGAAGAACTTGAATCCATTGTGGCAAGTGCCTCCAAAGAGGCGAAATAGAGAACAACAGGAATAAAATATATTGACGTGAAGAACAATCTGAAAGAAGAGAAACAAAAAGCAATAATATTAAAAGAAAATAAGATCTCTCTAGGCCAGCAAAATACACTGACCCTGAAGACAAGTTGTATGGAGACAGCTTAACAGCCCTAGTCCTCTTAGAACATGACATGTCAAAAACCTAAATACCATACTGCAAGAAATAATGTAACAAAACGACCCCGAACTTCTGAATACAGAAAAAAGCACCAATTGAAGCCTGAAGGGGAAAATGTTCTGTTTTAAGCTCCAAGACACATGGTGGTTAAATTTAATGATTTCAATGACAAAGAATACATTCTACAAGTGACCAGGAGAAAAATCTTCCAATATAAAGAAAAGAAAATTAGAATAGCACAAGACTACTCAGCATTCACCAGAAACCTCAAAAGAAAATAGAATAATATATTCCAAAAAGCAAAGGAACTCAAGATGCAACCCAAAATGACATAATTTATAAACCTAAGCCTAATCATCACTGAAAAAAGATAATCAATTCAGTAAAATAGATGCATTGGAAGCATTGTTTTTGAAGAAAAAAAAGCCTAGATGGAGCAGATTGTTTGACTTGCAAAGACTGTTGCAACAACAGAAATGTAAGAAAGGTGAATAAAAATGCAGCAGGTAGACCAGCCAGCCTCTAAGATTCCTATGATCTCTGCTTTGCTGAACTGGGAGGTAGAAGTTTAGAATTCCAGGCTGGGCTCTGTCCTCTATGACATGGTGACAAGTCATTTAATCTCCCCAGGCTTTTGTTTCCACATCTGAAAAAGAAGGGAGTTGGAACAGATAACCCCTATGAGCCTCCAAACGCCAACATTCTATGGCCGTAAGTTTCCTAACCACAGAAAAGGGGTGAACATTCTGGTCTCCCAGCTGCTTTCATGATGAACATCAGCCTGTAGAGGCTAAGAAGTGCAAACCATTCGCTGTATGTCCTGTAATGATCATGGTGCCCATGAGCTTCGAAGAGAGTCTTGGTGAAGATCACAGCTGGTACATGGAGAGATGAACTTCTAGGACACCCTAGCACACCTTGTAACTATTGCCTCTGTCCAGGTGACTACAAATACCCACCCCAGACTATTCAGGTCAATCTGGTGCCTCCTGAGCTCAGCAAGCACGGCACGCATTCCTGTGCCATCTTCAGCATCCCACTTCTTATCTCTGCCCCAGGGCATGTAGGTGAAAGGGTGATTTGGGAGAAAGTTTTAAATCACTATTGTGAAAGACTATTGAGAAAAGTGCCTGCTGAAGAAGGGTGGGTTCTTCCCCAGATGCAGAATATGTCTGTTTTTCAGACTAGGTCACCCTATCTCACTCAGGGTGGAAGCACAGTGGCCACTCATGGCCTCACCCCACGGCTGAGAGGGTGGAAACTCTGATCTGCTTCCTTTCCCAACCTGGGCTCAGCCCTCAAGTAGATGAGAAGGGAAGAGATTAGAGGAGTAACAATGGGTATGTTTTCTACCACACCTTGATCATAATTACCTCCTGTAAAGGTTTAACTTGTGTAAAAAAAAAAGTTGCCACAATGAAGAGGACTAGGGTGCCCAGAAACAAACTACCCTCACCAGCAAGAATGTGCCCCACTTCCTAAGCACACACAGACAGATGGCATCTGAGGGCAATACTTGTTTAGAATACAAACTCACTTGTAAAACACCAAATGATGGTGGGACATGAACAGCAGTACCTCCTCATAAAGCAATAGAAATAAAGGAGGCAAAGGTATGTGTATGGAGAGGTCCCAACTTCACCAGGTCCTTTCAGGAGCATTCCCAGACAAGGCTGACAGGAGGACAAGTGGATGGAAAATGAAACAGATCACTCAGCATTTTTATAATAATCCATCTGAATCTCCAGTGGTAGAAGTTCATTCCAACCCTAAATTTTCATCTATGATGAATGAGTAGAAAAAGCACAAAAAAATGGAGTGGGGGAAATGGCTCAATGAGACCAAGTACATACCAAAAAAATCTGACACTCCACCCTAAGTATTTCTCCAAGACATCTCCAAAAGGAAAACATGCCAAAGAATGGAAAATCCATAGATTATATTGTTACCTTAAAAAGGTAGTCAAAAGAATGTGGATAATTATCAACCCATACATCTTTCTCGTCTCTGTGATGTTGGGGTACATTTGTAGTGAACACTTTGTATTGACAACAATATGAGAAAGGAACAGAGGCTGCCCACACTTTTACAGTGACATGATTGACTAAGGGGAACAGAGAAACCAAGATCTTCCTGTGTTTGCTGTTTGTCGATTATTGTAAAAGGCATCTGGCTCAGCAGAGTAAGATCATGCCTTCATGTCCCTCTTCCAACAAGAAGTCCACCATGCTTATGCTAACATAGCAGGAGATCACTCTATGAGGGCGGCCACAAGATGACCCTATTTGATACCCTCTGATTGTGTGCACCAAGTGAGGCACCAGAAAGCAAGACGTTCCTGTGCATCTGTGCACCAATGGTATGGTTCTACAGATGCTTATGGAGACAAGCATCTTAATGGTCTTAATGACATCTAAGAGTCCCTAGAATCCTAAGAAACCCAATTTCCATGAGTCAGTGTTTTCTCTTTCTTTTATATGTCTTTGTGTCCTCTACTCCTCCCCAGAGGCATCCTCTCAGTGCTGGGCCGACCTTGAGTTCTCAAAGGCAATACCAGCTGAGCATTAGTTCTGGAAGTGCCCCCCATACATGGGCAAGGTCTGTCATCTGAGGACCAGACAAGCAAAGAGCCTCTTTACCTGATTGGCCATATGGCAATCCAGTTTCCAGCCACACTGCCTTTCTAAAACCCCCACCCCACTCCACCAGTGGTGGCCCTCCTGATCTGTGCTGGCACTTCCCTCCCTGGTGAGACCACAGCTATTTGGAGAGAAACAGTGCTGGTGTCCATGCCAGGCAGACACCAGAGAGGGAAAGGTCTAGGTGTATGGTGTGCTCTGGTTTCAGGCAGGTAGGGCAGCAAAAGCACTGGACGCCAGGGGACCTGAATCTCTGCTCTGTCCCTTCTGTTCTCTGTGCCTCATTTCCTTCTCTGTAATGAGGCCACTGGCTCAGATGACTGCTAAGGCCCCTTCCAGCTCAACTGTTCTAACTCAATGGAATTGGGTGGAACCAGACCATGGAGAACTGCCAAAGGTCAGGTGGGAGGCACCAAGGTGTCTGTCAAGATGGCCTGTTACCCAACTTCCTCTTTAAAGTCCTGGCTCCTTAAAAAATGGAACAAACCCTCCAGAGTGCAGGAAGCCTAGACTGGCACCTGAAGGAGATGATGCCCGTGTAGAGAAGAGGGAACGCCAGCATGCACAGGATCACCCGCCAGAGGCCGTTGTCCACACACAGCTGCCCCCACCAGACTTTGGTCAGAAAGGCCTGAGTAGAGAAAGGGAGAGAGAGGTGGCATTGGGCAGAGCAGGCAAGGCCCCTCTGGGGCCAAGATGTGCATGTGCACACCTATGCATGCAAAAATACAACACACGGCATGACAAAGGCAACAAAGAGGTGGCTAGCTAATGCTGACAGCTGCTTTAAGTCTGCCGGAGCTCCCCATGTCTTTTCCTCTTTCCCTGGGAAATAGAGAAATTTTATATAGGAAAGGCATGTTTGTGAGCCCTGGCAATATCGTGAGCACCACATCAGGCATGGGGGAATGGAGTGCGCATTTAGGGTGCAAGGAGATGGGCAGAATTCTGCCCAGAGAGACAGAACCCAGCCCAGCCTTTAGGCAGCTCTCAGCCAGGCACAGCCAAGCCTACCAAGCTGGGGCTCCTGAGGCCAAGCAGCTTAGCCCACCCTATCCTAGCCAGGGGCTGTTGGTCTTAGGCTACTCCCTTGCTGGAGGCCCCACTTATCCTGGTACTGGGGTGGATCAGAGGACTTGAACCTTCTGTGAATGTGCTGTGTAATTATAGAAGCTAACCCAGGAGAAACCTTGGGGAAGAAAAGCATCTGGGGATTTGTGGGTGAAAGGACTTTAATGCTATCTAGCCAAAGGGTCAGAAGGATTTAGAACTGGGGAAAGGTCCTCAGCTCATCCTGTCCAACCCATTTGTTTGACAGGAAATGGAGGGCATGCCTTGCCCAAGGTGACCGATATTAAAGGGAGGATTCCAACCCTCCCTGACCCCTGAGGACCCAGCTCAGAGCCCCATGCTCTCTGGAGCCTGCCCATCTACCTCCTCTGCTGCTGAGATGACCATTGACCTTCTGCCATCCTGCCTCCAACCATGCAAGTTAGCTCCCTGCTCCCTCAACACCTGCCTTGGGACACACCCCACAAAGCTGTGGTTTGCTGATGTTGTCTCCTCCCAGACTGTGATGAGTGTGTGGAGTGGCGCACACAGCTGGTGTCCAGTGCCCCGCAGCCTAGATGCAGAACCAAGGGGTGGCAGCCTCTGCCCTCACCTACTGTGCAGCCTTGGGCAGGACACTGCTCTCTGAACTTAGGGCAAAGAACCTGTCTGCCTTAGCTGCCCCAAAGAGCTACCATAAGAAAAGCCGCCCTCTGTATATGTGAGTTAGGACCAGGCATGAGCACCCCTCACCCCAGGTCCATTCCTGTCCAGGGAGAAGGGGCTGATGTCCCAATGCACAGATGTCCGTGGCTGGTCAGGAAATAGAACTATCCAGTTCTCTGGAGGAAGACCCTCCCTCTATACGCACATGCACACACACGTACATGCACATACACATGTACATACACATGCATGCACATACACATATACACACACATGCACATACACACTTCCTCCAGGAAGGCTAACCTGGATGCCCCCATGGGACACAAACTTCATGTCCTTGGCCTCCAGAGCCAGCTGCAGACAGGTTGTCTTCCCCCAGGCCTCAGACACTCGGATAAGGAGCTTTTGTGCTCTCTCTTCATCTTTCCGGTAGCACTCTGTGAAGACCCCTGAAAGGTCCAGCAATGGGGAGCGCATGTCAGCAGCTGCCCTGAGCCCCTCCTGCCACACACCTGCCAGGCAGGCACAGGCAGCCGTGCTGGACAAGAGGGGGAAACGCCGGAGAGGGACTGGCCCCTGAAAACCTCGCATCAGCTGAGAAGCAAACTCACCGATGGCTCTGTGCTCATATTCCTCAGCAAGGGTGAGCATTTCCTCAGAGCTGTCCGTGTCATCCTCCTCTTTGGACAGCTCCTTCAGGATCTTACTGCAAGCCAAGGCTGCTGCAATGCAATCCTGGCTCTAGAGACATCAGGGGAGAGGCCTGGGTAGCCAAGCCCACCGTGAGGCCAGCTCCAGGCAGACCCCGTCACTTTGGAATACATCCCAGCTGTTCATGGTGCCCTCTTATGAGGCTGCTACAGGGAGGACCCTTCTGGGGGAAGAGCCCTCTGCAGGGAGAATCTCTATGGAAAATGATTACTTTATGGGAGGACCCATGGAGGAGGAGCCTCTGCAGGGAAGAAAGGCTTCTAGGTGCCACCAGTTAAGCAAATCCCAAAGGGCTAGAGCCTGTTCTAAGAGGCACAAACAAATCTCTAACATGGGGGCTGAGGCATGATTCCTGGCACCAGAAGTGACCATGATCAATCCCTGCCCCTGCCAGCCCAGTTCATACTCCTGCTAGGGGAAGGTGGGCTCCAAGTTCTCTCCTGACCTACCCCAGCTTGACCTTCATTAGGGAACAGTGTGACCAGTATTTACTCAGCATTTGCAAATCACTTGATGCCATCATCCCTGCCAAGTGGATAGGCATCATGCACCTTCAAGGGCCTAAAGACATGGCCACAGTGGAGAGATGTACAGGCCCAGCACTCTAGCCAGATCTGATGTCTGGTGCCAGTCATTCTGGTGCCTAACCACTGGCCTACTCCTCCTCTTTGCACCTAAAAGCCCCTACTGGTGGTTGGGACTGCCTGGCATGTGCACCAGAGCTGATCTATGTGTGGGAAGGAAGGGTGAAGGCTGTACCCCATTCCACTCCCTACAATTGGCAATAGATTCATTGGCTACCTACCGAGAGTGAGAGCTGAAGACTTGCTTAAGAGAATATGTAGGAGGCCAGCCTCATCCCCCTTTTCTTCTTGCCCCCCCCTCCAATGTAACAGCCAAGGTCCCCACTCCTAATCCCTGCACCTCTAGAAAGTCCATGCCTCCTCAGCATCGCTATGCTTCCCTCTCACTGGCCCAACAGAAAGGAAGGTCTGGACACCTTGGCACAGACCCCTTTGAAGACTTCCCACTCCTACCTATATTCTCAGTCCACCCACAAATAATCTTGCACTACTGACAAGGGTGAGTCCCATGCCCCACCATCCCAGGGCTCCCTAGGACCTCATCCATCTGCCTCTGTGAAGCCCAGGCCATTGGACGTTGGTCTTGGATAATACTGACGGCCAGAAGTCCCCCCTTAAAGACCCCACACAAGGAATCTCTTATAGACATCTCTTCTCTGTTGGGTACCTGGGCCCAGATGATCTCTGCCAGTTCTTTCCGATTCTGGACAATGGCCCAAATAAGGAGGTCTCGGACAGGGTCCATGGTGAAAGTGACACGTCCTGGAGAACGCTTGTAGAGGGACCGGAGGCTCACTCCTTGCACCTAGTGAACAGATGACAATTAGAACTCTACCGCAGGAGACCAGTGCTGAGCAGAGGAAGGAATCAAGAGATCATAGCATCACTGAGATGATGGGAGGGTGCCCCCAGGGCATGAAGTAGGCACTTATCATCAACTATACATGAGGCCTCAAGATCAGTATGAACAACATTAAGATGTACCTGACTGTCTATCTTTGTCAACCCCTCAGTGCCCAGCACTGAAGACGAATGAATGGATGGATGAATACATGAATGAATGAAAGAAGTACCAGTTTGCTCTGGGGCCTACCACCACCTTCCCCCCCAAAAAAAGAATACTCAGCCCCCACCCCAGAAATCTACTTTCTTTAGCCCTTTAATGATTTTTTCTAAAATTTGTGTCATTTAAAAAAACATCATTTTTAATAACACATCTTAAATTTAATAATTTATTGTAAATTTGTGGGTTTTTCCTGCATTGAAATTTTGATGATGCAATATTGCATCATGTAACCATATAGTATCATCTTGCAAACAAATCGTCACACTCACATATTCCTGCCAAGGCATGCTGTACTTTCTGACAATGTGCAATATGCTCTTCTGCCAACACCTGCTTGTTAAGACTTCTCAGCTGACTTCACCACTCATTGGTTATAACTTGCATTTTGTGTGTTTATTTGGAAAATAATGTAATCGCTATGACTTTAACTCATACAACAGATGAAATATGTACGAAGGGTTTTTCAAAATTTTCTTATCTTATTTTCTTTCCTTATGCTTCTACCACCCTCTTATTTTTATTCAATGACCCTCAAATGCCCCTGAGGCTACTAAATCATTCCCCTAAATCATTCCAGTGCCCCCCAGGGGGTGGTATGGTCCACTTTGGGAGCACAGCATTTGCCTATCCAGCTTCAGAGACAATAGGATCACAGAGGGTTAGAGTTGGGAGGTACCTCTGACTTTTACAAAGGAGGAAACCAAGAGTCAAAGAGGGGAAGGGCCTGCCCAAGGTCATTCCATATTAGATGGAAGACAGAGTCCACTTGGGAAACACATCCTTCTAAAGTTGACTTTCAATCACTTGAAGCCAGATCTTTAAAATAAATAAAACTTCTGCCCTTAGATAGTTTCCTGGGCCACCTAAATTATAGTGAGATACATGGAAGTGAACTTAGGGCTTTCTCAAGTACTTTTGGGTCAGGCCCCTCAGAGAAACTTAGAAACATCTGGAAGAGAAGGACCTTTGGATTGGACTGGCCTGGGGACTCTGAGTGCCCAAGCAGTGGTGACCAGTTATAGAAGGTAATTTCAAGAGGACTCCTTTGGGGATGGACTGATCCAGACACCTGCTGAAGCCCCATCTGGTTATGAGAATCTGTGATTTCAGGATTCTAAAAGTTTAAATAAATGAGCCATTTTTCTGGAGAATGATTTCCTCCGAATCTACTGTAGGATTCTCTGTTCTTGGAAGAGTAGCCATGCCCCAGGTCAAATGAACTCTGGAGTTCCTGAAATGCAGGGCAAAGACTGGCAGAGGCAGATTGGGCAAGGAGGATTCTCTTTCCAATGGCTATAAATCACTCTCTTCATTTGGCTCACAAGATCTGAAAACCACAGAAAGTCACATTGGGAAGGGATCTCAAGAACCATCAATCCAACTCATGCACCAAATTCTTGTTGCCATCCACCTGGGAATGGAAATGCTTTGTGGGCAGAGATTGGTTTGTTTATTTTCCTTATATCCCAGAGACTAGCACAGGGCTTCACTGAGAGCAGGTACTTAATAAATGCTTGTTGACTGAAAGTAACTCCCACTCTAACAAACCCCTCAAGTGGCTGTCTAACCTGTTTGAAGACCTCCAAGGAAGGGTTGCTTACCACCTTCTAAGGCAACAACTCTTATGGTAAAGAAGTCTTTCCTCCCCTCAAGCCTTTGGTTGCTACTCCAACCTTTGATGGCCCATATTGAATTTGCATTACCATTCACTCAAATCCCCAGATCTCACAGAACCACTGTGTTCTAGCCAAGCTGTGCTATCTTCTCCTTGTGACATTGATTTTTTATGCCCAAGGGCACATTTTACATTTATTCCTACTGAATGTGATGTCATTCAATTCAACCTATTGCTCCAGCCTGTCATATACCCCTTTTTGATCCTGACTCAGTCATCCAATAGGTTAGCTACCCCTCATTATTTTGGAATCATGCCTTATCCAAGGCACTGAAAAAAAAATGCTACAGACCAAAGGAATGAAAAGATAAGCAAGGGCAGTGTGGTACTCTGGACAGAGCTAAGGAACCATTCGTATGGGGAATGAACATGGAGGTCAGGTGGGAATAAGAAGATGAGGAGGGGCAGTCCGGTACCTTGGACAGAGATAGGGAACCATCCATATGGGGAATGAACATGCAGGAGAGGTGGGAATAAGGTGAGGAAGGACAGTGTGGTACCTTGGACAGAGCTAAGGAACCACCCATATGGGAATGAACATGGTGGTCAGGTGGGAATGAGCAGAGGGAGAAAAGGCAGCACCGTACATTGAGCTTAATGTGTGGCACCGCCAGGGACAGCCGGGGCCGCTCGCTGTGCTTGGGCTTGGGATACAGCGGTTGTGTGAAGTCTCCGAGCAGCTCTCTGAGCACCTGGGACACGTGGTGCATCTGGATCTTGGGCAGGGATGAGTAGGCAGAGCGCTCCATCTCCTCCATTAGCACCTTCTGCAGCTTACTGTGGAACAGGCTGGAGGGCGCTAAGTTCTCATAGAGGTAAATCAGCGTGTCCCAGGTGACAAATTCCTTCAGGCGGACCCCGTTCTCCAGGAAGAGCTTCACAAACTCAGGCTTGTTGGTGATGAGGGCGGCAGCCATCATTGGGTGCAGATCTGAAGGCTGAGCCAAAAGCAAACCAAGGTCAGCCATGGAAACAACCGGAGCACAGGGGTCCAACCAGAGCAAAGCTAAGGTTATTTCCCATTCACCCATTTGGAGTCACCCAGATGAACAATTCAGCTGGATGAACTTTTGGCAGTTTCTAGGGGTTCCCTGGGAGTTTCCCAAATGTGTGGCTATTATAAGCATGAGCTGACACCTACTCCAGATAGCACAGTTAATGTACTCCATAGACACGTCTGTACCCAGATTCAGTGTTTGAGGGGAATGCCTTGCAAGCAGCTGGCCCCAGCTCTCACATAGGAGAAGGACCCTCTTAAGTGCCAGAAAATGCCACAGCCCTGCATCTTACTGACAACAGGGTCATCTGTGCCTCTGGTGGACCACACGTGTGACAATGGATCCAAGGTTACTTTTGAGTGGTGGTGTTTCATTCAGCACATCACTTCTCCACGGGTTTGCTGAAAACTAATTACTGATTCAGGCTGGATCATCTGGGTTTGCTTATTGTTCGCACGGAATTGCTGGCCATGAGTAAAGGCTTGGCATGCCCGTGGATTCCTGCAATAGTTCTGAGGCCTCAGAGGGTCCACAAGCCACATGTGGGGGACCATCACCTGGTCAGCATTTTCTGAGGTGCTGATTGTCTAGGACTGTCTACAAAGTACCCAGCAGTTTCTCCCATTGGAGTTCTGCAAAAGCCAAAGGCTTGACTGCCAGTGAGATGATCAGGCAATTTAATACAATCACCAAATTGCCACCATACCTTCAGGGACCTACCTTCCACTGGCGCTCATCTGTGAAAATCTCACTTCGAGCAATATCCACCCTGTTCCAAGCAACGGCCAACTTCAGTTGATGGTCCCAGTTCTCATGGCCCACGTGGTCATGATTCCTTGAGGCTAAAGGTAGAAGGGAGAAGAGAATGGAAGGCTTAGGATGGGGCTCAGAGCATCTGAAGCCCAGGGTCCCTGGCTTCCTCACCTGCCCCAGCAGAACCCAAGGGTCCAGCATTTGTCCCTGAATCCAATCCCAGCATTGGCTCAGGTGAATACATTGCAATTTATTTGCCTAGCTTACTCCCTCCGCCTCCCTCTCTCTTTCATTTTTGCTGACATTTGTTGCTCTTAAGCAGAGAGAGCGAGATCATGCAGATGGAATGGTGAGTCTAAACAGCAGCCTCTCTCCCCCTATTAGAACGTAAGCTCCTTGTGGGCAAGGAAAGTCCTGCTTTTTGTTTTGGTATCTTCAGTGCCTAATGTAGTACCTAATACATAGTAAGCATTTGATGCTTTTCTGTTCACTTATTCATCTATCCATCCATCCATCTATCCATCCATCCATTCATCCATCCATCCATTAATTCACATGAGCAAGGAACAAAGCAGGCATCAGCAACCAGCACTCCTATGCCATCTACCCAGGCTTTGCTCACACCCTCCATGGGACCCTACCCCCACCCAGCTGCTCACCTTTTAGCAGTGCCTGAAGGATGGCCACATCCACATCCTGCTGGCCATTTTTGCCTTCACGGTAGATAGTCAGCAGCTGTCTCTTCCGCACGATGTCTTGGATCTGCAACAAATCACCCTGGAATGGATGAGCCAGCAAGGCCAGACCCCATGCTTATCTAAGTAGGTGCCATTTCCTGCAGTCAGGGGAAGCCCTGTGGCCGATCCCTGCTACCAGCATGTGGGCTTGAAGGGACACCCCCTCCCTGCTGCCAGGCCCTGAGTCTATTTGCCACAGAGTAACCCTGAGCCCTGGGGCTCACTCCCACTATATTGGAGCCAGCTGCCAGTCCTGCACTTGGTGCCCCACAGCTCCCAAGCCCCACTATTTTGCTGGCCAAGAGTGAACCCAACTTTGGCACAGTGTGACCCTCCAGAGTAGGTGGTGGCCACAGCTATAAATCACAGCCCCTCCCTGACTGGACAGAAGATTCCTGGAGGTTCCATGGCCCCAGACCATTCATGTCTCTAAGCTGGTCTTCTACGGCAGCCCACTGAACATCCCAGCACTATTTTCCTTTTATTTTTTGGTTTTAAAATTTATTTTCTTTGTTTGGGTTTTTTGGAGGGGAGAAGGCAAGGCAATTGTGGTTAAGTGACTTGCCCAAAGTCACATAGATAGTAAGTGTCAAGCGCCTGAGGTCAGATTTGAACTCAGGTCCTCCTGACTTCAGGGCTGGTGTTCTATTTGCTGCACCACCTAGCTGCCCCTAAAATTTATTTTCAAATGAAGATCTTCCTTCTCTCCCTCCCCAACCACACACCACACCTGTACACACTCTCTATTCATACAAGCATGTATGTGCACACAGACATACAAACACACATGCACATACTTCACTTGTGTGCACACACCGCACATACAAGCATGCAGTACACACATACACACGCACTCCTCTGGGGCCATCTCCATCAGTTGGCATCTACTTGAGAAATGCAAACTCATTTGCCCATTAACTTGCTTCCATGATGCTTAAGACAATCATGTTGATGCCGGGGTCCCCAGGGACACATCTGCCTCCTTCCCTCCGCGAGTGCCTTGCGGCCTTCCTTGGTTGACATCCCGTGTCCACCCAGCCTCCTGATCATCAAGGCCACCTCCTAAAACCCTAGTCCTCCCAAGCCCCATGACTGCAAGTCAAAGGGAAGCCTACTCTTGCTCAGTATGACAAAATGGGCCTCCCTGAGAGGTTATGAGCTCCCTGTCACTGGACTGGTTCACTTGCATGACTATTAGTTAAGGATGTCACAGAAGGACTAGGTGAAAGGCTAGGTCAGCCAGCTGGATGACTGTCACCCAGAAGAGGAAAAGATGGTTCCACCACATCCCAGTGTCTACACCACCAGAATGGTCAGGGAGCGCATGACTGCCTGGAACATCCTCTGTCCTGGACTGTGCTAAGGAGTCAGCCACCCAGCTTCTTTCTGGCTGTGCTGACCCAGCCTTGCTGGGACCAGAGAGAGGCCCAGAGGGTGCAATCTCCTCAAGGGCAAGCATCATTTCTCTGCTGTCTGTGCACACCCAACATTGAGTAAGGCCTGGCACACAGTTAGGTGCCTCATGAAGTCTTGCTTGTTGGATACTAAGGTAGCGTCTCAGTGCTAGGGTGTGAACTCATCTAGGCCTGGTGCCCCTCCTGAGGCCCTCCTGACTGTGCCTTCCAGGTCTATTCTGTGCCCTCTTGGCATCTCCTGACAAGTGTTCCCCCTGGCACAGTGCCCCAGTGTGGCCTGGGCATGGTCCTACCTCATGCTGCCTTCTGTCCCAAAGCCCTCACTCCCACACCAGTCTCACCTTCTTGGTCCACTCCACAATCTTGCTCTCAGTAAATGTCTCAAAAGTCTCATGGAAAAGCAAGCTCAGCTTCTTCTGGATCAGGGAGATGGTGATTTCTGAGATGGGTAGGTTCGCCACCTGAGCGATGACGTCAGCCACACGTCCCGAGCCCTCCACAATCACACAGGGGGTGCCATTGGTCATGGCATTGAAGATGGTCTGGAGCACAAACGAGAGGACAATGCACCTCTGAAGTGACCGGAGGAGCTTTGGGGAAGCCTGGGGTGGGGTGGGTAAACCACTAGCCCAGAAGGACTCCCTGGTGGGAACTTTAAAACTGATGAATCCCTCATGAGGAATTGATAGGGACAGGGGCTGGACCTATGATCTCATTAATTTAGAGGACCCTCAGGCGAGGAAACCCCTCAACTGATGGAGATTGACACCCTTCCCTGCAACCTTCTAACCCTTAGTGAGTTGTCAGGAACTTGTCCAGAGTCGCACAAAGTCAGGACTTGAACCAGATATTCCTGGCTCCACAGGCAGCTCTCTGCCCACTATGCCACACTGCTGCCTGACAAAGCAACCAACACACTTTTGATAGCACTTTCCCAGCTATCTGGTTTAAGGGTGATTTTCTTCTCCGCTAATGCTTCTTTCTCTTCCTTCCTTAGGAAGCCGTCCCTCAGCCCCTGTGGTCTATACTTACATCCAACGTGCCAGGTCCTCCCTCTAGGACCACACAGACAATTGGAATCTTGATAGCCACCCCTATGGACAAACACAGGTTAGGTCAGATGAAAGCTCAGACCTAGGGAGAGCCCAGTTGAGAAACAAATATATTTATTTCTAATTACGACGTCACCTCCAGTTTGGGACCTATTATAGGCAACATGGCCAACTCAAAAAGATGGACCAAAGGAGGTAATGAGAGGAGGTCACCCTGTCCATCCATATCTACTAGTTCAAAAGCTTCCTTTTTAGGTGATGACACACTAGTGGGGGCTCTTCTCACGAACTATGAGGATATACAAATATACACCCACACAACTCTCCCTCTCCTTCTAGATCCCCATTTACTCCCTGCACCTGTTACCTCCTTTTTCTTTTGTCTGCTCTGAGATGAATTTCTCCAGCTTAGTCCTCAGGAGAATCTCCACACCATATCTGCCATGGGTTCCATCATCCACAAGGATGAAGTGGGAGTGGTTGTTGTCCAGGCAGGAAAGATTTCCTTGGCTCTCCTCATCCAAGATATACTCAGCTGGGAAGCCTCCCTGGAGACAGCCAAGAGAACGTTTGGGGTCCTAGGGTCTTAGAATCATTGACCTAGGGTTGGCAGGGACCTCAGAGGCCATCTAGTCCAAATGAGGCCCAGAGAAGAAGGATATCTTGCCAAATTTGGCAACTAGAGTACCAAACACGAAGTCTGATGCCAGGTTGCCATGGGAGGGCTGGCCTGCATAAGTCAGAGAGCACCAAACCAGGGTGGCTACCATTCATGAGGCCTTTCCTGACCCCTCAGCACCTGCTTCCAGCCCCAAGACAAATGCCCTCATATTGATTGGGCTTAGATTCTGCTTTCCTTATGTGTGTATGTTGTTCCTAGATAGAACAGAAGTTCCCTGAGGGCAGGGTCTGGTTCATTTTTACCTTTGTATCCCTAGTACCCAACACAGTACCTGGCACACAGAAGGTGCTTACTAAACACTTGTTGATTGGTCGACCATTGGCTTATAATAAGAATAATAATCATATATATATATATGTATATATATATATATATAGTACCTACTGTGTGCCAGGCACTGTGCTAAGTGCTTTATAATTATCACCTCATTTGATCCTTGAGATAGGTGCTGTTATTATGCCCACTTTACATTTGAGGAAACTGAGGCCTACAGAAGTGGCTTGCCCAGGATCACACAGCTAGGAAGCTCTGGGACCACATTTGAACTCAGGTCTTCCTGACCCCAGACCCGGTGCTCTGGAGGGGTGGCACCCTCTGGCTGCTTCCCTAGCTGCACTCATCCCCATTTGAAGTTCATGAAAATAAGACTTTCAATGACCCAAGAGTGACTAAGAGGTAGGCAGACATAAGCATTTAATACATGCATGCTCACTAATTGATAGATTGACTGAAGTCAAGCCCTAACCCTCACTGAAGTGGATGCTTGGGATGTGTCTCATAAAACCTTGCAAGTCTCCTTCTCTCCCCCTCTTCCTTCCCTTTTTCTCTTCTCTGCTCCCCTCTCCCCTTGCCTCCCTCTTCTCTCTCTGCCTCTTACCCTCCCTCCCACTGGGATGCAGGATCTTCTGCTCTGGTCCCCCACAAGCATGGATCCAACTGTCCAACTCACCGTGGGATAGATCAAACTCTCGCGATTGTGCACAGTACCCCAAGTGGCGATTCCAATGGTGATGACTTCCCCTTCCTTATAGCTGCTGCTCAGACTGAAGTCTCGCACAGCCTCCCCCACCTGCTTCATAACCCCGGTATGTGAGCCCCCAGTTATGATCCAGGCCCCTAGAAAGAAAGGTTACAGATGGGCAGGGATCTCAAAGCACCCACGGGGCCCTATCTTGCCCTCCAGGGAAAAACACTGAACCCATAGGGCCACTGTAGTATCACCACAGGTCTTCTTGGAAATTCCAGGCCTCATTCCAAATGAAAGCACAAGCTCCTCCTGACCCCGACCCTCAGTCCCATATCCTATCTGTTATTTTTCAGGCCATGGAAAACTGGGAAAACATATCAAACTGGATGTCCAGTAAACATCTCAGACTCATCATGTCCAAAATAGAACTTATCTTTTCCCCTAAACCATTCCCCACCCCTACACACACACACACACACACACACACACACACACACACACCTTCCCAATTACTGTAGAGGGCAATACCGTCCTCCCAACCTTGGAGTCATCCTGGACTCCTCACTATCTCTCATCACCCAGATCCAATATGGTGCCAAGGCCTATTGATTCCACCTCTGCTACATCTCTTGTGGATATTCCATCTCTGCTACATCTGTTGTGGATTCCACCTCTGCTACATCTCTTGTCAATTCCACCCCTGCTATCTCTTGTGGATATTCCACCTCTGCTACATCTCTTGTCGATTCCACCCCTGCTATCTCTTGTGGATATTCCACCTCTGCTACATCTCTTGTGGATTCCACCTCTGCTACATCTCTTGTGGATATTCCACCTCTGCTACATCTCTTGTCAATTCCACCCCTGCTATCTCTTGTGGATATTCCACCTCTGCTACGTCTCTTGTGGATATTCCACCTCTGCTACGTCTCTTGTGGATATTCCACCTCTGCTACATCTCTTGTCAATTCCACCCCTGCTATCTCTTGTGGATATTCCATCTCTGCTACATCTCTTGTGGATATTCCACCTCTGCTACATCTCTTGTGGATATTCCACCTCTGCTACATCTGCTACATCTCTTGTGGATATTCCACCTCTGCTACATCTCTTGTGGATATTCCACCTCTGCTATATCTCTTGTGGATATTCCACCTCTGCTACATCTCTTGTCGATTCCACCCCTGCTATCTCTTGTGGATATTCCATCTCTGCTGCATCTCTTGCTGATTCCACTTCTGCTACATCTCTTGTGGATATTCCACCTCTGCTACATCTCTTGTGGATTCCACCTCTGCTACATCTCTTGTGGATATTCCACCTCTGCTACATCTCTTGTCAATTCCACCCCTGCTATCTCTTGTGGATATTCCACCTCTGCTACATCTCTTGTGGATATTCCACCTCTGCTACATCTCTTGTCGATTCCACCCCTGCTATCTCTTGTGGATATTCCATCTCTGCTGCATCTCTTGTGGATATTCCATCTCTGCTGCATCTCTTGCTGATTCCACTTCTGCTACATCTCTTGTGGATATTCCACCTCTGCTACATCTCTTGTGGATATTCCACCTCTGCTACATCTCTTGTGGATATTCCACCTCTGCTACATCTCTTGTGGATATTCCACCTCTGCTACATCTCTTGTGGATATTCCATCTCTGCTACATCTCTTGTGGATATTCCACCTCTGCTACATCTCTTGCTGATTCCACCTCTGCTACATCTCTTGTGGATATTCCACCTCTGCTACATCTCTTGTTGATTCCACCCCTGCTATCTCTTGTGGATATTCCATCTCTGCTGCATCTCTTGCTGATTCCACTTCTGCTACATCTCTTGTGGATATTCCACCTCTGCCACATCTCTTGTGGATTCCACCTCTGCTACATCTTTTGTGGATTCCACCTCTGCTACATCTCTTGTGGATATTCCACCTCTGCTACGTCTCTCATCAATTCCGCCTCTGTAACATCTTTCCAATACCCCCCTTCTTCTCTCTGATCTTGCCCCCACCCTGGTGCAGGCCCTCATATCCTCACACCTGGATTATGGCCATGGCTGCTGGGGGTCTGCCTGCTTGAAGATCCTCCCCACTCCATTCCATCCTCCACTCAACCACTTAAGTGATTTTCCTCAAGTGCGAGTTCAATCACGTCACCCCCTACTCAGTAAGCTCCAGTGCCTCCCCACTGCCCCTGAAAGCAAATGCAAAACTATCTCTTTGGTGTTCAAAGCCCTTCATCACCAGCCCCTTCTTTCTTTCCAGTCTTCTTACACTTTAGTCCCTAATACACACTCTTCAATCCTATGACCCCAGCTTCCTGGCTTTACCATGAACGAGACCTTCTATTTTTCTGCTCTGGACATTCTCTCTGGCTGTCATCCCCCATGCCTGGAACACTTTCCCTCCTTGGCCCTGATCGCTGACCTCCCTGGACTCCTTTATGTCCCAACTAAAATCCTACCTCCTACAGGAAGCCTTCCCCAACCCCTCTTAGTTCTAAGGAAAACATAATCACCATCATCCCAAAAAGTGTTTCTCAATTCCTTTCATTTTTAACCCTGCTGGGACTTTGCAGTCTCAGGGTCAACTTTCCAGGGACAACCAGACAGTGTAGCCCATGGTCCTTCTGATCTGGAGCCTGGTCTCTCATAGGACCATATACATGGCACCAGGAGGGGCCTTCAAGAGTATCAAATCCAAGCCCCTCATTTTAGAGGAGAGGAAATTGAAGCCCAGAGAAGTCAAATGACTTGCCCAGGGTCACATAACCAGTGAATATCTGGATTCAAACTCAGGTCTTTCTGACTCTCAAGTCCAGAACTCTGTACCTGTGGCGCCCCCTAGCTGCAGCATGGCTATAAGCCATAAACTATGCCAAGAAAATGCACATTCACAGCACTTGTAAAACATCCCTTCTCAGTCAGACTCTGCTCAGTGCCAAGAAGATTCACCCCACGACCAACTCCAATTCCAGAGGACTCATGATAAGACAGGCTGCCCACCTCCTGAGGCAGAGGTGATGGGCAGACTCTGCTTGGGTGGATGGATAGGTACATGAATGGATGGATGGAGCAGTAGATGGATATATGGGTACATGAATGGATGTGCAGGTGCATGAATGGGTAGGTGGGTGGATGAATGGAAAGTTGCATAGATGAATGCATGAAGATGATGGAGAGGTAGTGGGTGGAAGGTCTTGATTTGCCTCCTGCCCACCAGCACACCTACCTGTTGTCTGTGCCACCTTGACTAAGCCCCTTCTGAAGATGCTCTTCAGTCTGACTTTCATGTTGAAGTTTTTTGCTCCTCCAGTGACGGAGATCAGGAGGTTGGGAACGTCGAGCCCCCAGTGCTGTGTCATGAGGTGGTAGATCACACCGGGTGGAGTGTCCTGAGACACGCGTACATACTGCAGAAGGGTCAAAACACACAGAGCCAAGAGGGAAATAAAGGTCATGCAGACCCTGCGTTGAAAAGACCACAGGGATTTGTCACAATGGATGTGAAGAAACAAGGTAAAGGAGGCACTGAGTGAGCTGGCTTTTTAGACTCCTCCCAATAAGTTCCAGTGGTTCCCTATTATCTCCCAGATCAAATACAAACACCAGGGTTTGGCATTCAAAGCCCTTCCCAGTCAGACTCCCACCTTCCTTTCTGCTTTCCTCTTTTCCAAGTCCTTTATAATCAGCCTAATTAGCTTATTTGCCATTTCTCACCCACAACCTCCATCTCCTGTCTCTGCGCCTTTGCATTGGCTGTCCCACCTACCTGGAATGCCCTCCCTTCTTACTGCTACTTCTCAGAATCTTGAGAATTGTTCAAGTGTCAACTTCTCTATGGAAGTTTTCCTGGCCCCTGTGGCTGCTAGTGACCTTTCCCCAATCCTTTCAAAAAATTTGTCTGGTATCAGTTTTACACATACCTATCTTATTTTCCCAGCTAGACTACAAACTCTTGAGGGCAGGGACAATTTCCCTTTTGGATCTCCAGCACTCAGGACAATGCCTAGCTCATAGCAGGTGCTTAATAAATGCCTGTTCTTTGATTAATTAGCATCCTCTACACCTGTAAGGGAGCTAGACCAGCCTAACCTCTCATTAACATTGCTTCCTTCCTTAAGCCCTCAGGGAAGACCAGCTCCCTGGAATCCCAAAGGGGCACTACTTCTGTAGGAAAGAAGGGGAAGAGGCCCCCTTGGGGAACCCATGTATCTCACCTGAAGGGATCTCTGAGAACTGGGTCCTGGGCCAGAGTCTGGGCTACCCCTTCTCCCACAACTGAAAGATGGCAACCTACCTCAACTAGATTATAAGCCCTTTAAGGGCAGAAACCAAGTCTTTTCAGTTCAATCCAGCCAATATTTATTAATCACTTACTGTATGCAAGGCCCTAGGATACAAACATAATGGCCTTTGTCCTCCTGAAGTCTGTGTTCTATCCATCACTGTGTCCTTACCAGCACAGGGTCTAGCCCACGACACATCTTCAGGCAACACAGGCTAACCTGGGCTGACTACACCAGGATGAAGGGCTGTTCAGCCTCCATGAAGGGACACCCAAAGCATCTTCCCATTTTCTTCCCCCATGGGAGGCAGGGGGGAGAGAGTCAATGCCCTGGCATGGAGAGGCGGGCACTCCTTCAGCACGAGGCAGCTGGTGGCCAGTGGATAGAGTTCTGGGTCTGGAGTCAGGAAGGCCTGAACTTGAATTCTGCCTACCAGCTGTGTGACCCTGGACAAGTTGCTTTGACCTCTATCTGCCTCTGCTTCCTCATCTGTAAAATGGGGAAATGATAGCATCTACCTCCCAGGGTCATTGTGAGGCTCAAATGAGATAATAATTGTAGAACGCTCAGCACGGCGCCTGGCAAGCAGTAGGTGCTTAATAAGTGCGTATTTCCTTCCCCCTTCCCTTTGGGCTTCAATGGCCTTGCTTACCCAACAGGAGCATCCAGACATCAGCATGACAGAATCTGGGAACCAAGAGTCCCCCAAGAACAACAAAGTCACGGAGAACCAACCTTTCCCACCTTCTGTCCCAAGCCTGTGAAGACAATGTCCCCAAAGGCGTCGGTGGGCATCTCCTGGACGTGCCTCTTCAGGTCCCATTCTTTGCCCTGGAACACTTGGGGCTTGGTGGCCTCCTCCAGGTGCTGCTCCCTCGTGTAGCCACACTCGCACACCACCTTCCTGAAAGGGCACACCCCTCATCAGTTACAGCCCACCCATGAGCAGCTATGAAGCACCGACTGCATGCCAAGTGCAAGACATACACAGATGGAGGGGCCCAGACAGTCTCTGCTCTCAAAGATCCATGGAGGGGGAGCAGGAGAGATACAGAATGAGGATGCTCACAAATAATTTGTGGTTTGTTCAGCAGGAATGGGGCAGAGGAGAAGGCCCTAGGGCTGAGGCTCAGAGGAGACAAAGAATCCCACTGCAGAGCTCAATCCACACCTCACCTGAAGCACAGGTAAGCCTGGGGCTACACCATTCTCAACAATTCAGCCTCTATTTGAATACTTCCAATGATGGAGAAATCACCAGCTTCAAAGGCAACCAATTTCATTGCCAGACAAGTGAATTTAGAAAGTTCTTCCTTAAACGATAAATGTTGGAGAAGATGTGGGAAAATTGGAACACTGATGCATTGTTGGTGGAGTTGTAAACTGATCCAACCATTCTAGAGAGCAATTTGGAACTATGCCCAAAGGGCTTTAAAACTGTTCATACCCTTTGATCCAGCAATACCACTACTAGGTATATATCCCAAAGAGATCATAAAAAAGGGAAAAGTACCTACAGGTACAAAAATATTTATAGCACCTCTTTTTGTGTTGGCAAAAAATTGGAAATCAAAGGGATGCCCATCCATTGGGGAATGGCTGAACAAGTTGTGGTATATGGATATAGTGGAATACTATTGTGCTATAAGAAAGGAGGAGACAGATTTCAGAAAAACCTGGAAAGACTTATATGAACTGACGCTGAGTGAAGTGAGCAGAACCAGGAGAACATTGTACACAGCAGCAACTATATTGTGGGAGGACCAACTTTGCTAGACTTAGCTTCTTCTCATCAATACAATGATCATGATCAAAAATGCATCCAGAGAAAAAACTGTGGAGTCTGAATGCAGATCAAAGCAGACTATTGTCTCTTTTTCTTTTCTTTCTTGTGGTTTTGCCTTTTGTCCTGATTCTTCTTTCACAATATGACTAATGTGGAAATATGTTTAACATAATTATACGTGTGTATAGCCTATATCAATTTGTTTACCATCTTAGGGAGAGGGTAGGGAAGAGAGAGTAGGAGAAAAAATTGGAATGCAAAATCTTATAAAAATGAATGTTGAAAACTATATTCAATGTAATTGGAAAAAAAATACCATTAAGTGGAAAAAACAATTTTTTTTTAAAGTTCTTCCTTGCATTGGGCCAGAATCTACCCCCCTGCACCTTGCACTCCTTGGTGCTAGCTCAGTCACAAGTCTTTGCCTCATTGACAGCTGACAGTTGTAGACAGCTTCCAAGCTTTGCCTTTCCTGAGTCTTCCTCAGGCTGGACACCCCCACCTGCTCCTGCCTCTGCTCATGGGAGAGTTGTCACTGTCCTCACTGCCTTCTCTGCCAGACCCAGCTTCCCAGTGAGCCCCTAAACATCTGGTGTCCAGAGCTCGACACGATCTTCCTGATGGGTTGTGATAGAAGCAATATTCTAAGCTCTGCCCCATGCAGGTCCTTGAGACTGGGTTGACTCAGGCTGTGGTCGTCCCTTCTTCACCGCTGGAGCACAAAGCTGCCCCAGGAGCTCCAGGTACATCTTGAGGCTTGGCCATGGACTATGATGGACAGTGCAGCCAGGCGAGCATCACCTGGCTAAATTGACTCAGACGTCCTCAATACCTACCCCTGATGAATCTCCTTTTGCAATGGCAAAGTCAACCACTTTCTGTTAACTGTTGAATGATCCATTAAAAGTGTCTCCTTTTGTTCCTATATCCCTCATACAACTACCAGGAGATGAGCCTGAGGCAGGCCCGGCCCAAAACAATCAGCTAGTCTTGCAGGATTGAAACACTGAGGTGGGAGATTGGGGATAGAGGGGAAGGTGACCCTGGGTAGGCCTCTACACTTCTGATGGTGCTTTTGGGAATATCTAGAGGTCTCCTACTCCAGGGAGGTTCGAGGGGCGGGCTACCTGTGGCAATTCCACAAACACAGACAGAAGTGAGCCTGTTCTGGGTCCTGAAGAACAGCGTCTTGAAGATCACTTTGGTAAAGTGTGTTTTAGGCCTTCCAGCCTGCTCCCTTCATCATGCCCTCCACATGTTCCACCGGGCAATAGCGTTAGAGCTCATAATAGAAAAGGACAAGTCAGAACTAGACAAATTCTGCCCTTTGATGGGCCTTTGGCTGGCTGATGACTGCCATGATCCGTGACCTTGGGGAAGGAGTCCAGTTGTAAGGGAGTTACATCTGTGTGTGAATGAGGAAGCAGCCTCCCGCCCTTTAACAACACAAGGATACAGATACTTGTAGCCCCCTCATGTGGACTTGGTCTCATGCTGCTCTTTAGCATCGACTTTCTGAGCCACTGTGTAGGACTGTCCATTTGTCCTTGTTCAGTTTAATCTCCCTAGCTTTCCCCTGTCCCAGAGATCTTAGGGCACCCAGAAACATGCCCAACCATTGCCCCATTGTTGACCCAGAGGAAGGTAAGTCTCAGAATTTGACTCTGAAATAAGGACCTGGGTGAGGGTGAATGGAAATGCCAAGGGCTGGTGGGGAGAAGAGGGATTCAGCAGAGAAAGGCCAGAACGCCCTGCTGCAGACCCAGGGGAAACTTCCTCAGCCATTCATTGGTGGCTGCCTCTTCACAAACTGCTTCCTGGCAAAATGGAGAAGGGAGAGGGGCAGAGATTGGGGGATGAGACCCACCCAAAGCATCTTTCCTACCCAGAGTCTGACGTTTTGGAACTTTCAACAAAATACACGCACTCCTTCTTCTTAATGTTCTCCGGAATCCACGAGCTGAGGTTCTCCTGGGAAGAAGAAAAGCAAAGAGGCCACTGGGGAGGGGGAGAGGTGCTCAAGAGAGCATTGGGCATCTCCATCACACCCAGTGTGGGATGATGGTGGGTGGGGTCCTCCCTCCTGGCCAGGTCACCATCCCAGATGGACCAAAGGGCGCCTGAGCCTCAAGCCTCACATCTGTGGGAGCCCTGAGACCAGCTGAGCCCATTCTTCTCACAAGCTCTCAGAGGCAGCACCAAAAGAAAAAGTCTCTCTGGGCCACTTGTCACCTGGCCAAAGGAATCTCCAATTTCTGCTGCCCCTAAGGTCCATAAAGAGACTCCTTGGAAGCAGGGCATGAAAGCATCATCACCCCCATTTTTCAGGTGTGGCAACTGAGACTCTGAGGGAGCGAGTGACTTGCTTCGGGTCACACAGCTGCCAATGTTCGATGGAGTATTCAAACCCAGGACTTCTGGCTCCAAGTCCCACGCTCCAGCCACCTCTCTATGCTACCCCTCAAGCACTGCCCTCCTTGTACAGCTCTGGCTGCTAGAGCTGCCCTTTGACTACTGGCCCCAGCCAGCGGCCACTCATACCAGGGGAGAAGCAATGTGCGCTTCCCTGGCCTTTGACCAGTCACTGTCCCATAAGGATGACAGGACAGGGCAAGAGGAGGGGAGCAGAGGGGCAGGGCAGGAGCAGGGTGGTCTGATAAAGTCACTAATAACTGTGTGAATCAGTGAGTGAATGAAGAGATGAATGAGATGAGCAGAAGGGTGGCTGAGGTCTGGATCACTAGCAGAGAGATAGAGAGAGATGACCCGCAAGGGCAGGGGGTGCTTTGGGGGGTGGAAAGGGAAGGGGAAGGGAGGAGGAGAGAGGAGGCGGGGGAGAGGAGGAGAAAGGATGGCAGGGGAAGGAAGGGGGAAGGGAGAAGGAGAGAGGACTGGAGGGTGGGGTGGGGGGAAGGGAGGAGGAGAGAGGACGGGGGCTGGGGGTGGGGTTGGTCCTCACCTTCTCATTGTTGCCAAAAGCATACTGGGGCCTCTTCGTTTTGGAGCGGCCACTGTTGCTTCTCCTGAGGTTAGGGACCATTTCGAGTTTTGAGATCTTCTTGGGAGGGATGATGTAGCCTTCCTCCTCCTCGTCGTCCTCCTCCTCCTCAGAACTGGTCTTCTTCAGTCGGGAGGGCTCCATCCCGGCTCCTTGGGCTCAGCACTGGATCTGCTCCCCTCCTGAGAGCAGGCATCTCCCCCACTCACGCTCTTGGGAATCTCTGGAACACTGTGTTTGGGGGACAGTGACACAGATCAGAGCAGCCAGGCAAGAATAAAGTACCAGAGGGAAGGAGGATCTGGCTCAGAACTCTGTCCAAATCAGGAAGCCCTGAGCTCAGGTTCTTCTACCAAAGCCTGATGGCTAGGTGACCCTGGGCAAGTCACTTAACTCCTCAGATCCTGAAGCAGGTAGTGACCTGCACCAGTGGAGGGAGTTTCCTGACCTAGGAGATCCTTGTACCCATAAAAAATGTGGGTCCTGACTAGAGAAGAAACCAAAGCCACCCTAAAATGAGATGAGCTCCTTTCCCCATTTCTGGAAGCCTCAGGAGGTTTCGAGATCCATGCAGGTCTAAACAATTTGGATATGTGATCGTGGTGGCTGGGGTGACTGGCTCTAGAAGGCTCTGGGAGAAGTTCTGAAGGTCATCGCCAGCTGGGAGCTGTGTGGCCATGCCATCTGCCTCACAGGAGGACACAGGAAGGACATTCTCCACCCCTGCCACCTTAACAGACAATGCCTGGAGGACTTGCCCAGGTCTCCAGAGGGCTGGGGTCAATTCAATACAATTCCATCATCCCCTATTAAGTGCTTGCTGTGGGCTAGATCAAATGTGACCTCTGAGCAGACACTGTCACTTCCCTGTCTGCCTCAGTTTCCTCAAGTGTTAAAATGGGGATAAGAACAGCCTCCATCTCCCAGAGTTGTTGTGAAAATCAAATAAGATCGTATAGCACCGTGGTGCCTGGCACGTAACAAGGACTTAGTAAATGCTCCTTTCCTTCCCTTCCCCTTCCCCAGACAGACTGACTGCTCTGTGCATCCCCTTCCTCTGCTGTAAACATGGTTCTCTAGGCAGAGGGGTGGCCTTTAGATCAATTCTAGTCATGGAATCATAGGGACCTGGGACCTCAGAGACCAGCAGGTTTCTGATCTCTGTTTACCAGAGAGGCTTAGTGACTCATCCAGGGTCACTCAGCCCAGTAGAGCTGCTGCATGACCTGAGATCCTCTGACTCTGGAAGCAGGGCTTCTCTCAGGGGGTCTATAAATTGACACCTGTCCTAGTAAGTCTTAATATCCCCCAAAATGAGGTCTGGGGATATACCACTTATTCCAAGTGCTAGACCCAGTTTGGCTTCTTTCTACCTGTGTAACCTTGGCCAGGTCATAGACCTATCTCTGGGCTGCATGGCCTCCACATCTGTAAGCTCCCCAGCCCTAAAAACATCCCTCATTAATCCTGCCAACCCGTTAGATATCACCCCATGCTTCTCTTCCCCTCTGTGGCTAAACTTGAGAAGGCCATCCCCACCAGCTCCTTCCTGGCTTCTGACCTCTTCAGTACATGGACTGCTGCTCCAGGGTCACCAGTGATCTCCCAATTGCCAGATCGAATGGTCTCTTCCCAGTCCTCATCCTTCCTGGTCACTTGGAAGCCTTGGATGCCACTGGCCAGTCCAGCCACCACTGACCAGTCCAGCCACCACTGGCCAGTCCAGCCACCACTAGCCAGTCCAGTCACATAGCCTATTTCCTGCTTCTCACACCTGATTCTTCATCTCCCCTCCATAGCTTTTCACTGGCTGTTCTCCATTCCTGGAATGCATTCCTTCCTTGTCCCCACTCTCCGAACCCCTCAGTTCTGTCAAGGCTCAGCTCAAACTGCACCTCCTGCAAGGAGACCTTGGCTGATGTCTCCCAGCTGCTCATGCCTTTCCTTCTGGGGTCCCCTTCCATCCTCTCTATGTGTCTCAGGTATAAACGGCATCTCCTGCATTGGACGGTGAGCCTCCCAAGGGCAGGGACTGCTCTTGCCTTTCTCTGTCTTCCCCACACCTAGCAGGATGCCCGGCACACAGTAAGCGCCTCAAAGGTGCCCAGTGATTGGTTAATTGTCCTTCCCGCTTCCCTGTCCTACAAAGCCCCCAGCCCTAGAGATGTGGGTCATTCTGCTGCTTCTTGTGACCAGGAGACCCCCTTCCCTCACTCTGGCCTCACTTTCCTTGACCCAGAGTTAACTGGTTCAATCACATGCCATCCTTTACCTGGGAATCTTTCACTATGACTACTGCCACTTTGTCACCCCGAAGTCTAAATTACCCCCAGTTTCTACCACCTTCCCTCCTCCTCAGTGCTGCCGACCTGATGATGGAGGAAGTCACAACTGAGCTGGCTGGCTCTGTTCCAAACGGACATGATTACAGCTCTGCTGGACTCTCCCTGCCCGCCACAGTACATGGACCATGGAGATGGAGACAGGGAGACCTGAGTTCAAATTCAGGCTCAGACTCTTGGGAGATGTGTGACCTGAGGCTAGTCCCTTCACCTCAGTCTGCCTCCACTCCTTCTACTATAAAATGGGGGTAATATCCCCTACCTCTCAAGGTGCTTGTGAGGACCAAATGAGACTGTATTTTTAAAGGGGTTGGCACCCAGTAGGCTCCAACTGGTTGTCCTAGGGCATAGTCTCCAGGACCTTCACCACCCTGATATCCCTCCTCTGGATGGCTTTTCAAACTGAGGTCCCCCCACCCAAACACAATAATGTCTCACCAGTCCAGACCACACAGGGACCACCACCCCTCATTTCTGGAAGCTCTTGACCCTCGGGGCAGCCCAAAATTGCACTGGCTCTTTTGGCCCACATTTCAAACTTCTGATTCAGAAAGAGCTTGAAGCCAACTAAAACTCCCAGCTCTTCCTCTGATGGACTTCTGGTAAGCCACACCTTTCAGTAAGGAGCACCTTGGTATCATGGAAAGAACATTGGCTCTAGAACCAGAGAACCTGGGTTCAAGTCCCCCTCTGCCAGTTACCCAGGTAACCTTGGACCAATCACTTATACCCACTGGCCCTCAGTTTCCTCAGCTGCATAATGAAGGGGCTGAACCCAATGACCTCTGAGGTCACTTCTAGGTCCAGAATCCCAGGATTGCACACTTAGGAGGTGGCTTTCTTGAATCCTTTGGTAGAACTTTAAATCTGTCCCTATCAGCTATAAAACTGTGTATACCCTTTGGTCCAGCAATACCGTTGCTAGGTCTATATCCCAAAGACATCCAAAACAGGGGGAAAGGACCTATTTGTACAAAAATATTTATAGCCGCTCTTTTTGTGGCGGCAAAGAATTGGAAATCAAAGGGATGCCCATCAATTGGGGAATGGCTGAACAAGGTGTGGTATATGATTGTAATGGAATACTATTGTGTTCTAAGAAATGACAAGCAGGAGGATTTCAGAAAACCTGAAAAGACTTACATGAATTGATGCAGAGTGAAGTGAACAGAACCAGGAGAATGTCGTACACAGAGACAGAGATACTATTTAATGAAAAACTGTGAATGACTTAGCTCTTCTCAGCAATGCAATAAGCCAAGACAATCCCAAAAGACAGTGATGAAGCAGCCTATCCACCTCCACAGAAAGAACTGGTATCAACTGAATACAGATTGAAACAGGCTATTTTTCACTTTCTTTCATTTTTCTTCTTTTATTTGAGTCTTCTTGTACACAATTACTAATATGGAAATGTTTTACTTAATTGCACATGTATAACCTATATCAGAAGGGAGGAGAGGGAGAGAAGGGTAGAATTTGGAACTCAAAACTTTAAATAAAAATGTTTGTCTCTATTAGACTCCAACTGATTGGACTCAGCCCAATGCTCTGGACTGTCAAGAACTTTTTGACCTTGACTCTCATCTATCGCACTCACTCTGCCTCCTATGCCTTTATGCAAGTCACTGATGAATATTTGGGTGGTACCAGGCCCAGGACAGCTGGATCCATTCCACTAGTGGCCTTCTGCTCTGTGGACAGCAAACCGTTCATGGCTGCTACTTGAGTCTAAGCTGCTGTAACTAAATCTAATCGTGCTATTGTGTAGCCCACACAGCACCACCTTTTCTACAGGGATAAACTTTACCCAAAAAATCTTTGTAAACTAAGTCCCCTAGCATTCCTCAGATGGACCACTTTAGAAATCCCCCCAAAGAGCAGTGGTTTGGGAGCAGGGTGATCATTACCAACCTGCTGCTCGCCAGCTGTCTCTGTTACAATCCACTCTGACATTTTCCCAAGCTCATGGGCCCATAGTTCTCTTCCCCTCCTTGAAGTCCATGACAGTATTTTGCCTTACCCAGTCCTGAGGTATCAGACAATGCTGATGAGGGCTCAGCAATCACACCTGCCCATTCTGTCAGGACCTAGCATGTGGCTCCTCTGGACCAGAGGCCTGGGCTCACCAGGGCCCCCAGATATTCTCTTCCTCCCTACGCCCTTGGCTACTGGGATCATTCACTCTCTAGTGATCCCTTCCATGTAGAGAAAGCAGAAAGCATGCATTGAATAGAGGCCCCAGACCACTGAGCACCTGTAGATTTACCAGATGAGAACACACCTCAATTATTTACTGGTGTCAGTAAGGCTGGGTTACCTCGCTAGGTATGACAGGAAGTCTGTTGGGATTGGAGGAGGGACTTAGCTGCCCCCCCACACCTGGGATGCCCTCCCTGCTCACCTCCACCTCACATGCTCAGCCTTGGGGCCATCTCCCATGGGACCTCTAATTCTTGACCCCTCCCTGAACTGTTCATGTTCTCTCCTCCCTGACATCTTATGGACTGCATTTACTCAGACTGGGAAAATGTTGTTTCCTGCCTTCACACAGTAGGTGCTTCATGAATGTTCTGCTGGGGTGAGGTATTGCTCATTATCTCTCCAGGACTCCCCCCCAGGAGGAGACAACAAGCAGCCATGGGAGTAGGACTGAGTGTATAGGCACAAGCTACCACCATGACCCATGCATGGCTCTCTCCTCTTTTCTCTGTTGATGCTGGTCAACACCTAGGGAGCAAGGGTCAGCCCCCCACACACACCCCAGCATGAAAGGCAGGGGCCAATGAGATGCAGCCCCACAGCTCCCCAGGCAGCATGGCCAAGGAGGGGTGGGGGACTCTGACCTACCTGCTCAACATCCACCTGCTGCCAGCCTGCCGCCTGAGCTCGGAGAGGTTTTTAACCACCAAACCACAAATGCTAAGTGGTAAATGGAATCATTTTCTGTCTTTTACAAATGGAAGAGGCAGAGGCAGAGGCAGAAGGCTCCTCTGGGAACTTCCCATCCTTGCCCATTCCATCCCAGTGGGCCAGGCCAGGCTTCTCAGCAGAGGGCAGGGGAGACACAAAGTCCTCATAAGACCACCCTGAGCCTGCCCTCAGGAAGTCATGTTCTAGACAAGAGCAGATATAAGCAGAAGACCATAGCTAGTGTACAACCACAGGCTACGAGGGCCAAGAGGTGGGTTGTATGAGGGAGTCCACAGAGCTCTCAGGGAAGGCCTCAGAAAGAAGGGGACATCTGGGGTGTACTTCACAGAGGAGGGGGAGGACACTCGGGCAAAGGATGACAATCTGAGGGAAAGTGAAGAGGGTGGGAAGGCTCAAGGGGTGTTGGCGGGGGGTTGTGAGGTTGGAGAGGTCTAGGATGCTGGGATAGATAGTGGGAGAGAGGGAGGCCACTGTAACAGCCCTGGTGGGCCATAGGATCTCGGATGAGAGAGAAGAGATAGGCAGGGACCAAGGGGAGCAATGCACCCCTTCCTCCCTCCTCTGGGACCTGACTGAAGGACCCTTCAGGGCAGGCTCCGACACTGGAAGGCCCCAGCCCAGCACTCTGAGGCTCATGAACCAAAAGGATTCTTCCCAGGAAGGTCCCCAAAACTGAATGTCCCCAGCAATTTATCCTCAAGGCGATTGGGACCCACTGAGGAGGTTTGAACAGAAGAGTGACGTGGTCAGATTTGGCAGCAATGGGGAGGACAGATTAGAAAGTGGAAAAACCAGCGAGGCTCCTACAGCTTTCCAGGAGAGAGGGGATGAGAGGGCAGTGGCCAAGAGAGAGTGGGGAGCTAGATTCAGAAAGTCTTGGCAGTTGGTTAGATACTGAGGTTGAGATAGGAGAGTAATGTAATTAACAATGACAGCTAGCATTTAGATAGCATTGTAGGGTTTGCAAAGCACTGAACAGATATGATCCCATTTTATCTTCACACCATGGGGGCCTGGCCATATTTTGAGCCCCATCTTATAGATGAGAAAGCTGAGACTGGGGGAGGTTAATTGCCTTACCGTCTCACAGCTAAATGTCTGAGGCTGAACTGTATTATAAAGCAGTAGTTATCAAAACAATCTGGTACTGGCTAAGAAATAGTGGTAGATCAGTGGAATAGATTAGGTATAAATTACATTATAGTAAATGACCATAATAGTCTAGTATATGATAAACCCAAAGATCCAAGCTTTTGGAACAAAAACTGCTAGGAAAACTGGAAAACAGTATGGCAGAAAGTAGGCATAGACCAACATCTCACACCACAAAGCAAGACAAGGTCAAAATGAATACATGATTTAAACATAAAGGGTAACATCATAAGCAAATTAGGAGAGCAACAAATAGTTTACCTGTCAGATGTATGGAGAAGGAAAGAATTTATACCCAAAGAAGACATAGAGAGCATTACAAAAGGTAAAATGGACTATTTTGATTATATAAAATTAAAAAGTTTTTGTGCAAACAAAACCAATGCAACCAAAATTATAAGGAAAGCAGAAAACTGAAGAAAAATTTTACAAGTGTATCTGATAGAGGCCTCATTTCTCAAATATATAGAGAATGGAATCAAATTTATAAAAATACAAATCATTCCCCAATTGATAAATGGTCAAAGGATAAGAACAGGCAGCTTTCAGAAAAAGAAATCAAAGCTATTTATAGTCATATGAAAAAATGCTCTAGATCACTATTGATCAGAAAAATGCAGATTAAAACAGTTCTGAGGTACCCCCTCATACTTATCAGAATGTCCAATATGACAAAAAGGGGAGGATGTTGGATGTTGGAGGGGATGTGGGAAAACTGGGACACTAATACAATGTTGATGGCATTGGGAACTGATCCAACCAATCTGAGAGCAATTTGGAACTATGCCCAAAGAGCTGTAAAACTGTCCAGCAATTGGTCCAGCAATACCACTACCCATGTCTATATCCCAAAGACATCCAAAAAAGGGGAAAGGACTTATTTGTACAAAAATATTTCTAGCAGCTCTTTTTGTGGCAGCTGAGAATTGGAAATCAAAGAGATGCCCATCAACTGGGAATGGCCAAACAAGCTGTGGTACATGATTATAATACTCCATTATAATACTGTAAGAAATGATGAGCAGGAGGATCTCAGAAAAACCTGGAAAGACTTACATGAACTGATGCTGAGTGCAGTGAACAGAACCAGCAGAACATTGTACACCGTAATAGTAATATAGTTCGATGAAGAACTGTGAATGACTTAGCTCTTCTCAGCAATACAATGATCCAAGACAATCCCAAAGAACTCGTGATGAAGCAGACTATCTGACTCCAGAGAAAGAACTGAACACAGACTGAAGCAGGCTATTTTTCAACTTTCTTTCTTTCATTTTTCTTCTTTTGAGTCTTCTTGTACAAAATGATTAATATGGAAATGTTTTATGTAATTATACATGTATAACCTATACTTGATTGTTTGCTGTCTCAGGGAGGAGGGATGGGAGAGAGGGAGGGAGGGATAGAATTTTTAATTCAAAAATTTAAATGAAAATATTTAAAAATTAAAATAAAATATATGTCTAAGGCTGGATTTGAACTTATGTCTTCCTGATTCCAAGTCCAATGCCATCTAGCCAAAGTAGGATGGTGAGCCTGGTAACTGGGATGATGCTGGTGCCCTTAAAAGAAACAGACATTTGGAAAAGGCCTGGGTTTGGCAGGGAAGGAAGGGGATGAGTTCTTGCTCTGGCCATGCTGAAATTGAGCTCTCTCTGGGATGTGCAGCTGGGAACATCCAACTGGTAGGTGTTGATCCAGGACTAGAGCTCAGGGGAGAGACCAAGACTGGGTACCTAGATCTGGGTATCATCTTCAGAGAGACGATGACTGGATCCATGGCAGCTGATGATGTCACCGAGTATTGCAGAGGGGAAAGAGGACCAGGCTCAAGACAGAGCCTTGGAGGCTACCCACAGTAATAAGGGGTGGGACCCGGATGGAGATACAGCAAAGGAGACTGAGAAGGATCAGCCAGAGAACCAGGAGGAGAGCCAGGAGAACGCAGCCACAACACAATCCAGGAGAAGGGGGCACTGCTGGCACCTCAGAGAGGATAAGAATGGAGGCTGGGGTGTATTTGGTGATTCAGGGGCCGCATGTGACTTGAGGGAGGAATCTCGGTGAAGGGGAGGGTACAGCCGAGGGTTAGTAAACAGGGACAAGTGGAAGTGTGGAATCTAGACAAAGGATGTTTTCTAAAAGACAAGCAATGAAGAGACAGTGGATGGTAGCTTCAGGAGGAAGGCCTAGGGAAAGTTATTTGAGGACAGGGAGGCCTGAAGAGAGGGCCTGGGGACAGCCAAGAGAAGAGTCCCCTGAGGCCAGAGTGAGCTCAGAAACAGGCAAAAGCTGTAAGAAGGGTGAAATTCTGCTCCGGGGCACCTTGCTGAAAGGAGGTTGGCAAGACAAAACCCAGACTGTCCAGCAGATAGTAATGAGGCTCCTCAAACTATATCAGCGTGTCAGTGACTTGATGTGCTTCCCTCCCTGATGCAGACTGCAGCCCCCAGGATGCCAATGGGGTATACTACGCAGGCTCTCCTCTTTATATGTAAAGGGCTGCCACCTGCTCACACCTTCCCTGTGCCCTTTGGATGACCCTCAACCTCAATTCACAGACATTCAACATGGATAGGAGAAAAGAGGTATTATAGCAATGTACCTCTGTTTTGAGGCAGAGCTGGGAAGGGGCATTAAAAGAGCTTGGCAAGTTCTCAAGGGTCAAGCAGCTCCCTCTCCTCCTACTGTTGAGTTCTGGGTGCAACTCATGGTCCATTGGCATAGATAACCCTGATTTTGAGTTGTTGAGAGACAGACAGATGGACAGATAGATAGATGGACAGAAGAATAGATATATGATAGATAGATAGATAGGTTGTTGTATTTGTCCTTTGTTCTCAAAGAGGACCATGACATCAGGGAAATGATGACACATCTTGCAGTTGACTTTGATTTGAGTGAGGGAGGGCTGTGCAAGGTCAGCAGCCTCACTTTCTCCTCCAGAGCCATCAGGATGACTGGAGGTGGCTACCTGTGAGTAGCCTCTCCTCTCCGCTCCCCTCCTCTCCTCTCCTCCCTTCTCCTCTCCTCTCCTCACGTGAGAGTGCTCTGCCCAATGGAAGGTACATTTTGATGACTGAAGGCTGCCTCCTTAACTTTGGGTTTACTGGCTAGATTTCCTTCTCAAAAACCAAGCCTTTAACCCAATTCACTCTAGAGCTCATAGATTGGACAATAGTCCCTGCTCTCCTAGCACAGAGTGAATATAAATAGTAAATAGTAACTATTTCTCTTTTGACCAGGAACCCTCAGGGTTTGATTTTTTCTTCAAGTCTTGATTAAAGGGACCATTCCTTGGTTAACTTCTCAGAGAGGCCTATTCCCTGAATGAGCTTTCCCTCACTCAAAGTGAGAACCTGAGAAGACCTTAGCCTAAAAGGGCCAGGGTCTCCCAATGCACCCTGGGCCATCTCCCGTTGTCCTGATGAATATTAGGCCACTGGACCCAGATGGCTCTGGAGGAGAAAGTGAGGCTGGTGACCTTGCACAGCCCTCCCTCACTCAAATCAAAGTCAACTGCAAGTCCTGTCATCATTTCCCTGATGTCATGGTCCTCTTCGAGAATGATAAATAGGCAGAAAGATGGATGGATAGATGTACAGAAGAATCAATAGACAGACAGACAGACAGAAAGACCAATAGAAAGATAAATGGATAGATGATAGATAGATAGATGGCAGACAGGTGATTGATAAAGAGATAGATAAAAGGATAAATAGATAATAGAAAGATGTATAGAGAGATGAACAGAAGGGTGGATAGATAGAAAGATAAATGGCTAGATAAGCAGAAAGATGGATAGATATATAGAAGAATGGATAGATGGATAGAAAGAAAGATAAGCAGAAAGAGAGACAGGTAAACAGATAGATGACAGATAGGACAGAGAGAGATAGACCGGAATTGTGTCATTCTTTTACATGCTTCCCCAGCAGAGTGCCTGGCTCAGAGCATCCACACTTAGCAGAGTGCCCGACTCAGAGCATCTGCACCTAGAAGAGTGCCCGACTCAGAGCATCCATGCCCAGCAGAGTGCCTGGCTCAGAGCATCTGCACCTAGAAGAGTGCCTGGCTCAGAGTGCCCACTTCATGCTTCTTGGTTGACTGGTTGATCGATGGGCTCTATAAATGACAATGCACCTACCAATCCCATTCTGATTGACACATTCTTCACCCACTTGGTTTTTCCCGGATGACTGGTGAGGTCAAGCTCTTTTAATTCACTTGCCAAGTGGAGAAACATGGCAGCCATGGGCAACACCAGTTGAGAATGTAAATTCACTTCTCAAATCTTACAGAGAAAGACAGTGGGGCATTACAAGCAGCATCACCTCATGAAACAAGCTTAAAGACAGCTTGCTGAGAATGTCAGTTAAGCAAAATCTGGCCCAGGGCATTTAAGGATGAAACTAGGAGAACAGCAAACAGCTGGATAATGAAAAGATGTGCCAAGCTTTTTATAGCTTGTTATCTTCTTCACAAAAGGTAGTGAGCTTCCCCTCTCTGGGCCAGCCTCCCAGGTACTTTTCAAGAGGTACAAATAGCTCTGAAGGAGGCAGAGGGAAGGGGAGAGCAGTCGGACTAGACCAGGTGTAGACAAATGAGATCCACACGAAGAACAGCATGATGGTGAGAGTACTCAGGACTCGATTCCCAGGGTGGCTGAAGAAGTGGAAAAGACCTGGCACTTTATTACTAGCCCAAAAAGGTAACCAAGAGGTGATCACTACTAGTCCATGGGCCTGCTTTCCCTTCTGGCTATTTAAAGTTAGCCAGTTTAAAGGGGGAGCTGGCCAACAGGCTTCCCTCCCTGGGCCCCCTCCGCAGCTAGCCTACTACTGGCACCAGCAGCTGTGCAGGGTCTCAGGATGTCCCCTCAGAAGGGCTGGGTCCTGGCTATCTCCCTACTTGGGGCTTTGGGTCCTAGGTAAGGTCTCTTCCTGAACTCTCTCCCATTACCATCTGTGTTGGCAACCAAAAATGGGCTCCTTAGCACTTAGTCAACAAGTGGCCTTGACTAGTTTGGCTTTTTCCCCTGAACTGAATACTGTTTGTATGTTGGACTGGAGTAAGCTTGTCGGCCCCTTCACCTTGCTTCCCTTGCTTAAGCTGATGGAAAGAACCTGTGCTTTCCCGGTCAACCCCTTCACCTTGCTTAAGCTGATGGAAAGAACCTGTGCTTTCCTGGTCAACCCCTTCACCTTGCTTAAGCAGATTGAAAGAACCTGTGCTTTCCCCGGCGTACCTTACACCCCCGCAGAAGCCGGATGGTTAAAAGCAGCTCCCGTTGGAGCCAGAGGCTGCTGCAGCCACAGCCACAGCCACAGCCACAGCCACAGCCACAGCCACAGCCACAGCCACAGCCACAGCCACAGCCACAGCCACAGCCACAGCCACAGCCACAGCCACAGCCGGAGCAGAAGCTGCCAGTAGCAGAGCTGACCTACAGGAGGAAGCTCAACAAGGACTTCAGGCCAGTGGGTAATCTTTTTACCATAGAGGGGGAAGCATGATTTTGCTTTATGCAATCATGCTTCTCTGTAGCCTCCTGGTTACTCTTTCCAGGCGTACTTATTGGGCCTGGAAGCTTTTGATCAATATATCAAAATGGGGTTGCTGGTTCATGGGTTGGTTACTGTGGAGCCTAAATATATGTTTTGATTCTTCTGCCTTCTACTTTGAGAGTTTCTTATATCCGGCGGTTCCGAACCTTTCAGACATGTTTATGATCCTCTTTGAGATTATAAACTCTGCCCTCCTAATACACCATCCCAACAAAATTGTCAAGAAATTGGTGTAATGATGCCTCTCAAGGTAGCAGCAGTTTTTCTTTAGAGCACTGAAGAAAGCTGGAGACAGGCAAAGATAGGGAAGGGGAGGGACAGGTCCTCAGTCAGAGGTAGAAATGCCTACATGGAAATGAACACTAGGATTTAGGGCACCCATCAGGGGAGCTGCAGCTTACTGTCACTCTGGTTACGGTGTTTCTGAAACAAAGCCCCAGCTTCTCCCACTGCCCTTTGGGGCAGGGTTGGAAGACATATCTTCCTCAACACTCCCTTAGGACTCTGCAGATTTGCCAGCAGGCAATCATCAAAGTCCGTTTGAATTCCCAGGCAGTTTGACCCTGGGATGGAAGTAGGGCTTGACCAACACATGGCAGGCTCTACATGTAAGGAAACAGTGAGTCCTAAGGTTCTTTAAGACAGGTAAGGACACTTTAGGCAATGGGTAGTGAAAGCCATTTTGGACATCCCACAAAGCTGGCTTACTGGGCCCCAGCCATGCCCATCGACTGATTCTTTTCCCCTTCCCCCTCCCCAGGTTTCTGGACACTCTCCTGCCAAGGGCTCAAAGGACTGTCCCTGAATTCACCTTTTGATTCTTGCTACATCCCCAGGTGGGAAAAGAAAGGGTCATCCGCAAAGCCAGGACTTTCCCAGAAATCTGGGCCAAGGAGCTAAGACACACCTTTATTTTTAACCTCCCTGATTTGAGTGAAATTCTGTCAAAGGAGACTGTTTGCCAGCACCAAGAAGTCTGGACTAGGAGTCAGAAAACCTGGGGTCCGGATTCAGCTCTGCCCCTTCTAGCCTTGAGACCCTGTGTGACTCAGTTTCCCCACATGTAAAATGGAGGGGTTGGGCCCTAGATCCCTGCTGACTCTAAAATGCATTCTGTAAATCACTTCCCCTCATCTGTAAAGTGGGACAATGCTGTCTGTCCCACCTCCCTCTCCTGATTGTTGTGAGGATAAGGGAGATGAAAAAGATGTAGGGGAGGGGTTGTGGTCAGAAAGAAGGTAGTTTCTCTCAGAGGCCTTTCTCCATGTCTGGGGTTGCTGTCTTCCCCAAGAAGGGCTTTGTCTGTAAGCACAGGACACTGTAAGGAGTACTGGAGAGAGGTAGCCTGGGTTCAAGCCCTATCCCTGGCACGGACTGACTGAAACCTTGAACAAGACACTGGGAGCCCTATGTCATCGAGAGGATGCTTGTACTTCCAGACTCACCACATCTCCATTCAGCCCTGACCTCGGACTCTTCCTGCTTCTTCAGACTTGCTCTCTTCCTCTTGCTTCCTGCTCTTTACATGCTCAGCTTCTGACTCCTGCCCATCCCCACCAGAGGCTCTAGCCAAAGTCCCAGGTGGCCATTGTCTGATCAGGTCCTCTCACCTTACAGATTCATTCATTCATTCGATGATTGTTTATTAAATGCCTACTCCCTGATCACCTCACTTGCTTTCTTTCCCTTCTCTGCCCTGATGGCTGGCATCTTTTGTCACCTTCCTTTATAGGCACACCAACCAACCAGACTCTACATGGCCATGGCCCTCATTCCATTAAAAATTAAACCAATGGCATTGGAAGGTGGGCCAGACTGAGCAGCCATATCAGTGTGGTGAAGGCTGCTGTAGACCAGCACTCTGAACCTGCCAAGGCTCCCAAGGAATAGTCCAACATCCCTCAAGTAAGCAGGGAGTGCCCAGTATTGTGGAAGCAAAGCTCAGATTGGGGATTGAGGCAATCCATGGGAAGCACCAGAAAAAGACCCCCAGCTCCAAGGAGACACACCCAGACACCAGCAGCTGCTGGCTCTCAGACTTGGCTGCTGCTAAGGACAGGGACTCCAGCTTGAACCTCCCTCTATGGCCCAGGTCACCAGAACTCCTTCCCGAATCCCAGACTATCCCAAACCACAGTCAATCAGCTCCTAAAATGTCCCTCCTGGGAAGGATGAGATAAGAGTGTATAAGAGATAAAGGCAAATTGTCAGTGTATAAGAGATAAAGGCAAATTTGCAGCATCTCTGTGTGTGATGCACAGCCTGCCAGCCAGGCACCTGGACCTGCCCCTGCATTTCCAACATCCCCTATGAGGACATGGAAGGGCACAGGTGGAGGAGGGGCACTCAGGCTCCACCACCCCAAGATTCAAATGCTCCTATGGCACCTTGAAGAGGCCAGTGCCAAATAAGGGATATGTAATGAGAGCTGAAAAAGAAAATAAATCCCAGCCCTGTCCAACAACTTCTCAGGCTCAACCATAGGCAGAGGCTGGGAGGGAGCCAGGAAGGCAGCTGGTCCCACCCTGCTGAGATCCCCACCCCCACCCCACACTCCTGCAGGGTGGGAGGTACTCTGGCTCTGGCCCCATCAGAGGTGGGCACTTGGGCCCTTGGGCCCTCAGCAGCAGGCTGGCCAAGTCCCCCCCACAGAGAGAGAAACACATACACTCTCTCTCTCTCTCTCTCTCTCACACACACACACACACACACACACACACACACACACACACAGCCCACAGCTGGGGAGCGGGAGCTGTCCATGGTACCTGGCCTGCTGAAGCAGGGGCTCCCCACCCTGCCTTTCTGTCTCCAGGGCTCCAGGCAAGGTGCAGGGAACACTTGGCCTCCCCCTCAAAGCCAGTTGGGTTATTCCCGGAGCTCGGGCTGCTGCGGACAGAAGCATCTGCCAAAGTATCTGAGGGCTGACTGCGGCTCAGAAGAGAAGAGCAGGGGGAGGGGGGAAGGAGGGAAGGAGAGGATGGGAGGAGGAGGGGAGAAAGAGAAAGAGGAGGAAGAAGGAGCAGAGGAGGAGCACGGCTGCTGGTAACTCTGCTCCAATCAGACTGCAGAGCCCAAGGGGCTGGGGAAAGAGTGAGCCGGTAAGAGAAGGCAGAGTCCTCCCAGTGCAGAGCTGTGGGCTGGTGCAGTGAACATGAGGATCCTGCCTACACAAGCATGCCTCTGTTTCTCTCTCTCTCTCTCTCTCTCTCTATCTCTCTCTCTCTCTCTCTCTCTCTCTCTCTCTCTCTCTTCCTCTATCTGTCTCTCTCTGTCTCTCTTCCTCTGTCTGTCTCTCTGTCTGTCTCTGTCTGTCTCTGTCTCTCTCTCTCTCTCTCTCTCTTTCTCTCCCCCCCCCATTTAAAGAACACCACCACACAGGAGGTAGCCCAAAGGAGGTCTTCTTCCTCTTTCCATCTCCTTGAAGCCTTCCATTCCCAGTCTAGCCCCACTGAGGACTTATCCTCTTCCTCTCCTCCTCCAGGACCTTCCAGTGCCTTCCTCTATCAAGGAGCAAGTCAAACACAAAACTAGCGTCCATTCTCAACAGAGGCAAACACCTACATCCAACTGAGTGAGAGAATTGGTCCCAGGGCAGGATGTGGAGGGATTGGACTAGCTCAGAAGCCCAAAGTTTGTGCAGCAGCAGGTCACGGAGGTCACCTTGTCCACCCCCTCTACTTGGCAGATCTGGAAACTGAGGCTCAGATTGACCAAGAGTGCTGAAATGATCCCCAAAGTCCCTTTCAGGGACTTTGAAACTTGTCATCCTAAGAATGGATACTCAGAGATGATTCCATCGAATGAATGATAGGGACCAGGCAGGCTCTGGTGGTCTGGGAGCAAGGCACAACAGATACCCCTGGGTGGTGTGCTTGTTACTATGCTTGACCAGCCCTTGTGTTTCTGGACACACTCATAAAGAGGGCAGCCAACATGTCCTGTCACAGGCTTCAGTACTGTCCCAGAGCATAGTGGGGGGGTTGGCACTGGGGTACCCACAGAGCCAAGGAACACAGCACCAAAGAAGTAGGGCAGGCAGCAAGGACCCAATTAACTCTGATGTTCCAAATACCACTTGGGAAAGAATTGGAGGAGAGTGAACCAAAAGGTGTGATGAAGTAGATGAGCCAACAAAAATGGGGGGGAGGAGGAAGAGAGGAGGAGGACGAGAGGAGGAGGAAGAAGAGGAAGAGGAGGAAGAGGAGGAGGAAGAGAGGAGGAGGGTACAGTACAGGGCAAAGAGGCCTGGACTTGGAGTCAGGAAAGCCTGGGTTCAAATCCTGGCTCAGCCCTTCATCAGCTCCATGACTTCTGGCACTTACTGTCTCCAAGCCTCAGTCTCCTTCTCTATAAAATGGGCATCATGGTGAAATGTCTCCAAGGGCTCTTGTGAGGAAGACGCTGAAACAGTGGAGCAACACCACATTTCAAAGCCCCAGAGATCATGGCCGTCTCCAAGAGGCAAAGCCCCAAGGCCTGTAGTCTGTGGCCTAAGACCTCTTCCCAACAACACTGTGTCTCTACCATCTCTAAGAGACCAGCCAAGCACCAGGCCCCTGCCCCCAGTTCTGGCTCCATAACGGGTCAAAAAGCTCTTCCTTGTATGAATGGGGTGAAGCCGACCCTTCACATACAGAGGAGGCCAAGCTGAGGTTTTACTAAAGGAAAATCAGACTCTAGAGGCCCCCAGTACAAGGCACAAAGGAGAGGCAGGGGCAATTCTGCTTGAAAACCACCAAGGGAAGGTTTGAAGAGGGATTAGGGTGGAGAGTAGACTGTCTTTCCCAAGAACAGGTGGGCCACAGAAGCAGGATGCTCCACAAGAACAGCTGACCACAAGGCTGGTTTGGGTGGCACAGCTCAGCAAGGACAGCCAATGAACACCAGCAAAGGCATCTGGGAGGGAGTAAGACCTTGGCTCACTACAGGCTCCTGCTTGGCTCCTGCCAGATAAGGTACTGCAGAGAAAGCAGACTGTCCTCAGGGGTACTCTCTCACTCACCACAGACCTGGCAGCCACATAGTAGGAGCTATCCTAATAACCCTTCTTTCCCTTCTCCTTATGGTTGGCAGGCTGGAAGCAGAATGTCTGCACTTGCCCTAAGTTGAGGGGCAGCAGGGCCTTCCCAGAAGCAGGCTCCCCAGACCCTTCAATGGGAGAGATTGCATCAACCCCCACTAACCCATTACATAGGATCCCAAATCTAGAACTAGGAGGGACCTCATGGCTATCGATCCCAACCTCTACACTTGACACAAGAGGAAATGAGGCTCAGAGAGGGGGCATGATTTGGTCAAGGTCCCAAAGACAGTAAGTGACAGGACCTGAACCTGGGTCCTCTGACTTCCAAGCCAGGGCTCTTTTGCTACCATCCAATAAGGGGACTGGAGCATACTGGGCAGGACAGCCCCTCTAGGCTGGTTGCAGAGCCTCTTCCCAGCTCTGGGCCTGGGTCCGGGGACTTCATGAGGCATGTTCCCCAGAAGGCCCAGGAGGAACCTCAGCCTTTCTCAGAGGATTGGGAGCCCCCGTTGCCCTGGCCGGAGGTCTGCTGTGGGGGGACCCACCCTTACAATACTGGAACAAGACCATCCCTTGGCAATGGAGAAGGCCAATGAGAGCAATGAAGGTGCTTGTCTTGTGTGAGGGCTGGCAGGGCCAAACCAGGCAGGGACAGTTTCCGATAAAGGGCCATTGCATGGTCCATCTCTTCACCTCTGCCCTTTCTCACTGAGGGCGTGCCCTGTATTAGGCACTCTGGGGATGCCAAAGAACAACCCTCTGGGACCTTCAGCTTCCAGTCGGTGGCTCCCTATGGTGGGAGATTCAGTCCCACCAGTTTGAGGTCAGTATTGGAATGAAATGAGGCATTCACAGGGTATTCAGAGTTTAAAAAAAAAAAGGAGGTTTACTTCTCAGACCCAGTATCAGCACCTAGCTTGGTTAGACATGGCCCCTCTTGCCTCCACAAGGAACGGTCTGGTCAGCAGGGCAGGGTGTGTTCATTCCCCTGGGACTCCATATGGGTGGCTCCTTTGAGGCACTTAAGTGACCAGGACGACATTGGGAAGCTGTGACCATAGTGATCACTTAGGTTCAGGGACAGCAAGGTCGCCTTTCGGGCAAAGCATCACCTCCCCAGGGGGAGGGAAGGGGACCACACTCCTCAAATCTGTGAATCATAAGGTGGGGTTGAGGTCGAGAAGCAACCTGGAGGTATCTCCAGCTCCCTCCAAGCTGACTCAGCTCCCCAGGTCATCTGTACCAGGCCATAGAACCCTCTAGACCTTGGATGGCCATCCCACCTCAGGACTATTCTCACACTACCAAATAGCCCTGCCCCACCCCCACCCCAAGCGTCACCTTCCCATTGGCCACTTCCTCCCAGACCCTCCCATTTAAGGAGACTAGGACAAAAATGCCCTCTCATTCTCTCCCATCACCCACCCCTAGCTTCTTCACTAGAGTGTAAGCTTCTTGAGGGCAGCACTATCTTTCTTTCTGATTCTATTTGTATTCCCAGCACTTAGTACAGCAAGTGGCACATAGTAAGAGTGTAAGTGATTACTGGCTATTTCACCCTTTGGAATAATTCTCTGGAGCCAGAACAAGGAGCAATGGGCAGACATTGCAAAGAGGCCGTTTTAGGCTCGATGTTTAGAAGCTTCCTGAAGTGTCAGAGAAGGTGGCGGCAAGCTCTTGGTGCCCAGATGATGACCACTTGTCAGGTGTGTCCTAGTGGAGATTCTCACACAGGTCCAGTTTAGACTGAATGGCTTCGCAGGTCCCCCCACCTCACCAAATACTGTAAAGAGCCTCCGACACCCCTGGGCTGCCAGACTTCTCCCTCCTCACCAACGTGCAAGGTGGGAGCCCTTTCCCGGCCAGGACACTCACTCTGTGTGGATCCTGACCCTGAACCCTTCCCTGCCCCTGAAGCTCCCTCAGACTTCCTCAGGCCGCTTAGATGGCCAGTCAGCTGCAGTAGCACCCTCTCCCCTCTTCCTTCCCCAGGACTATTTTGGATGCCTGGGAACCATCTGTACCAATGAGGTCATAATCCAAAATTTGTACTTCATAGTCAGAAACAGGGATCCCAAAGGGGGCAGTTCACCAGCACAGGCTGGGCCTGTGGGGCTGGTGATGGGCAGCTGGGTAGGGCACTGTCTGAGGCCGAGTCCACAGGGAAGGTGTGCGTTTCAGAACCCTGTCTGTGAGAGCAAACACCTGAGCCCTTGAGCCTCTTGGAGAAGACTGGGGAGGTCGAGGAGAAGAGAGTGTTCCTTCAGCCTCTCTCTCCATTAGTGGAAGGTGCGTGTGGACCACAGAACACGGACTGCTCTGCTCGTCCCAAAGTGGTGCTTGAAAGTTCAAAGAAAGGAAAATCAGGCCAGAATGGCTCCTTTACAAGTTTCAGAAACACCAAAGAGGCCATTACACCAGGGTCAGGAAGACCTTGGTCAGCACAGGCCAAGGCCTGCTCATGAAAAACAATTAGAACCAGCCAGGGCAGAGTCTGCGCTTTCTGGTCATGAATAATAAACAGGAGCAAAGAGGCCATGAGGATCCTGCAGAGAAAAGCAAGAAGGAGGAAACGGGGGTCAGCCCAAGGCCAAAAAGCATGGGAAGAGGTCTCAGCCAGGCAGCTAAGCAGCCAGGCTTTCTTTCACTGACTCTCTTCTCAGAAATAGTTGCTCCTTCACATTCATTTCCAGGAATATATTTTTATGAACTCTCAAGAGTGGGCTCCTGAAAGGTCTCCAAAGGTGTGGAGCCTTTCCAGCATCCTCTGGGTCAAAGAAGGAGCTGGGGGCCCTAAAATGGAGAGCAGTGCCTCTGCAGTCTTGTAACCACCTCCTTCCAGCTCCTCCTCCTAAAAGCCAGAGAGAGCAAGAGGCTGCTGCCTGGAGATGCACTGGGCACAGAACCAGGCCATCTTTGCCTGCCCTCAGGGAGTGCAGAATTGATCAGGAGAGAGGTAAGAAGCTGACACTCATCTCAGGAGGTGGCACCTGTCAAGTCATCCTTAGAACTGACTCCGGCACACTCAGTCTCAGAAGAGGACCCCCTCAGAAGCCAAACTCCAGTTTCTATTTGACTGGCCAGTACAATGGTTTCTGCTGACTACCCCTCTCTCCATATGAGACTGTTCCTGAGCTATCCAGGAACTGGACTAGAGGGTCTCCGAGGTCCGGAGGCTCAGCCCGGTGCCACCTTCGTAGTATGGGCCGACTGATCAATATTAACACACACTGTTTTTCATGGGTGAGTTGGCATCCTGGCTTCTGACTTTACTCCCTGCCTGACCGACCTGGGCCTCAGTTTACCCCTCTGTAAGGGGGTTGATCTAATGCTCATGGACTTTGAGCTCCTGGGGGCAGCAGCTGTCTTGTATGGATCGACCACCCTCCAGGGCCCCCTTTCACACGGTTGTCACGGATATTTCCTTCTGCTCACCACCCCCCACGTCCCCCCGTTCAGGTAGGCTATCGTTCTGCCCAGCCCATCCCCTCCTCAACTAGCCCAGCGGGGGGAGGAGGGGCAAACTTCAAATTAAGGAGGGACTGGGCTGCAGGCCCCCAGAACTTGACTTTGACTTAGGGCAAGGGGTGCCGGGTCCATCACTCAGGACCAGGGCTGCCACCCGACCACCCTACTGGGCCGCTCAGCTGCAGACAATAGGACACGAGACGACCCAAGGAGGCGACCCAAGACGGAGCCTGGGAGCTAAGAATAGTATGCACGTGGCAGTTGGGCGATGCCCGGGGGCGTTGCAGGGGAAAGCAACAAGTTGGACAACAGCGCCGTTCTGCGCAAGTCCCGAGGACTGGTGGGAGGGGCCCGTGGCTGACACGTCACCGGTGCGGCCCGCCAATCCGGGCGAGCCGCGAAGCCCCGCCCCCTGGCGACGCTCGGGCCCCGCCCCTTAGAAACGTGCCTCTGCCCGAGTGTGGCGTAGTCCGGGTCCACCGATCGGCCCGTGGGTCTGTAGCTTGCTCGCTCGCTCGCTGGGCCGCCGGCGGTCCGGCAACGCAGGCCGGGGCAGGCCATGAAGCTGACCCGGAAAATGGTGCTGTCCCGGGCCAAGGCCTCGGAGCTGGAGAGCGTCAGGAAGCTAAACTGCTGGTGAGGGGGCGAGCCAGAACAAGAGCACAGCGCATGCGCCCCGCGCCCCCCCCCCCCCCCCCGGGAGTGGGCAGGATTGCGCGTGCACCATGCCGTGTTGGGGGGAGAGGGGGAGAGCGGCTGAAATGCGCGTGCGCTTCGCCTTGGCGGGGCGCCCCCCCCCGCCCCGGGCCAGGAAGAGGGGACACCTCCCCCACCCCCATCTCGTCCTCTGTTGCCTCTGGGTCAGGTTTAGCACAGTCAGGATTATCCCGCCCCTAGCCCCGATCCGCTGTCTCAGGGAAGCTTTGATTTCTGCGGGGGGGGGGGGGGGGGGGGGGGGAGGGGAGGGGGGAGGCGGGGCATCGAGGTCCTGGGTTCAAATGCTGCCTTAGACACGTCCCAGCAGTGTGACCCCGAGCAAGTCACGTCATCTGTCTGCCTCAGTTTCCTCATCTGTAAATTGGGGATAATAATGACATCACCCATCTGCCAGGGGTATATGAGGGTGTAATAAAAACAGCCTTGTACAGGGCTTAGCATAGGGCGTGGCAGAGCCATCATCGCTATGGGTTATTGAGCCCACTCATGGTTCTAGATTCTGCCCACATCGCTGTCCGGGCCAGCGTCCATCGGGGGCCGAGCCCGGCACTGACCCCCTGGCTGCCACCGGCCTTCTGGGCTGCTTTATCACACCGGGGCCCATCGGGGTCACCCGCATTGTCCGGCTGGACGGCAATGCCCACGAGGCGTTTTGGGGGAGCCCAGGAAGGGAGGAGGAGGGCTTGGAGCACCCCGGCCCTCTCACCCCCAGCTGCCAGGCTTCCTTCCCCGTCACCCCCTGGCTTCCTTCTCTCGGGGGGCTCCAGGCTCCGTGGAGGCTCCCTCTGGGGCTGTCGGGTCAGCCTGACTTGGGCTGCATTTCTTGGTCATGTTTGGGGGTGGATTTAAAGTGGGTTTTTTTTGCCTGATTTCGAAAAAACTCAATGTTTGCGTTTGTTTTCAGGGGCAGCCGCCTTACCGACGTAAGTGCCGATGATTTCTGACCTGGCCCTTCCCTTAGGAAGGCAGTGGAACCTTTTGTCCCGGGTGGGTGGGTGGGTGCAGCTTTCATCTTCGCCTCCATTCACAGGGGCCCCCCCAAATCCCGAGGAGCCAGTGACATGATAGACCGTCCAAGGAGGGGCCCTGCTTGTCGGCTCCCCAGCCTACGTGCTCTGGAATCTCTTTTGTTTATACAAGTCAGCCTTCTCCCTGCTGTGGGCCGGGGGTCCATCTGGCTACCCCAGCTTCTCCAGGGGGTGGGGAGGGCAGAACAGAGAGACTGTGAGGCCCCACCCAGCTGAGAGCCAAGTCTAGCTGGTCCCCTCCCCTTGGGGTCAGGAAGAAAAGAGCTCCCTTGGGGAGGGGGGCATCCTCTTAATGGATGGCATTTTTTGTGCTCCCAGATTTCCATCTGTCGAAACTTGCCGAGCATCGAAGTGATCACACTCAGGTAGGTGCCGAAGCTTCCCCTGCCGGGGCCTGGGCCAGGAAACCCCTCTCTTGGGAGCACGTGCTGGGCCTGGGCTCCCGGCCACCTCTGGCCCCCCAGCTCACACGCTCACATACACACATGCACACCTAGGGCCACCCACCCCCACCACATTCACACCTGTTACACACACACACACACACACACACACACACACACATATTTGCACACGCAGGTACCACCTCGGCGCTTTCCAGGAGCTTCAGCCTCAGTTTCTCTTGGTTACCTTCTTCCACTTGGCCTTGGCCTGAGAAAGGCCATGGGATTTGTCCGTTAAGGGATGGTTGGTCACTTTGGAGAGGGCAGTTTTGGTTGGTAATGAACTCAGGAGTCAGGGTACAAAGAGGAGAGCTCAGGAGGTGGAGGCAGCTGTGGGTGTAGATGGCTTTTTCTAGAAGTTTGCTGGAGAAAGAGGAGAGATGTAGAGGAATGATTCTTTGAGGGGATGGCCAGGACTGGTGAGGATGGGGAGCGGGGTCCCCAGCATAGTCTCGAGACAGCCCTTGGGAGTTGGGGGTAGGGAGAAGCACCTGCCTCCAAGATCCTTTTTTTTTTTTGGAAGGGGGAAGGCAGGGCAATCAGAGTTAAGTGACTTGCCCAAGGTCACACAGCTAGTAAGTGTCAAGTGTCTGAGGCTGAATTTGAACTCAGGTCCTCCTGATTCCAGGGCCAGTGCCCTATTTACTACGCCACCTAGATGCCCCCTATGCCTCCAGGTCCTTTTAAAATGAATGGACAATGACCAAAAGGTGGGAGGATGAGTGGTGGGCAAGGTGAGAGAGCAGGTGAAGCTTCAGTGTGGCCAGGATCTGGAAGCCAGGTACCTGCAGGCAGTCCGAAGGCACCCAAGCTGGCCCTGATTCCCAGGGGACTAGACCATCAGGTTTGGGGAGCCAGGTTTGCAGCCCCTCATTGGACCTCCTGAGCTAGGCTTGATTGGCCCCCGTCCTGGGTGACCAGGCAGCTGTAGGAGGCCCTGGTAGCAGTGAGAACCTCCTCCTCCCCAGCTTCCATGTTGCTGTCCCAGCCCCACCCTCCTGTCATCTCCCTCACCCCTCAGGCCCAAGCCTTCTAAGCCTCTCTCAGGACTACCACCCTCTCCCTCCTCCCCTCTCTAAGGCATCTTGTACCTTGCCCCACCCATGGCTGCAGGATCAAAGGTCATCCTTCTCCTCTTGTTTGATTGAGCCTGAGGGAGGGCGAGAGCCAGGGCCTCCTGGGATTTAGCCTTGGTTGGGAGGGGTCTGGGGTCACCCTTCCAGAAGGGTCCCTGAGCTGGTCTTTCTGCCACCCCTCCTTCCACCCGGCCTAGAGATGGGGAGGATCCTCCTGGAGGGTCCTTCCTTCTTTATAGCAGGTAGGGGGAGTGCAGGGCAGACATTTGTGTTTGTTCTTTGTTGTCTAAGTCACAGGTCACCTGTAAGATGGAGCTTTTAAGGAAATAATCCCAAACTGGTGTTAGGAGTCCTTGGGCTGTGGGTGTGGCCCATGTGGCCCCAGGATCCCAGGAGTGACAGTCTCCTCTGTGGCTCCACAGAGGTCAGTCAGCACTGACTAGGCCCCGGCCGGCCAGCCCAGTGACCGTAGTGGAAGGCCACTGGAGCTCAGTGAAGTCACTGTGCCTGTCTGACTTCTGGCCTGGATGACCCGAGGGGAAGGGAGGAAGAGGGATTTCTGGGGAGCAGGAAGAAGCCTGGAGGAAAGCTCTGGACCAGGCCGAGCTAGGATGGGGGCCTCCCACCAACCCCTCTCCTCCACACAGTGTCAACAGCATCTCTAGCCTGGAGCCCGTGAGCCGCTGCCTGAACCTGAGCGAGCTCTACCTGCGTAAGAACAGCATCTCCAGCCTGGGCCAGCTCTTCTACCTGAAGGACCTGCCGCGCCTGAAGGTCCTGTGGCTGGCGGAAAACCCCTGCTGCAGCCCCGACCCGCGGCATTACCGCATGACCGTGCTCCGCAATCTGCCCGGCCTGCAGAAGCTGGACAACCAGAGTATGTGGGGGCGGCCCCCCACGCAGACCCAGTGCTCGGGGGGCTCGGGCTGCACGGGAGGGGCCCCTCCCCATTTCCGACTCTCCGTGACCTCATTTCGGGTTTTCTTGGCAAAGATTCTGGAGAAGTTCTCCATTTCCTTCTCCAGCTCATTTTCCAGACAAGGAACCAGCAGGGTGGAGTGACTTTCCCAGGGTCACACAGCTGGGAAGTATATGAGGCTGGACTTGAACTCAGGTCCTCCTGACTCTGGGCCTGGTGCTCTAGCCAGTGCACTGCCTCGCTGTCCAGAGAAGGGAAGAGGTTCACCCAGGGTCACCCAGCACTTTGTCTGCTCCTACCCCAGTCTCTTGGGGTGAGTCACCCAGCAGCAGATACTGTGCCTTCCACCCTGGAGACCTTCCCCTGGCTGGTAGCAGCCCTGCTATGACCTGGGCCATGTCCCTGGGCCTCAGTTTCCTCATCTGGATGTCCTTTGGGGTCCCTTCCAGCTCTAGTTTGAGATCTTAGGATTAGCACCTCCCACCCCCAACCTGCCGCTGTATGTCTTAGTCATGAACCTCAGTGAGCTCCATGGAGAATCTGGGGGTCTGCACAAACCCTGGTTATACCTGGAAGGGAGGAAAGGAACCTCGCCTCCTGTGCTCTGGGAGACAGGGTGGATGGCTCCCCTAGATTCGTGTGCTCCCAGGCTCCTAGGGCTTCCCCTGGCTTCGGAGAGCTTGGGGTACACCAGGCACTTAGGGCAACCCCAAGTCTGCACTGCTGCTCCAACAGCATCAGGGAAGAAGGACTGGGCCTGGGGGAGGCAGGAAGCTTGAAAATACCCCGCCCTTTGTTCCTCTGGTGAGACAGGTAGGGCCTGGAGTGTTCTTGGCCTTCCTGGAGGCCCTTCCCAAGGCCTTTGTTCTTTGGATGGGGGCAGCCCCTGGGCCACACCTCTTTGGGCTCCTTGCCTCTGCCTGCCCTTGGGTCACCAGGAGCCACATATCTGCCCTGAGAGAATATCAGACTAAGTCAGGTGTGCCTGGGCCAGCTCCAGGGACACAGTGACAGGGCCCACCCAGAGAACATTGCGCCAGTGTTGGGATGACCAGGCTGGGCCTCTCCTTGGTCACCAAGGCAAGGGGGGGAAGGGTGGGCCACTTTTCTGGGGAGGGCATATCTGAGTATGACTTTAACTTAAATGGCATCTGTGCCTGAGAAAGGATGGCTCAGCCACTTTGGGTCTCTGCTGTCACCACAGCCGTCACCGAAGAAGAACTGTCTCAGGCCTTGATTGAGGGCGAGGAGATCACGGCCGCTCCAGCCAGGCAGGCCTCTGAGAACGGTCATCCTGAACTCTCCGGTGAGCTGAGCACCATCGACACATCTGCAGACACAGAGAGCGACCTTCTGACTGACAGCATGGAGGAGACCAAGTGAGCCTCTACCTTGGGGTGGGGGCACCAGGAGAGGGCAGGCCTGGGCTCCCATGGAGTGTGTGTCATGCATGGAGAGCACCTGGGAGCGCTAAGGCCCTGCAGGGGCCTGGATAGTCCACCCAGAGGGGCTGGAGCCTCGTGTGCCAGCACAGGGCTCAGGGGTCAAGTCGGCTCCTGATCCGCGTCCTCGAGCCCGAAAACGTCAGAGATTTGGCCAGGCTTATATGGAGCGAGGCCTTTCAACCTCCAGGAACACTCAGCTACAAGAGCAGAAATGCCAACCAGGGGGCTTGGGAAGGGGGAAGGTAGGACCTTGAAGAGAAGGGCCCAGGGAGGAGAGAAGGCACACCAGCAGGGGCCACAGCCAAGGTAGAGGCCTGGAGGCAGGAGGGAAGGGCGGAGCTCAAGGGAACCTCTTCTGACTGACCCCTGTCCCCACTCTTCTGTTTACTGTCTTTGACCAGCAAAATCCGGGAGCAGTTGGGCATGAGGCCCCTCTCCAGGGACCGATTTTCCTCCTTCTCCCCAAGAGCATCAGTCAGTACCCGAAAGAAGAGAGTGAGTGTGTCTGGGAGCGCTCTCCCATGTACCCAGTGCGAGGACCAGCCTGTGGGAGTCCCAGGGCTCCCCACTTATCCGGAGGCTGGACTTCTGGCAGCGCCCCTTGAAGTGAGTGAAAGAGCATTTGTATTTGTCAAGGCCACCAGGCCTGATGGGCATTAGTGGAAGACCCAGCCTAGGGTGGGGCCACGCTCTCCCTCCACTCACCCTGAAAACGGGTGGCAGGAAGTGAGGGAGAAGAGAGCCAGGGATGCCGGGTCAGGGGTCAGGCTGGGGAGAGGGCACTTTAGAGAGATCTCCAAAGAATTGGGAAGAGGTGCTTCTCAAAGGGGTTAATGTATGACAGTTGTCCTGATAACAAAAGACAGAGCAGCTGAGCGATTGTCCTGTGACCTTTTACCATGTGCTGCCAATCTCAGGGCTCCCAGGGATCTTCTTGGGTCATCTTTCTTTGAGAGTGTGTGTCTCGGAGCCAAGGCCTGGCCCCCAGCCCTCTGGCTGCTGGTCAGCCAAGGCTCCCACTCACATCCACAACCATGCTCAGAGTTACCTTCTGACCTTCTGAAAGGCTGGATGAGGGCCAGCTGGGGGTCAGCAGAGGGAGATGAGAGAGGGTAATAGGAGGTTTGTCATCGTGCTGGCCAAGGTCAGTCACTCCCCTCTGTGCTACATCTGGCCGGGCCACCTCGAGTTGCGAGGGAGGCCCCCGGCTCCCGTCACTCGAGTTCTCTGGCCAAGTCTCTTTACCCACCACTGTCTCTGTAGGTCTGGGGGTGCCTCCATGGGTGTAGATCACCACCCATTCTGGGTGGGTGGGAAGTTGTCCCTGCAGGCCTTTGGGTGTGCATGTTGACTCCTGTTACAGGAAGTCTTTTAGACTGAGCTGGGATGAAGCAGGCTGGACATGCTGAGCCCTCCCTGCTCTGACCCCCAGTTCACCCCTTGTTTGTCTAACTTGTGGCTAATATCAGGGTGTGCAACTTTAAAAAGTGGGTCAAGAGGAGTCGTTGGCAGCATTCTTTCTTGTGGCGAGAAGGGGGATGGAGGAAGGGGACCCATCCCCCCGTCCTGTGAGTGTCTTCTTCTTATAGGACAGTGAGGGCCTGGACTCAGAATTAAGGGGAGAGGATGACATTTTTGGTTCCCCTTCCTGTTTCCACAGAACAACATCCTGAATGCTGTCCTGTTGCTTCTGAAGGAATTGGATGCTAAGGGACTGGACATTGTTCAACAGACAGTTGGCCACCGACTCCAGGCCCTTCGGAAACCAGAGCTGCCCGAGGAACGCTAGGGCCCTGGCCCACTGTGTCCACCTGAAGGTCATCCGCTACAGCCCAACCCTGGCCAAACCAGGAGAGGCCGGGGCAATGCTGTCTTGGACAGATCTAAGGGGCTGGGAAGCCTTTGGCTTTTGGTCAGGCCGTGCAGTCTGTCATGTGGCGGCTCCCCACTCAGGTGGTCAGCGCCTCAAGGGGACAGGCTACAGCAGGCAGAGAGAGGAGGCTCTGAGTCTCTCCGAGGCCATGTTTCCAGAGCTTACTCTAGTATTTGGGGTCTGCATCAATGTATTGGCCAGGCTGTGAAAAGCTGTCAGTTTTAAATCTTAGCTTTCCCATCTGGTGATGGTAGCCTCAAAGGCCATTTTCACTTATGAAGCATTTTTCCAAAGTCCAATCTTCCAATAAGACATTTTCTAAATGACAGGAATTGTTTCAAAAGTGTCCTTGCATTCAACATAGCCTTGCCCATCCCGTGAGACTGGAGAGACCCACAGCATGGCCCCCTCAGAGCCAAGCTTCTAGGGAGAATTCCGGTCGCAGGGTTTCAACTGAGCCCCCTCCAGGCACTTGAGGAAGAGTCCAGTGGCCTCCTCTCTCTTCAGTCATGTGCACCAGCCCATCCAGCTGGGCTGACCAGAAGAGCAGCAGCATCCTCAGCAACAGGCCTCCAAGATCTCTTGGAATCCACATGCCTACAGGCCACAAAGAAGGAAGAAAGAGGGGTCTTGCTGTTCAGCACCAAAGACATTTCCCTTTGCCAGAAAGTATGAAGCTCCCAGAGGGTTGGGGTCCATCTTGATGAAAAGTCTGTCCTCCAGATGAAGGGCCCCCAGTGAGAGTCTGACAGGGTTTGCTGCCCAATTACTGGGGGCTTTGGATTGGATCGAATGTGGAGGCCTCAAGGGGAATTCTTTCAGATTGTTTAGTTGTGACCATGAATTTGATGGGCATGGTCATTCACAGTGGGCCACAGAAGAGCCGCAGCAGCACTGGTGGCACGTGGCCATCTGTTGGAATGTCTGGCCCTTAGATTGTCTGGGAAAGGGCCACCTTGGTGGGGCAGGAGTCAGGGGGCTTACTGCTTGTCCTTTCTTTAGGCTTCCGCCTACAGTCGTCTGGATCTTAGTCAAATAAACCATTTTTCAAAATAGCGGATGGGTGGTTGTCATCTGACTCATTTTTGGCTAAGAATACTTCCTGCAGGACTGCCCTGAGCTCAGGCTAGCCCTTCCTCACATGAACTGTCCACCTGCCTTTCATCCATTCCTCAGCCAAGGGGCATCCATGTGACCCTGGGATTAAGTCTGAAGACAGAAGAAAGAAAGCTCTCCTCAGAAAATCAGCATGGTCGTGTGAATGAACATCCGACCTTGCCAGTCAACTTCTTGATACCATGCCAGAAGACAAGGGCCATCTTTGGGAAGGGTGACCAGTTAACCACAGTGGGCCAACGACGCGGAAATGCTCCTTTGTTGTATCCACAGTAGTGAGCCCAGGTTAATGCTGGCCGTTAACCAGGACAACGTGTAGACTCGGACCCATTTGAGCACATTTGTTCCAGTAACCTTGTGGATAGAGCTAGCAAAAGGAACCAGACTGTCATGATTTCCTAGATCCAAAGCTGCTTCAATGACCAGGGCTCCCCCGTGGAGGTCAGCCCCAGGCACTGTCCTTGGCCCTCCCAGTTCTGTGTTTTTATCAGCAGTTTGAATAAAGGCATTGAGCTGTATGTTTTACAGTTGGGCTTCTCCAACTTTCTGGCCTCAGGCCCCCATTACACTCTTTAAAATTATTGAAGATCCCAAAGAACTTTTGTTTCTGTGGGCTCTTCATATTTACCATATTAGAAATTAAAATCAGTAATTTTTTAAAATATTAGTTCATGTTAAAACATAAGTCTGTTACATGTTCACAATTTCAATTTAAAATAATATTTCCCCCCAAAATAATGAGGAGATACTGTTTCACGTATTTATAAATCTTGCTAATGTCTGGCTTCATCAAAGACAGATTCTCGTTTTTTTTTCTTCTGCATTCAGTCTGCTGCAATATCTTATTTTGGCAGAATCATTTGAAGAGAAGCCATCCTCACCCAGAAATGCGGTTAGAAAGGAGAGCGGTAGATCCATCAGATTGTGGCCTCTGTGCCTGGCATCAACCCATGTTGTGTTAAAATTCTTTGGTCTTTCGTTTCGAAAGGGTCTTTTACCCATAGATGATAATTTGGTGATTTCATGCCCTGTTCATTTGGAAAATGGGCTCCGTAAGTTACATTAATCTTCCAAATGTTGACACGTTTCATTATACGACGGCAGAAGAAGAAAGAATCCCATTTGTTACTGTCAACACAGAACCAGAAAAATCTTTCATGATTGGACTGTCAGGTTCGCAGCAGCAGATACAGGCTTTCCGAAATTCTCATTTTCATTTGAAAGCTCGAATTTTATCACTGGAAACAAACACGGCCAGTTGTTTTCCCTGAAGTAACAGACTCACTTGGTTCACTTCAGGAGAAGATGTCTGCCAAACACCCAAGACTGAAAAGTTGGTTGGTCGCTCTTTTCAAGAAAAAATGGTGTTCATGAAAAAGGCAGCGAGTCTAGCTCAGCAAAAAAGGGCCCTTTTCTTTGTTAGGCAGCAGAAGAGCATTACCCATGTCTCCCATTGCATCCAGCAAACTGTGAGAAGGTGGGCTTAGTAGAATTCATCACTTCCTTTGCCTAATCAAGGACATTCTTAAATACAACTGGAATTTGGGGTTTTTCCTGGGAGTGAACTTGGTCGTCCCTGGAAGCTTTATTTGCCATCAGGGCTGATAACCAAGATAACCCAGGAGATTCAGGCAAGTTGTTCAGCGCTTTGCATGTTTTGACTCCCCGTGTGTTTGTTGGGCGTGTGTGGAGATGTGTCCATTTGTAAGGCCAAAGTACCATTCTGTAAATGAGATGCCTGGTCTTCGTGTTCCCAGCCCAGTTGTTCATTCCCAGGTCATGTAGCCTCTGAAAGAATGAGGACAAAAACGGTAAATGGGGTCTTAGGAAAATAGTTTTGACCTCAAGGACCCTCTGAAAAAGGTTCTGCCAGGGGCCACACTTTGAGATCACTGTCTAAAAAAGTTGTGGATGACAAATGGGAGCTGAACATTCGCAGGGCCTGGAATAGTGGGCTAAATTGAAGGCAACAAAATGCCATAGAAATCAATGTAATTTTCTACACTTGGGTCAGAAAATCAGTTTAGCATGCACACAGCAGGGCTTGATAGTTGTCACTAAATAGTCGATGGGAAAGATCTGGAGGGCTTTAGTGAACCACAAGCTCTCTGGGAGTCTACAGTGTATGATATGGTGGCCAGACGGCCAGTGGGATTTTAGGCTTCACTAAGAGAGGCAGAAGGCTGGGAACTCTCTTCTGCTCTATGGCTCTCTCTCCTGCCCATTCTCCACAGCTTAGGAAGAGCATAGACAAAAATAAATACCTCATATTCATAGAATACAATTTCTCTTTCCTTCCTTCCCTTCCTCCTGTTCTCCCTCCCCCTCTCCTGTCTCCTCTCTCTATTCCTCCTCCCATCTCTGTCTCTCTCTGCCTCTCCACCTCTGTCTTCGTGTCTCTGTGTCTGTCTCACTGTCTCTCCTTGTCTTTCTGTGTCTTGCTTTCTTCCCCCTTCTCTCTCTTCTTTATCTCTCCCCTCCCTCTCTGTCTCTCCCATCTCTCTTCTCTCCCCCTCCCTCTGTCTCTCTGTCTCTCTCTCCCATCTTTCTTCTCTCTCCTCTCTCTTCTCTTCCCCTTCCTCTCTGTCTCTCTCTCTCTGCCATTGTATCTGTGTCTGTCTCTGTCTTTGTGTCTCTGTCTCTCTTCTCTCTGTCTCTCCCGTCTCTGTCTCTCTCTGTCTCTCTCTCTCTCTCTCCCTACCTCCCTCTCTCTCTTCCCCATCTCTCTTCTCTCCTTTCTCTATCTCTTCCCTTCTCTCTCTGTCTCTCTGTCTTTTCCTCTCTGTGTCTGTCTGTCCCTCTCCATTATAGATGAGGAATCAGACTCTAAGAAGTGGCTCCTTGCTTGTGTTGAAGGCAGCCCAGGTCTACCCTTGCCTCCCAAATGCTCTCTCTTGCCTCCAGCCTCAGGACTGTAGCACCAGCGCAGGATGCTCAATGATCTCCTATCTATTGACTGCTTGGTTGAAAGGCCTTGAGCCTCCAAGTGGGCTACAGCCAGTGCCACCCCCATTAGACTGGGAGCGCCTTGAGGGTAGGGACTGTCTGTTTCTTCCTGTCTGTATCCCCAGTGCTTATTAACACAGTGCCTGGCACATGTAAGCTGTTCAATCAATGAGGACTAACAGAATTGAATTGAATCGGGTGACAGGAGAACTGTATCCCAGTGCATGAGGGGCTGTCCAGTGCAGCCTTCTGCTTGGCCCCAGAGGGCAGACAAGGGGCTGGCCCTCATGGGTCACCTCCAGGGGGAGGGTTCCCCTCCATGCAGGTCTCTAAGCAGAGGCCTGAGGACCCCTGGGGACACAGCGGAGACTCTTGGGGAGGGGGGTGAGGTCCCTGAGGCCAGCTTAAAGCTTCTGGGTAATCTCAAGGCATTCTTGGGAAGTCACCCAGTCTGGTTGAGTCTTCACCAGAAATATGGATGTTTCTCTATAAGTGGTCGTCTTGTGTGTCAGAGCAGAAAGCAAAGTCCGTGGGGAGAAGACAAGTTCTCTGAAGTGGGCAAGTGGCCATCGATCTGAAGTTGGGGTCCCCAGGAGCATTGATGCCCAGCTGGTGACCACATTTCTCCATTTATGCCCCACCCTGAGCTGGAGGAGGTGTGGGGTCCATCTGGTCAGAGCCATCACTGCAACCTGCCCTTGGGAGGAGGGGTTCATTTCAACCTGTATTGGGTATTGAGCTCGTACCGTATGCAAAGGAGAAAGAGGCAAAAGGTCTGGGGAATTCTCTGGGCGATCTGCGCCCCTCAAAATCAGTTCTGGAATAATGGAGATGTGGGGAACAGAGCACTGCTTCTTTGGAGAAGGTGATTCTGTAGGATGGTGACCTTGAAAGGCCACCCCCCCCCCACCTCTCACCCCATCCTAGGATGGGAATTCCTAGGGGCCCTGAGAAGGGAAGGGGCTGCCTGGGGCCTCACAAATAGGCTGGGTCAGAGGTTGGCAGAAGCCCAGGTCTTTGGGGTATGCTCTGCCCTCTCTCTGCCATAGTCTCTGCTCTGCTCTAGGAAGGGACCTCCAAGAGAGAAGGAAGCTGAGGCTTGAGAGACGCAGTCACACAGCCAACAGTAGATCTGGGCAGTGCTTTCCAATGCTATGAGCCCGTGCAAGGGAGGGAGCAGGTGTTTGAATGCTCTGCACAATGATACTGTGTGTGTGTGTGTGACAAGGTAGTCAAGGAAACTGAACACACGCATTTTGGCCGTGCCGGACCAGTATGCATCTTCATTGTCTTCCTGGTGCCTCTCAGATAAATGACAGTCTTTGCCTCACATTTTTTTTTTTTGCTGTTCAGTCATTTTTCAGTCATATCTGACTCTTTGTGACCCCATTTGGGTTTTTCTTAGCAAAGATGCTGGAGTAGTTTGCCATTTCTAGTTCATTTTACAGATGAGGAAACTGAGGCAAACAGTGTAAAGTGACTTGTCCAGTGTCACCTAGCTAGAAAGTATCTGAGGCAGGATTTGAACTCAGGAAGATGAGTCTTCCTGACGCCAGCCCCTGAGCTCTAACCACTGAGCCACCTGACATTTAAGGCCTCCCTCATCTGGCTTCCTCCTCTTTCCGGCACTGTTTCCCACATCCTCCACATTCCAGCCAAACTGACTGGCAGATCGTTCCCCCACACTGGCTGCAACGGCCTCCCTCCTCCTCCTGGCCCTGGCTCCCTTTCAGGAAGTCTTTGCTCTGTCTGGTGCTGCCACCCCTGGAGCCCACAGTGTGGCCACTCCCCCCCTTGAACTACCTGATTCTATTTACAGAGAATTTCCCCTTGCAGAGTGTAAGCTCCTTGAGGGCAGGGACATATTCTTGTCTGTGCCTGGAACAAGCTTATTATGGGGCTCCTCAGCTCCCACTAGGCCTGGTCCTCCTTCAAGAGCCTGTGTGGCACGGTGCTACACGTGCCCAGGGCTGCCCTACCACCATTCCCCGAGGAAAGCAGAGAAAGGCCGTAGGAGACAGCTCCCCAGGAAGAGGGTGTCTTCCTCTCTCCCCACCCCACCCCCCTCTATGCAAGCAGAGACACATCTGGTGGTGGACTTTGGAGAGCCAGGGAGATGCCAAGCACCTCTGGTCAGATTGCCTCTGCCTTCTCCCCAGCCCAGGTGAAAAATCCCCAGCCAGGGGAGGGCTGCCTGACAATGTGGGTTCATGGGAGAGTGGGAGGGGCTTTCTGCAGATAACCCACTTTTTGGTCTGCCTCTGTGACTCCATTGATGTCAGGAGCCCTCCACCAGCACAGATGGCACCTCCTTTGTGCGTAGGGCCCAGAGTGATGAAGTCGTCCAAGCTCCTCAGCTGGCTCTCATTGACCACCATGATGCCTCCCCCAGGTGATATGTTCCTACTGACTTACTTGTCAATCAGATGCTCATAATTGAACTAGGAGAGGTCACTGTTCCAGAGAACCAATAGTCATTTGGCAAAACAAGGGGTCATCCTCACCTTCACCTGCTGAGGGCCTGAATGTCCAAGGGGGCTTTGCCCAGGATGTCTGAAGCTCAGCCCAGGTGAGGTGATGGCTGGGTCTGTCCTGGAGGCCATCGGCCCTCTCTCCCTTCACAGCCTGGGTTGGCAAACCCAAAACTGAAGTCATTTTTAGCAATACCTCTATCTGAGATCTCCTCCTCCAAAGAGATCTGGTCCTTAAAACCAGAAAGCACTACCCAGAGAAGGAACCCATGTTCAACCCAACAAACCATGTCCTATGTGGCTGGTTGGGACATGCCGGCCTGTGCCTACTGGGAGATGGTAAGAGGAAGTAGGTCTTGACACCATCCCAGGGAGGTGCTTGGGGGCGAGGAGGGCCTGTGGGTATGTCCAGAGGGTATAGCTGGGAGAAAGGGGAAGAAGGCTGACAAGACAGTAGGAGCCAAATGGTGCTACAGAACATGGCCATGCATGGGGAGACGGGGCCAAACCTCTCTCTAGCTCAGGAAGATTGTTTAGGCCACTGTGAGGGGAGCAGTCAAACACAGGGAGAAAAGCCAAGTAGGAGACTCCTCGTAGACCAGGTCAGAGGGAAGAGCAGGTGTGGTGAAGCCTGGAATATCTAGACTACAGTTCTCCAACTGGCTTTTTATAGATGAGGAAACTGAGGCCCGGTGCTTGGAAGGGATTTGCCCAGTCACAAGGCTTTCGTGGGGCACCCTCCTCTTAGGGGGATTGCACTAACCCACTCCCCACCCCCACCCCTAGACTCTACTGCTAACTCCTGGTGGGATGGAGGAAAGTCATTTCCCCACTTGGTGCCTCAGTTTGCCTTTTTGTGATTTCAGGAAAAATTAGAGTTAGAATGTGCAAAACAGCATCTGCTGCACAGAAATGGAGTGTTGACTTGGCTCCGTCACCCCCTTATTAAATGCTACTCAAGGGACTAGTTAATTGATATTGGAATGAAAGCCACAGATCAGTCATAAATATGTTTATTGAGTTTGGAAAGAGTCAAGCTAAGCAGGCCTCAGGCCGGCACCTAAGGGCTGTCTACCGCCCGCCGGAAGGAGCCCAGGACTGCGGCTCCAGCACCCCATTCGCTGTGCCGCCGGTACTCGCCAGGCCGCAGGAAGTACTGCCGGCCCTGGTAGTTAGGCTGCTCGTAAAGGACCCAGTACCCATCCAGAACGTTACAAGACAGGACGTCCCTCTGGTGGAAGTGGTCGTGGATGGAGGGACAGTCCTCGGTAAACTCCATCATCTGCCCTGCACAGTTCTCCCTCTCGTAGATCCGCATGCGGTAAGAGCCTTCATGCTGCAAGGGAAGAAAGTGGGGGGCCCTGAGCTGAAGGCCACAGTGGGGGCCTGGGACCCGGCCCCCTCCTTCTGTAAGGACCACCCAGAGCATGTAGGAGGCCCACAGGCCTGGGCCAGGCTGGGCAGCCATTAACAGAGCACCCTTCTGGAGATGGCGGCCATCCCCCTTCCTCCCTAGACTCTGCCCCAAGAGTGCCAAGGGGCCCTGGGGAACTCACCCTGGGCACCAGACGGCAGGAGCGGATAGAGTCGCTTGTGCCCATCCACTGGCGGTAGTCCGAGTACTCGCCACGCCTCAGGAAGTACTGGCAGCCTTTATAGCTGGGCTGTTCATACAGGATCCAGGAGCCGCTGTCCACACGCACCGAGTTACAGCGGCTGAAGTAGGCCTGTAGGTCGGCACAGTCACCGCTACATTCATAGCAGCGGCCCTGGAAATGGCGGTCCTCATAAAAGGTGATCTGGGGGAAGAGAGCATGGTCAGGGCCCAAGCTGGGTGCTACCTCCATCCCTCACCCTGGCCCCCCACCCCATGCCCTGGAGCCCCAGGCCAGGACTGGAGCAACTGGAAGGAGCATCTGAACTATCCCGGTCCCTGGCCTTCATTCTACATAGAGAGAAACTGAGGCCCTGAGAGACTAAGTGACAGCCGGGACATTCCTCCTATTTTCTCCATGAGTCCCTGCAGCCTAATCATGATTCATTGCTTGGCGTCTGAGGCTTGGGCTGGGCCATGGAAAGCCATGCATGGGCTGTTTTCCTGACCATACCACTAGACCAGGGCTACCCAACCAGCCCCTGGGCCTCAACTGGAAGGCTGGAGCAGAGCAGAACCTCTCCCTCCTCTACTCTATCACAGCTGCCCAGGACCACACTGGTTACCTGGCCCCAGACAGCCAAGTCCTCCCGGGTCTCCCCTGTGCTCTCCGCCTGGGCCACACTGGTTACCTTGCCCTGGCCCTTGCACTAGGCAGCTGAGTCTCCTCCCCTCTCCTATCTGCCTGGGCCATACAAGTTACCTTGCCCTAGACAGCCAAGTCCCCCTGGGCCTCCCCTCTGCTCTCTGCCTGGGCCACACTGGTTACCTTGCCCTAAACAGTCAGGTCCCCCCAGGCCTCCCCTCTCCCATCTGCCCGGACCACAGTGGTTACCTTGCCCATATTGCAGGAGTTCTCAGGGCAGAAGCAGGTGGCCCCAACTGCCTGGGCCACCCCTCTTTATAGCCCCACCCCACCCCCAACTCTCTAGGTCAGCACCCTTTCAATGGGGGATTTGCAACAGCCCCGAATCAGCAGTCAATAGCCCACGCCCCTTGGGGGCTTTGCTGAGCCTAGCACTTCCTTTGTGTGGGGAGGGTTGGGACCCCCCATGGGAATGATTTTCTGCACCGAGCATTTTACTTTGGAGAAGCCAAAGCCTTTTCATTGCTGGATGACTGAGCTGAAATGACCTGGAACAGTGACTCTCAGAAAGAATCCAGCCAAGCTACTGGCTCCCCAAGTCCCTTGCTTCCCCTACCCTGTGAGACTCTCTGGTCTCACCCCACATAACCTGAAAGCAAGGCCCCCTCAGAGACCTACCTCCCACCCAGGTGCCACTGGAAGGCCTGTGGTCCATGCATCAGAGGCAGACAAAGGGAGGAGAGGCCCACCAGACTGCCCCTGGCCCTCATGGTGATCCCATATGGCCCTATCACCTGCCCCAGGCCACATCACGGGGCATTCTGCCAGCCCTGGATCCCCCCCCCCCAACAATGTCCACTTTCCCTGTTCCCCACTCCTTCTCCCCAGGACATCCTTCTTAGGCCCACTCAGACGTGGCTTTCTTTACCATCTTCTCGGCAGCCTTCTACCCTCCTATCTCTCCCTCATCCTCAAAAGATTCTCACTTGAGCCTTCCCTCCCTTCTAATTCTCCTATGTCTATCTACTCTGCCCTATGCAGCCAAACCCCAAGAGGCTTTTTAGCGATATCTCTATTTGAGGCTGCTCAGTAGGGGCTTCCACTTCTTTTCTCCCTCTTCCTAACCCTTACAATCTGGCCTTGCCTTCATGTTCCACTCAAAGTGAGCAGTGATCTCTTGATCTCTTCTCAGTCCTTTCTCTTGGGACCTCTCTGCAGCCTTGGACACTGGGGGCCACTCTCCTCCTGGAGACTGTCATCCCTCTAGGTTTTTGGGACACTCCTCTCTCCTGGTTCTCCTCCTCCCTCTCTGACTGCTCCTTTCCTGGATCCTCCTCTAGGTCACACCCTCTAACCACAGGTGTCCCTCAGGTTCTGTCCTGGGCCTCTGCTGTTCTCCCTCTAAACTACTTCCCTTGGGGATCCTCTCATCTGCTCTTATAGATTTAATGACTGTCTCTATTCAGATGATTCTCAGATGGACCTTTCTTGCCCCAACTTTCTGCCGACTTCCAGTCTTGCCTCTCCAGCTGCCTTTCAGACATCTCAAACCCCGATGTCTAGTAGACATCTTTAACTCAGCATGTCCAAAAGAACATGTTTCCCCCTAAACTCTCCCCGTTCCATCTCTCACCTTTCCTATCACTATAGGGGGCACCCCCTCCTCCCAGGCCCCCAGACTCAGAACCTAGGAGTCATCCTGACCCCTCTTTCAATCCCCGTATCCAATATGGTGCCAAGGCCTGTGGATTTCACCTGTGCAGCATCTCTTGTCGATTTCACCTCTGAACATCTTGAATTCACCTCTGCAGCATCTCTCCATTGTGCCATCTCTCCTCTGATACTGCCCCTACCTGGTGCAGACCCTCATCACCTCAGCCCTGGACTACTGCAATGACTGCTAGGACAGGGAGGTTGCTTGCCTTAAGTCTCTACTCCAATCAGTCCTCCAGTCACCAAAGTGATTTTTCTAAAACCCAGGTCTGACCATGTCACCCCCTTACTCAAGAAACTCCAGGGGCTCCCTACTGCCTCCAGCATCAAAGAGAAAATGCTGTTTGGCATTCAAAGCCCTTCATAACCTAGCCCCCTCCTCCCTTTCCGGTCTTCTAACACCTTACTTCCTGATGCATTCTCTTTGATCCAGTGCCCCTGGCCTCTTGTGTCCATCTCTTGGCTCTGGGCATTTTCTCTGGCATCCCCCAGGCCCAGAACACTCTGCCTCCTTCATTCTAACTACTGACCTCCCCAGCTTACTTTAAGTGCTAACTGAAATCCCACCTCCTACAGGAAGCCTTCCCCAATTTCCTGTTTATCCTGCATAGTGCTTGCTTGGAATATATTTGCATGTTGTTCCCTCTATTAGCGTGAGCTCCGAGGACAGGAGCCTTTTGCTTCTTTTTGAATCCCCAGCCCTTAGCACAGTGCCTGGTACATAGTAGATACTTCATGTTTATGGATTGGAGAATTGATGAACCTGATGTAGACATGGTGTGTGGCACGCTAGAGGGCAGAATGGAGGGGGTGGTGCAAGAGGCCTATTTGGGTTGGATCCAAGCAAACAAGTTACCCACAAGTGGAAGTGAGCTCCCCATTACCAGAAGTATTCAAGCAGAAGCCAGATAAGTAGAGGGGCTTTCTGTTTAGTTAGCGCTGAGATTCTGGGACCCCCACAACTCCCTCCCCAGGTGGCCCCTCCTCCCCTAAGCTCCTCTTCTCCCTGCAGAGGGGCAGGTTGTTATCTGCTTTACCCATCATCCCTTCTCTGTACTCCCACCCACCCCCTCCCCCCACCGTGGGCCCCAGTCTTGCTTCCCCTTACCCTCTCCTGCAGAAGACTAGCCAGGAGTGGCGTGGGGAAGTGTAAACAAAGGACATGAAGTCAGAGCTGACCTGGCGGAGGTAGATGGACTGATGGGAGGAAAGCAATTGGACAACCCTGGGGTTTTGAGCCCAGGCTACAGGGAGAAGGGATACAGCATGAGGAAGGCAGTTTTGGTGACTGACACCATAATTCACTCCAGACCACACTGGCAGCTGCCTGGGATCTGCATGGCCTCAGGATGGGCTGAGATGCCTGCCTGGCTGCTGCCTGAAGGCTTTCAGCCTCCAGAGGGGGCAGCAGCAGGCAGGGCTGACCCAGCCATGCTGTCTCTGGGGCCCCTCCTGACCCCCCCAGTCTCCTGGCTCAGCCAGGACAGCGTTCTCGACTTGGTCCGATTTGGCCGAAGAGCCTCAGCCACACCAAAGCTTGCTCAATCAGTAAGTTTTTAATCTAACACAGACATAGCATGATCACAGTAGGAATGTTTGCACAGCTTGAGGTCCTGGCTCTGGGTGGCCGGCTGGCCACTGAAGTGGCAGGGCCCCATGCCTGCCTCGACCCCAGCAGATGCCAGTGTCTCTCAGTGCCTGGGAGAGGGAAGGGTGATCCTTCCCCACGCTGGCATGACCAGTAGGCCTGGGGAGAAGCAGTGTGGATAAAGGCCGGGCCTTTCCTTGGCTGAGTGACGAGGAGAATGTCACTTTTTCCTCCGTCCTAGCAGGTCTGGGTAACAACTCTAACACCAGACCATTCCATGATTCCACCACTTGCCTCAGTTTCCCTGTCTGTCAAACAAGGTGCTCAGCCTCCAGGGTCTCTAAGGTTCCTTCCAGCTTCAATGAAAGGTCACTCCCTCACTCCAAACCTCAGTTTCCCCAACTACATAATGCACTTGGCTAGGTCTATGCCACCCAAACAACACAGAGTGCTGCCTGGTTTGGGTCTGGTACATTTTCTTCAAATACTAAGATGCCAAGGACTGGGGACAGTGGGTGGTGAAACCACTCTCCCTTTCATGCAGCAAGGAAGTGACATCCCCAAGGGTTGGTGTCTATGCACTAGGCTGCCTCCAGGCAGTGCACCCACAGTGGAGCTAGTGAGGAAGGCCACGGGGAAGGGAGCCATGGGGAAGGGCCAGCACGCGGCTCGCTCAGAAGCCCTTCTCAATGCTCAGGGTACGCCGGGTGACATGCTCCATCTTCCCAGAGACGTATTCGGTCAGGCTGATCTGGTAGTTGGCCAGCATCTTGAGCATAAGCCTCAGGTCCAACCACCACTGGTCTTGGGGCATTCGGTGCCTGTGGTAGGCAGAGAAGAGAGGGAGTGGCCTCAGTGGCCCTGACTGTCCCCTTCTCTCCTCCACCCCTCTCCCTCTCCTTTCCCTGCCCCCATCCCCCCACCTCTTTCCCACTCTCCCCTCCTTTTCTCCCCCAGTGGTTCTGATCTTCCCCAGCTGGCTGCCCTTTGGGGGCCTTGGGGCTCTGGGGATGGGAGGCCGTCAGCAGCCGCCCATCAGCCAAGCTTCCTTGGATACTTTCCACTTCTCACCAGCCCTCCTCCTGTTGCCTGGCCCCCCTTAAGGCAGTGAGGGCAAAGTGACAGTCCACCGCTCTCATTATGATAAAAGGACAAGTTTGTGTGGCTGATGAATGCAGCTGGGAGGGGACCCAGGCTGAGGAGGCCAGTGTGGCGGTGCAAGGGGCAGGAGCTGTGGCCACTGTGAAGGGTGGGCAGCACCTCAGTGCTGGGGACAGGGCCTGGGGTCTTTCTCTCCGCTTACTGACTGACCATACCACCCCACCTAGGCTGCCCTGGGGCCAGGGCCCCAGGCAGCAGGAGCTGCCTGGGCTTTGGGATCAGAAGCGTTTTCTCCTGGGACAGGCACAAACCACAGACCTGCTGACTCTGAGCTAACGATCAAGCCAGACTCACTCAAAATCCGTGACCTTCTTGAGTTCAGTGACTGGGCTGAAAGCCACCACCTTCTTCCTCAGGCCAATCACACAGGCCGAGTCTGCAGAGTTGGCGAAAACCCGCCCTGGAGGGAGAAGAACAGAATGAGAGGTAGCAGGGGAAAGTGGGGGGGGGGACACACAGACAGCAGGAGGGTGGGGTGTGGCAGGAGAAAGGGAGTGAGAAAAGGGGGAAGGAGCTGCCTACATTTATAGCCCCCCCTCCTCTCCAAGGCTTTCAGGAGGCTGTGTGGGGGTGGGGTGGGGAGACAGAGCCTGGCACTCACCCTTCCGATAGGCCTCTCGCAACTTGTCCGACATCCAGAGCATGGCCTTCACCCCAAGCTTGGTGCCATAGTTTCGGTCAAAGGGGGTGGGGGCTCCTCCCTGTGGGCAGAGTCAGCCAATGGGATGGTTAAGGAAGTGGATGTGGACAGAGCCTCAGGTACCCACCTGGAGGCTGGACCCATCCAGCCGGGAAGGGGTTTAGGGCCATGGAATCAAGAGACCCCAAAGGCCTAGGTTCTAATCCCAGATGATATCTGAGGCCCCTTCCCACTCTGGCATGCTGTGATGCTGTGTGACCTTGGGTAAATCACTTAAACTTTGAACCTCGGTTTGTCTGTCTACAAAATGGGATTATCTTGAATTCACTCATCCGCATCAAAGTTCTAGCTAATCCCCCAGAATCCCAGTAGTGATGGTGGCCCAGACTCTGACCCCACTATCCCTCCCTCTGCCTGTGGACTGCCCCCAGAAGACAGCCCTCCTTCCAAGCTGGCTCAGTCCTTCCCAGAGGCCACAGGTCCATCCTGAAGTCTTTACAAGGAAGGAAAATGAGTCCCAGAGAGAAAACAAGATGGCCCCAGGAAAGCCAGGAGGTGGACCTTGGGCTCCCCACACCAAGCTCCTGGGCCCTGTTAAGGATGGCTGCTGCACACACCTGCTGCAAGTGTCCCAGGACGTTGGTCCTGCAGTCAAAGATGCCCTTGCCCTCTGAGGAGTACAAGTTATACAGAAACTCTGTGGTGTAGTGCTCATGGGACTTCTCATTCCTGGGAAGAAATGTGAACAATTCACTGGCTGGCCCTCTCCTCTTCAAGCACATTCAGAGATTCACTATTGCCTTCAGATGCCCCTCCTCTACAACCTGATCCCTTCTCCTGCTAAACTGGCCTAAGGTGCCAGCTCCCACCTCCATGTCTTTGCCCTGGCTGTTCACCGTGCCTAGAACGCTCACGTTCACAAATGGGCTGGGGTTTCCTGCCAGTGGAGGCTGCTACGCTGTCCACTAACCTCCCGCCTGTGCCTGGCTCCTCCAGGGCCCACATCTGGCTGGTCTGGAGGCACCCGACGGCAGATTCCTGGAGGAAAGGGGGGTACTTACCGGAGCACCAGACCCCGCTGGATGTCCGTCTTCATCTTGTCTGTCAGATGTTCAACATTGGCCTGAAGGAAACAGGAGGGAGCCGTGCCCCAGGAGGTGACCTTCCTGGAAGGCAGCCTGAGCCCCTCTGGGGCACCTCATCCCCATAGACACCACACCCCTAACCCACTGCGCCCCAGGCCACAGAATGAGAGAGCTCCCAGAGGGCCCTAGTTCCCTCCTTCTGGGATCCTATGACTCCCCTTTCTCATCCTCCCCGGCAGGCTTCCCTCCAATGACTGCCATCGCACCTTCAAGTCGTGGATGGTGAAGGGGTCTTCAAACACATAGGCAGCATCAGCCCCCACCGCTATGCCCGTCACTGTGGCCAGGTACCCGCAGTAGCCCCCCATTGTCTCCACGATGAACACCCGCCGCTTGGTGCCAGAAGCCGACTGTTTGATGCGGTCGCAGCTCTATGGAGGTGATGGAAAATGGATGGGGACACTCTCTCCCTCTCAGGAGCAGCGAGGTTCCTGCACCCTGGGATGCTGCTGGTACCTCATTACCTACACAAACCCACCTGCTACTGTACCAACAAGACATGAAAATGCATCTGAGGGCAGGAGGAAGCCAAGAGCCCCAAGTCAGGGAGGGAACATTGTGGCCAATCTCCTACTGACTTTATGGAAGTCATTTTGCCCCACCCCCTGGGCCCTATCTACACCATCTGTAAGAAAAGGGGTTGGCCTGAGGCACTCCCTCACACTCCACAGACTGACTGATATGACAGAAAAGGAAAATGATAAATGCTGGAAGAGATGTGGGAAAACAGGTACACTGATACATTGTTGGTGGAGCTGAGGCCAACTATTCTGGAGAATAACGTGTGGAACTCTGCCCACCCAAGGGGCTATAAAACTGCATATCCTTTGACCCAGTGATACTGCTACAAGGTCTGCACCCCAAAGAGATCAAGAAAAGAGGAAAAGGATTCACATGTATCAAAATATTGATAGCAGCGCTTTTTGTGGTAGCAAAGAATTGGAATTAGCTGAGATGGCCACCAGCTGGGGAGGTGAATTAATGCACAGGACTGTTGTCATGGAGACCTGGGGTAGTAGGAGTCCCTCCCGGAATGATCCAGGGCCCCTCTGCTTTTCTAGGATGTCGGGAGAATGTCTGTGGGACCCTCCCGCTGCAGGCACCTCTCCCCTACTTGGCCTGGGCTTTCTTCTCCTCTCAAACTGCTTTTAACTATGTTGGGAGTCAGCCTCCTCCTGGGGATATGAGAATATCTTTAATAAAAGAATCACTTATTTGAACCCTGGGCCTCTGAGGGACCCACTGAGCCAGGACTGCCTCAGCACCAGGAGTTTAAAAGATGTTACTATGAAGACCAGAAATCCTGGCCCCATGGTCCTGCAAAGGCATCTCAGGCCAAGAGGGAAGGGTCCGACTGCAGCCTGCTCATGCCCTTCAGGACAGGGCACGAGCCAGGCACCACCAGGGCCATATAGGCAGGAAGGCTGGAGGTCCGGGTCATCAGAGGGCCAGACACAGACAGAGAGGAGGGGGCTTGGTGTGCCTGGGGCAAGGAGGGGAGAGACCCCCAGTAGGCGCCCTCCCCCCAGCCCTGCCCTCACCTCCATGGCGGCATTGACGGCTGTGTCCGAGCCCAGGCTGAAGTCGGTGCCAGGGACGTTGTTGCTGATGGTGGCAGGTATGACACACATGACGAAGCATAGCTCCTCGTACTGACCTCGGGCCTCCACCAGCTGCAGCACACCCTCATAGGCCTGGCAGGGAGAAGGGCATGGACCAGTGACTCCCCCCACCCTGGGCCTCTGTGATCTCCAGGGCCCTACCCCACCTCATCCTGGGATGTCCCCAGGCCTCCCTCCCTCTGCCTCCTCCTCTGTAAGGAGGGGATTGGTGGGGCCCAAGAGCATAAAGGGCCCTGCTGATGCCTGGGACCCTGCCCGCACAAGGGCCCTGACCACCCCAGAGCTGGGGCCCCAGAGGATCAGAGACCAGGCCTTCCCTGGGTCAGGGGTCCTTCCCCAGGAGCTCTCTCCCCTCTGAGAGCAGGGACTGCCCAACTTGTCTGCGTGTACCCCTAGAGCTGAGCCCAGTGCTGGGCAGAGCAAATACTTAATCAAAGGTCTGCCCATTCATTCACTCACACAGTCCTGTTTTGGGGGCCAGCAAGGGCCAGGAATAATTATACAACAGTCTGAAAGACTGGGGAAACCCCCTCAATGAAGAGATCCCCAGGGGTGCAGTGTAGGGCCTGGCATGTGACCTGCCTCTGCCTGCCCAGGAAGGGACAAGGGGCATAGAGGCTTGTCTTTGGCTGTGCGTGTGCTTTACGAGGGTCTGGGGTTTTCCAGTAAGAGAATGTGGGAGGTGTAACCAGAATGGCCTTGTTTTCTTTGAGTAATTCAGTGAGCTTTACTAGGTGCTAAGCCCCAGGCCCAAACCCCATTAGGTGTTAACGTAATCCATGTGAATGTGAACCTCCCAGGGTCCTAAGGGGAGGGGCCAACTCAAGAACCAATCGCCAGAGCCTGAGCTCTGGTGATTCAGATGATGTCTGATGATGTCTGAAGCCCTATAAGAAGGGAGGACAGAGCCATTTGTGCGGGGCTCTGGAGATGGTGTTGATGAGGAGACTCTGGGCAGCTGTAGCTAAGGAGCCCTCCAGCTTGTAAACCCGGATGTTGAAACTTTGTTGAACTCTGGTAACTATGTGTTGGGATTGAATCAGACAAAGTCTGTTGATGTTTGTAATTTGTTTGCATTTTGTTTTGAAGTTCAGGGTGCTGGATTTTTCCCCTGAACTAACTGAATGATATTTGAATGCTGAATTAAAAGTAAGCTTGTCAACCCCTTCACCTTGCTTTCCTTAAGCAGATCAAAAGAACCTGTGCTGTTGGCAGCTTTCTGGGTGCTGGTTGTGGGTGGATCTTATACCCCCACAGAAGCCGCTAGCCAGGTTGTTGAAACAAGGGGGAAAAGAGAAATACTTGAAAAAACCACAACCCCTCTAAAATAAGTGTCACCACCCCCCTCCACATTGTATCCTGCATTTATATTGGCCTCCTCTGCCTTTCAGTACCTGGGGGGAGGAAGGGTGGCCAGGGGAAGTGGGGCATTCCTAGCAGCAGCCCCTGAGGCTGCCCTCAGGCCCAGTCTAGAGGCTGCCCTTGGGCCTAGCTCTGACCAACCCCATGAAGGCCTCTGTGAAGGCCTCTGCTCCCAGTGCCCTCGGGAGATGATCAGGATGGCTCTCAGCATTCATTCACTGGGGCCTGAGGACTGCCTGGCCCTGTACCTGGTCCTCTGGCCCTCCCAGGGTCTCCTGCTGATTCAGAGAGGATGCCCCTTTCCAGAGGCCTGCTGCTGGCACAGCCCACTCCCTGGGGCCCCAGAGGGGATCTCACCTCAAAGCCACCAATGACCAGCAAGGCCTGGATGTTGTAAGTCCGCACGTTTTCCACAATTTTCTCCAGGCAAGTTTTGGGCAGAGTTCTGTAACCAGAGACCCATCGCCCGCAGGCTGTTGGATGGAGTCCATCGCTGCCTGGGTGCCCTGGATGCCCCCCAACCCTGACATCTCCCTATAAAGCACCACCCCGAAGGCCAGGAAGATCACAGGCATCATCCGCCCCCTTCTCCCCCACCATGTAGCAATTCATTTACACTGCCCTGACCATGGAGGTGGGCCAAGCTTAGACCCCTGGGCCCAGGTGAGATTTCCCCCACATCTCCCACAGGGCCAATGGGTGGAATTTCCACTTAATGTGGAATAAAACCCTCCTGACACTCAGAGAATGGACCCAAAGGTGCTTGAGCTGCCTGGGAGGTGGTGAGCTCCCTGCCCCTGGAGGTGCCACATGCAAGCTGGATGACCAGGCCTCTGAGGCCTCTCCTGGGTGCTGGGACATGGGCTCCCCAAGTGCTGACCTCTTCGTCCCAAGCATGGATCCTCCTCGCCCCAACCAGCCAGCGACATCATGCCAGCCCACCTCGCGCACCTACAGGGAAGGGGGAGAGCGACACCAAACGTGGGAGACAGCTCCAAGGAACAGAGGCTAGGCTGGGCCAGGAACACCTGGGGCTGTCTCTAGGGGAATGGGGCCACCATGGCTTGGCCCTGCCCTCCCAGCCGGCCTCCTCCACGCAGACGTACCTGCCCCTTGGCCAAGCCTTCAAAGCCATCGTGAATGACATAGACCTTGTGCCCCTGGGATATGCCGGTTCGGACTGCCGACCTCACGGCGGCGTTCATACCGGCGGCTGGAGCCCCCACGTTCAAAATGGCGATGGAGAAGTTACTCTGGGCAGAAGGGAGAAAGAGTAGGAGCCTGAGGCCCAGGCCTAGTGTCCCCCAACCCTGACCCCCTGGGCCAAGGCTGCTCCAAGGGGGAAAAGGCATGCTGTCTGCTGCTGCCCGGGGGAGGTCACACTTGGTGAAGCTACCAGGGGACCAGGGCCTACGGCATGCAAGGCTGACCAGGGAGTTAGGGCTTACTGATGTGTACTGGCTGTGTGACCCTGGGCAAGAACCTCTGGCAGATGCTAAATCAGATGGGGTGCCATTAGCATTGGCAGAAGGACTTTGCACACTCAGAGTTCCCCAATGCTAGTGAAATAAAATCTGGGCCCAACCCTGATGCCCTCTGCCTCCCACATCCTTGACTTAATTTCCTCCACCTAATAGGAACATTCCCAAATGGCTTTGGGCAGAAAGGGCAGAAAGAGGAGGGGTGCTGCAGCCCTGGGGAGCCAGACACTTACCACTCCAGACCCAAAGGTTGCCTGGAAGGGACCTCAGGGACTGAGTCCTGCCTAGAGGAGGATTCCCCAAGGAGTCCCTGCTAGACCCACCTCTGCTTGGAGCCCTCGAGGGAGGAGCTGGGCTGCCCCCACCTCCAGAGGCAGCCCTTCCACAAGAAGCAACTCCCCCAACCCTAACTGGGCCTCATCCTCTCTTCCCCCCACTGCTCCTGGGGCCAAACAAATAAGCCTGGTCCCTTCTCCACAAGGCAGCCCTTGGGACATGTGGACAGCTGGCCTATCCCCCAGGCCTCCTGGCGTGCCCCCCCGCCCCTTCCAGGGCCTGCCCCCCAAGCCTCCTGGGGCCTGGCTGTGCTGGCTGTGTCCACCATGCTGGCTGTTCCTCTCTGGACTTGGCCTCTGCAGCACCTAGCACAGAGCCTCAGCCTCTGGCAGAAGGTTTGCAGGGCATTGGACGCCGGACTGACTTGGGTGGCCTCCCCCTTGGCCATCAAGCCTCCCCTTTCCATGCTTGGGAAGCTGGGTTTTTGTGCTCACATTTATTCTCCTAGATGGCAGCCTCCCTGTTGTCAGCCCCAGTCCAGCCAATGGGCCTTTAGCCAGGTAGGTCACTGCCTCCTGGGCCACCCTATCCAGCCAGACTGAATCCATCTAAGCACATTCTCATCTTTCACCACCTTCGCCACTGGTTTGTGAAGGATGCCACCTTCCTTGGGCTGGGGCTAGCACTTACTCTCCACAAGAAAGGGGTGAGTTGGGAATCCTTCACTGAAACCCACTGGTTTAATAAGAAGGAATCAGAAGCCCCTCCCCTGCTTGTCCCAGCAGTCTGTAGTTTGGCTGGGAGTAGGTGCAATCACAGTGCCTGAGCGATGGCTGGGGCAGAGCCCATTTCCAGGGGTGCCAAGGAAGGTGGGCAGCCAGAGGGGGCCCCTGAGCACCTAGGTAGGCACTCGCCTTGCACCAGGGCCCTGCTGGCCCTCCCCTCCCGCCCCCAGGTCACACTTGCCCCACAGACTCCCCAGGTGGGATCATTTGGCATGAGGCCTTGGCCAAGCCCCTTCTCCCCTGTCCACTGCCTTGGCTTCCTTCCCTGTACAGTGAGGCCCCTTCCTAGCCCAGGGACCCCCACAAGAGCCTCACCTTCTCCTGGGATTGCTTCTGATGGGCCAGCAGCTTGTAAATATTCCAGTTGTTTTCAAAACTCCTACAAAGGAAAAAGCCAGGTAAGAAGCTCAGGGTCAGATGCCTGGTCCGGCCTCCGGTCACCAACCAGACCCCCCGTGTGTGAACAAAGGCACTGGCTCCTGGGGGATGGCACAGGGAGAACGGCGGGTGGCAGCAGACAATCCTGGACCTGGCCTGGAGTCTGAGCCCCTCTCCTGGTGAGAGGAGATGGGCGGGGAGGGAGAGAGTGAGAGACTGGGGGGTGGAAAGAGACAGGAAAGACAGAGGTGGGGAGGGGAGAGAAAGAGGAGAAAAGAGAGCTGGGAAATTCTGGTCAAGTCACCGACCTGCTCCAGCCTCGGTTTCCCCATCCACAAAGTGGGTTGGGGATACTTTTACCACCCTTGCCACTGGTTTGTGGAGGATGCCACTTTATTTGGGCAGGGGCCAGAACTTACCATACCCATTTCACAGGTGGGGAAGGAGACTTTGGGTAGTCAGGCACAGAGCAGGGATGACAGACAGACTGTAACCCTCAGCCACAGGCCGCTTGCAGCCAGAGGCTGCTCAGACTCTGAGCTGCCTCCCCTCTTTAGACCACTGGGCCACTGAGTCTCGGGCAGGGGTGGGGGGAAGAAGGGCCAAGGAGACCCAGGGAAGAGGGATGAATGACCAATAAGTGAATCTGCCAGGGCTGATGTATGTGCTCATCTTCAAACAGTGCATAGCAGCCCCCACAGACAACTGGACTTCTAAGGAGTTAACAAGACGCCCGAAGCTCAGGGCAGCATTGTCCAGTGGTGAGGCCTTGACCCTGGAGTCAGGGGCCCTCTGCATTGACTACTGGTATGAGCTAGGGCCAGTCACCTCCCTTCCCTTTCCTCTATGTAAAATGAGGGGGCTTAAACATGGTGCCTCTGGAGGCCCTTCTGGCAAATGAGGTTAGCTGACAGTCAGAGCATGACCCTGCCCAGATTCCTTCAGCCCACGTCACTTGGGCCCACACCACCTGGGCCCATGCCACCCAGGTCCACACCACCCGGGCCCATATCACTTGGGTCTACACCACCCGGGACCACAACACCCAGGCCCACGCCACTTGGGCCCAGGAGCTCATCCTGCCTCTCACCTCCCCCGCAGCTGGATGGCTTCATCAAACCTTTGCTCGTCCATGGCCTTCTGTACATCCTTTGTCTTTAAACAGAGAGCACAGGAGGGGAATGAGGCACCCATGGCCCACTCAAACATGCCCTTGTCCCCTTTACCTTCCTCCCATCTCTAAGGGAAGTGGGGGAGGGGAAGAGGACCCAAAAATTGCACACAAGCTTTTTCTTGAGGTAGGAAGTGGAATTAAAGCAAGGGAACCAAAGCATCCCCCTCAACACTGTGCTGGAACAAGACCCACGCAGCTCGTTGGCTTCCCGTCTAGCTACCAGGCCAGTCAGTGACTCTATGGAGGGCCCTGCCTCCATCCCTCTCCCTCCCCATCTACAGCACCCTGGGCCACAGACACTCACCACCTGGACACACTCCATCAGTGGCAGCCGCACAGACTGGTTCCCAGAGAGGCTCACCACGCAGGCCGGGGTATCCGGCGTGGCCTCCAGCAAGGCCATCACAGCCTCCATGCCCATCTTGCTGCTCTGGTGAGGCCAGACCCGCATTAATGCCAAAATGCCCTCCCCTCCTCCAGCATGCTCAATTTCTGCCCTTCCCCCACAACAGATAATGTGTGAAAATGAGCTAAGCATGGACACGCTTGTGGGAATGTGCCACATCAGACCCTGGATGGCGAACTCACAGAAAGGCTGCTCCTTCCCTCCCAAAGGGGGCCAGAACTCTCCCAAGCACCACTGGAATCACTGCATCCAGAGGCCCTCCTTGTGAGAGGTCTATCTGAACCCGGGCAAGTGGGAAGGCCAGTGCGAGGCTTTGTCAGAGCCACACTCCAATGGGGAGAGGTTTGAACCCATCCATCTGAGCAGTCCCCAACCCTCTGTAGGCTGGGGCTAGGCCAGGACCAGGCATGTATAAGGCCACTAAAGCTACTGTGAAGAGCCCCAAACAGAACCAGGGGGGTTGGTAGAGACACAAATTTAGGGATAGCGCTGACCACTGGACCTCCAGCTCTTAGGCTCCCACCCTGATGGGCCTGCAGGGAATTCTCTGCCAGCTTCCTGGGTTCTGTGTTCAAAGGCCTGACATTCCTGCTTACCACACCTGCCTACACTGTCTGCTTTCTCTCTGGCTCCTCACAAGCCTTTGGTTTCCTCCTGTACCACTTTGCTGGTGAAGCGGTCAAACCATCAGCCTCCACGATCACCCACAGAACACCAGACTCTTGGCTTCGTCTGCTCCGTTCAGTCTTCGAGGACCTTTGCCTTCACCACTTCTTATCCTTCCACACCACTGTGCTCACAGCCCCCAGCTAGGTCTCCCAACTACTCAGGGCCTATGCTGCTCCAGATACCTCCTCATGCCCCCAAACCCTCCAAGCAGCTACAAATGCCCACTTCCACAATGCTGTGGAAGATGCACAGGGAATCTCTCTCAAGGAGGGGCCCCATCCATGTGCCCCTTGACCATCCACCCCCCTCCTAGGAATGCAGCCACCACCTAGCACATAACTACAAAGGCTAAATGGAGGCCAGAGAGCCACTGACACCCAGCAGGGAGAATGCCAGAGAAGCAAGCTCTGTGGCTGCCCATTCCTCCCCTCCCGGGGTCTTGAACTTCCACAAGCAGACGCTGAGCTCCTTCTGTGCCTGTGGGAGGGCTCCACACCCTTGTGGGGAAATTGCCTGGTAAAGGCAAAAAGGCCTGGCACGTGCCTCCCAAGGGACCAGGATGGGGGTGAGGACTAACTTTGCCAACCCCAGGCTGTGGGAAGGGACCAGCTTCTCATGTGTCTCGCCAGGGTGTCTACACACACCACTGAGCAAACACTGTGACGCTGCGCCCACGGTGCACACAGACGCATACACACAGTGTAAGCAAGCATGCCTAACGGGACATACGTGCTCTGTCTGTCATACACACACACAGGCAGGGGGAGCAGAAAAACTTACCAAGATACGGTCAAATGCAGAAGGCGTCCCTCCCCGCTGCACGTGGCCCAGAACAGTCACCCGCGTGTCAAACCCCAGGCGCTGAACCACCAGCTGGTAAGAAGAGAAGACTCCACGTCAGGCCCCAAGGCCATTACTTCACAGTCCCACTTGGGTTTTGAGGGAGCCTTTGGAGGAAGCCAAGCACTAACTAGCCGGTCCTGGTGTCCAGGTCTGTGCCACCTGGCACCAGAAGCAGGAGTGGTGGAGGGGACAAGGAGGGGGCAGGCAGTCATGGTGCTCAGTGGGGCTGGGGGCATCCTGGTCAGGTGCATAAATGCCTCTGAACACTGGGGGTCCCAAAACAGAAGAGCCACTGGTGAGTGGGCAGCTGTGCTCTTTTCCCTGGGGTTTTCAGGCTGGAGTTTAAACACTTCTGGGTTTGGAGAGACCTGTATGACACAGGACTCAGAGAACCAGGATGGCCAGCCCCGACCAGGTACTCACATCCTTCACATAAGTGGACGTGATGGGCTTCCCATGGCGGTCAATGGCACCTTCTGCAAGGATGATAATGTTCAGCCTGGATCCCCTGCTCCGAGTCTGGAAGGTAATTAGGACCCTCACCCACTTGTGCCCATGTTCTCTTTGAAGACCCTGGCCTGGAAAGTGGGTGAATGGGCCCCTTTCACAGATGAAGAAGCTGAGGCTCAGAGGGGAAGGGACTGTACCAAGGTCATACAGACCTAGGCCTGAGACTTCTTGGCCACGTGACAGTGGGCAAGTCTCTTCCCTGAGGCTAGGAGCCTGAGTCTCCCCCTCCTTTGTGACATGAGGGGGCCAGACAGGACACCTTCCAAGGCTCCCAGCCCAGACACTAGAGGGAGACTATTCTCCAATAGGCACAGGACTGGGCGGCACAGGACTGGGCAGCCCAGTGGTTAGTCCTGAGCCTCCACCCTCCTGAACATTGCCTTGAGTCCAGGCCCAGCTGAGGGCCCCAGGGTGTCAATGGTCAGGACTGAACCTGGCCTTGGTAGAGGCCAGTGAACTTGCAGCCCAGTAGGAGCCCAACACACCCCCAACAGAAGAGGCCACTGGAAGCTCTGGGCCTGTCGGGCAGGCTCACACCTGTCAGAGGCTGCTGCTCTCTGGACACTGGACCCCCAGCCCAGAGAGGCAAGAAGGGAAGCCGCTGAGGGGCCCCTTTGGACCCAGGAGGGAGCACCTGCTAGGCCTGCGCCTGGGGCCAGTTAGAGGGCACATAGGCTGTGGGGCCAAGACCTCGGGGGGCTGGTCCAATGCAGACCACCCCTCTCTGGGTCTCAGGCCAACAAGCCCCGTGATTTCCTGGCTTAGTCTGAGGAGCTGGCTAAGGCTCAGGGGTTCATCATAAAACTCTGTGTGGTAGGATTTGAACCCAGGCCTGCTGGACTCCAAGCCCACCATCCACACACTAGGCCACTGCCCACCAAACGTCACTCAAGGCCAGCAACGGGCAGCAGGGCCTGCAAAGCTAGGCAGGGCATGTGTCCATCTCTGCCTCCATCCTGAAGCAACTGGCCAATGAATGGGGTGCCAGGTGGTCCTCAGAGGGGGAGACAGATGGTGGCACTCACCTCCCCAAGTCTCTCACACATGAAGTTCTCCCAGCCATCCTCAGGAGGGGATTCAGGGATAAAGAGCCAGTCTGCACCTGACGCCAAGGCTGACACCAAGGCCAAATACCTAGGAAGCAAGGGTGGGTGGTGAGGGCTGGCGGGGGCTGCTGCCACCCACCCCTGGGGACTCTCACCTGACACTGGCACCCTTGCCAGCCCCATGGCCCCCAGAATCACAGACCCCACTGCTGGGAGAGTCTCTGGCCCTCGGGGGCCCTATCCCAAAGCTCTAGTTTTCCCAGGAAATCTGGGAAGGTTCTGCAGCCTTTCTTCCTCGCTTGAGAGTGTAAGAGGGAAGCGAGCTGGCTGGGGAAGCAGAAGGCTCAGGGCCAAACCCCAGCTCTGCCTCTTGTGGCCTTGGGCAAATCTTTAACTTTCCCCTGCCTCAGTTTTCCACTCTTTACAATGAGGGGGCTGGCCTGAACCTTCCACGCACCCACTCTAGATCTGGGATTCCCAGAACCTCAGGCTTGATTCTTCCCTCCTATCCAGCTTGGAGTCAATACTGAGAAAATCAATTTTCTGACTCCCTGCGCCCTCCCCCCGTCCCCTCCTACCAGCAATGGTAACGGTCTACTCAGCACTCTCAGGGTGCGTGTGCTCACACATGCACACATACACATGCACACACATATACACAAAGGCACACACACACATGCACATGCTCCCATCTCATGGACAGCAAGCATCCCTCAGACACATCTAGCCTCAGCTGCATGGTGTGATCCTCATGGGAAGGAGCCTGGGCATCCCTCAAACACCTCCCCCAGGCTGGTCCTTGGCCCTCCCTCCCTCCCTCCCACCACAAGGAGAGGCTCCTCCTTACCCACAATGCCTGCCCATCACCTCCAGCACAAATGTCCTCTGGTGACTATAAGACAAGGAGAACAGAGATGAGGCATCTTGCTGTGTCCCCCCGCCAACCCACAGTCCCATGTCTTAGCCGGCCCACCCCTCCCCACCATGGACTCAGATGCCACCTGCAACCTCGTGGCTGAGGCTGGTGCGGGGGCGGGGGGGGGGGAGGGGGAAGGGCAGGAAGGGGGCTGCCATCCCCACTCGGCTGATGAGGGACGAAGACATCCAGTGACACCCCCAAGGTCTCATGGCCAATTAGGGTAGATCCAGGTGCTGAGAGTGGGTCCTGGGGAGAACCAACTGACGCCATTTTGGATCAGATTTGCTGATTCTTTGTTTTCCTCCTGGCACTGCCCTTCCCCCAACCACTTTCCCTCATTACAAAAGAGAACTCACAGGCCTCTGACCAGCCCAAGAACTCACCCACTCCCCTTTCCCCTAAGAAGGCCATAGTAAGAGCTTAATCAATGCTGGTTAGATATTGTTATCTTTGGAGTGGTGTAAATGACTCTGCTGAAGGCCTCTGGGATGGCTTCTGGACCGACCCTTTGTGAGCCTTCCTCTACCTGCCAATGGGGAACCTGCCTCATCTGACCCAGATTCTGGACCACCAGGGTTGGGAGAAGATCAACATGTCATCTGGGCACAGTGACACCCACGTGTCTCTTCCCTACTGATGGGGCGTGCCCACCCCATGACCTGCTTGGCAAGAATACAGGGTGTGGCACATGATGAAAAAAGGGGTGGCGGCAGAAAAGCCTGCCCCGGAGGGCTGGTGCCAGCAGACCAGCGTGCCCAGAACAGAGAGGCAAAGAGCTGGGACAGTCCCCTGGGGGCCAAGCAAGGCACTGACCGAGGTGCTGATCCAGCCCTGATGGAGCCTCAGAGACAAGAACATACAGAGGAAAGACCATAGGACCGGGGTTTGAATCCCAGCTCAGTTGTCCTGTGTTATAGGGCTGGACGAGTCACTTCATAGCCCTAGGCCTGATTCATTTGGAGCTCCCAGCAACACACTAGGCAAGCCCTGGGGGGCAGTGAGGATGCTGCCCTCCCAGGGCATCAAGATGACTTGAAAGTCATCTCCCACCACGGCTCAGTGCCCACACTAGCCAGCCAAGCAAGGTGCGGGGAAAGGAGTGGATCGAGGGGGAAGGAGCGGGGCACGGGGCAGGCCAGAGCTCTATGGGGGAGGGACAGCAGCTCCCTCACCTCTGGGCCGTGGTGGTGATGGCATCGATCACCTCCATGATGCGATGCAGGGCCGAGTCGGTGCCGATGGTCATGTCTGTCCCACAGAAGTCATTGTCGATAGAGCCCACCAGCCCGACAATGTTGAGGTGTGAATAAGTCTGGGCCACGTCTTCAGTGATCTTGCCTGAGCCGAAGCAGGAGAGAAAAAAGGAGAGGCTTGAGAGAACAGAAAGTGGATCCCAGCCTCTAGCCAGGCAGGACAAGCATCCGCAGCTGACCATCCTCTGGCCCTCCAGTGCCGAGCCTCCCCAGCCGCGGGGGCCTCCCCTTGAGTCAACTCTGCTCAGATGCTGGTCCTGCCCTGACTCTCAGGACCAGCCAATCACCTGTCCTCTCACAGAAGGGTCCCTGTAGATGAGGATGAGCAAACCCCGCCCCCCGCTCCAGACAGGGCTGGGCTGGCAGAAGACTGTCCTAGACCCTGGACTAGCCCCTGCTCAGGCCCCAGGCAGCTTGTTAAGACTACAGGGGCAGGACTTAGTGGGAGGCAGATGAGACCTGGATTTTAAAACTACAAAGCATTTACTGGGTACCAGCTGTGTGAGTGGCTATGGAAGGAGCTGTGGAGACAGGACATTGGGATGAAACATCCCACTGGCCCCCAGAGGAGCTGGGCTCACTCAGGCCTCTGATACCCTCAGGAAGTACATTTGTGGAGGTGAGAGCCTTGGGCCAGACTAGCACACACTCAGGCCAGCAGGGACCTGACAGCCCCTTCCCCACCACGGGGTTCCATGCCCCCTGCCCCAGCCCAGCCCTCTGACCTTCCTTCACCAGCTGCTGCAGGAGGCCTCCCCACTCTGTCCGGAAGATGTTGGCCCCCGTCAGGCTCCCGTCCCCACCAATGACACATAGATTGGTGATGCCATGCTGGACCAGGTTGTAGGCAGCGGCCAGGCGGCCCTCCCTGGTAGTGAATGCTTTGCAGCGGGCACTGCCAATGATGGTGCCTCCCTGAGGGACAGGACAGCCAAGTGAGGAGAAGCAAAGAAATGGCCAAGCAAGAGAACACAGCCACAAACAAATAAGCCAGGATATCTGCCAGTTAGCCAGCCCACTCTGGGATTCATGCTGAGAACTGGGTGACCCTCACCCAGCAGGCACAAGGATGGCTACCTCGCCCACACTCCCAAGGACAGAGCTAAGATTCACAGCCAGAGCCAAGCCCCTTCAGTGCTCATAAGCACGAAGCCAGGATCAAGGGTCCTGGCCCACCAAGCTGCTCACTAGCAGCTCCCACCTTTGGCCTGACCCCCAACTGACCCACCAAGACTTGCTCCTGCCACCTCCCATCTACACTAAACCCCCAGTCTTGCCCTCTCCCTACCAAGTACATCCTTGGATGTACTTGGCACAAGGCTCTGCCCTCCAGTCAGCCCCACTGCCCCCCCATCCCAAGGCCCACTGTATTCCCTGAGGTCAGCCCTTGCACCTCCTAGAAGGAGGATAGCAGGAGCTGTGAGCTTGGCCATATCCCACGGCCCTCCTCTGCCCTACAGCCTGAAAGCTTTTCATGTGGCCAGTGGAGACTAGGCCAGGAGGAGATGACTCCAGGAAAAATGCTCGGGACTCAAAACCCAGTAGGACCCTCCCTCCAATCAGAGGAGGAAAAGCTAGGAGGGAGCAGGGACCCAGTGGGGCCTGACTGGCTTGGGCAGCTCCCCTGCACGACCAACAGGGAGGATGAGCAGTGAGGGCCACCTACACCATGCTCAGGGACACTGAACTCTCCTCCTAGAGGAGTTGATGGCCAGGAGAGAGACCAGGCGTAATGGCTGTCCCCCAAAAAGCCAAATCAGGCTAGCAGCCAGGATGGGAGTGGGGGGGGGAGGGCAGGACCACCAAGTGCTTGCCACCTCCTCTAGGACATCTCCCCGGGGAGAGCTACACAGACAGGAAAGGCTGGCCACAAGTTGCATCACAGGGATTTGTCTGCCCCCAGCTGCTGGCCCCTGGCCTTCCCTGAGGCTCCTTGGAGAGAAGGGCCTTGCATGAACCGCACCTCCCACCCAGGCCTCCCTTACCATCTGAATGATATTGGAGACACTCAGCCATGTGGCCTGCTGGATGTTCTCGCCTCCTTCCACCAGGCCCTCATAGCCCTGCAATTAGGAAGGGAGAGAAGCAGGCAGAGGTGAGGGGAGGGGGGAGGGAAGCTGAGGGCAGCCCAGGAAGGACAGCTCAGCAAACCCACAAACAGCCTTCTGGAGGACCAAAATCTTCAGGAAGTCAGCCACACATGCTCTGGGCCAGGGAAGTCATGAGATTCTCATGTGGTAGCACAGGCCCCACCAGGCCCCAGCCCTTATAGATGGCCAAGGACCACACCAAGGAGCCCAGAGGCCAGGTTCAGGGGCCCGGCATAAGTCAGGAGCCTGGAGCCCACCACCCACAAACATTCATCAGGGAGGCTGAGTGGCCAGAGCAGACAATCCCTCCTCCCTCCAACCTCACAGCCCTGACCTTCATAGTCACCCAGTTCCACTGGGCTCAGGATGCTTATTACCTGCAGATGTGAGTGTACTTGGGGAGATGGGGCTGGACCGTTCACCTTGTGATACCCCTTAACAATTTAACTTGGTCTCTGGACAATGGGTGCCAAGGACCCTGCCCTCAAGGAGATTACAGTCTGACCTTACAGAGTACCTCCACCTGGGGGCCTGACCTAAGAACTGAGCCTGCCAGTTCACCTCTACCATCCCCCAGAATGGAAGTAGGGACTTGAGAGCAGGGACTCGTTTCTTCTCTGTGTATCCCCAGCCTCAAGCACTGGGCCTGGACAGGCCAGAAGGACCTGCCCTCTCCTGCTTAATGGGTCTACCTGGCACGGATAAGGAAGGAGGAAGAGAAGCAGAGTCTGAGGGCCAGGCCCCTCCCCTCCTAGCAGCACCCAAGACATGTCCACATCCACATGTGCCCTGTGATTACAGGCAGGCCATGTGGGCATGGGGTGCCAGGGGCAGACCCTGGCCCACAGAACCTCAGAGGCCTCATGCCTGATCCAGGAGTCCTCTGACAACCCATATGTGTTTGTATGTTGGCATATGCATGCTTGCACATGGTGAGTCCCAGCTGGGAAGATCTCACCAACCACCTCATCCAAAGAGCTCTTTTTACAGCTGTGGGCACTAAGGCACCGAGAGGGGCAGGCCTCCGCAAGGTTGCCCAACGAGTGGGACTCTGGAGCCCTGGGGCCTCCTCACTTCCCAGCCCTGGCCCGCCTGGCCCTCAGCCTAGGTGACCCCGTCCACACGAGATGGACCGCTGGCCTCCCTGCAGGCCCCTCCTGGTCTGAGGTCTCTGGGTGGCTTGCCTGCTCCCCCTCACCCTGGCCATATACCTACAGACATGAGGGTCACCCCAGATGTCAGTCCTGGGGCAGGCACCACTAGTGCCCAGAGTGGCAGCTCTGATGGGATGGAGATGCATCTGGCCCAGGGGATAGTCACTCCCCTTCCCAAAGGGTCCCAGTCAGGTGCCAGGAGCCCCAGGGCCCAGCTCTGGCAAGCAAGGCCCCTTCCAGCTGTGCCCAGACATCCTAGGAGTCTGGGGTGATGGGCTGGGGGTGATAGCAGGTGATAAATAGAATGCCCTGAAGACACCTTTCAAATGTACTTCCCCAAATCTCCTGAGACGGGGTCACCCGTCCTGGGAGGAGGATCTTCCTGGTCAGTGAGTGACCCCCCCCCCAAGTTCCTCAGAGGGCTATGCTGGCTAAGATCAAGAAAAGCAAGTCTCATCAGATAGCTGGGGAAGAGAGGTGACTTCAGGAACATCCCTCCCTCCCTCCCTACCCCATCTTCCCAGCAGAGATACCCAGGGCTGGAAGCTGAGAGGACATGAGGGCTGGGGGGAGGGGGCTCCAAACTCAGCCCCAGCCCCCAGGCCTTCCCTCCTGAGGACAGAGAGGGGGAAGAGCCCAGGGCAGAAGGCCTTGGTTTCCCACCGTCACGCCCCTGCCCACCAGGCTAATGGGGCCAGCAAAGCTCCACTTACCTCATAGATGAGAAAGACTTTGGCCCCAACGTAGATGCCCATGCGGGTCACGGCCCGGACCGCCGCATTCATGCCTACGAGAAAACACTTCAGTCAGCTGAGCAGGGGTGGGGTCACTCTGTCAAGGCCTCTGAGACTGTGTCCCCTAATGAGAGGGAAAGAGCCCAAGGCCACTTGGGAGAAAGGTCAAAGTTAACTCCAGGCAGAAAAACCCTTGGAATGCCAGAGGTCAAACAAAGGGTGGACGTGGGGCCTTCCAAGTCCAGCCTCACCCTCAGCCAGCCTCAACTTCCCCACCACAAGGATGGGTAGCTTACATCCTGTCTGCCCACCATAATGTCCCCTATAAGACCCTCCTGCTGCTGCAGCCTGGGGTGGGCCTGTGGAAGCGCTCATTCCCTGCAGCCATGGTCTCCATGGGTCATGCAGCTGGCCTCCCTCCAGCCTCTGGATCCGCACCCAGTACAGACAGAAGGGTCACCCCCGACGTTGCTTGGGGCAGGCACACCTGTATTAGCAATGCTGGGGGGTCAGGGGTATGGCACCAGGCCTAGGACATAACCTCCCCCACACCCATCAATGTCATCAGGGAGCACTGTGTGACCTTGGTTGAGTCCCTACCCTTCTCCTGTCCTCAGTTTCCCCATATCTGCAGAGCTGGCCTTCCAGTTCTGACTTAACATCTTGTCAACAGAACCAGCAGAATCCAGAGAGGAAAATACGTGGGAGTGGGGAAAAGTGCAGGGAGAGAGGCCATCGTAGCAGTGGGGACAGAAGGGGATTGGGTTTGGAAAGGAGCCCATCTGTAAAATGCGTGTAAAGATCCAACCCTAACCCTCCTGGGGATACAAGGGCTGGCCTGAGTTCAGAAGCCATCATTGGTGCCTTTGTCCTGTTTCTAGGCTTTGAAGCAACAGCAATCATTTGGAGCCAGCCTGGGGGGCACACAGCACTCTGCATGGAGGTAGGAAGGGGGAGGGTTCATCCCCCAGGCCAGGCTTATCTACACTCTCAGACTGTGGGCCATGGGCCTCCTGACCCTGGAGTAGGACTCCTGAACTGTCCACAGCTGAAGGCAGTCAGGCCTGGGAGATTCACCGTGTTCTAGCCCTGACTGCCAAGGTCCCCTTCCTTGGTTTCCCTCTCTGCCTAGATGGGCTGAGATTTAGATTGACAAAGGACCTGGTGAGGGGAGGGAGTACTTCAGGGGGCTAAGGGTCTCCAGAACACAAGCTTGGGCATGGCCTGAGGGCAGAGCCTCCTGGCTGGACCCTCTCCTTTTGCCCAAGCCCCCCACCATGTGGCAACATGTGCATTTGCCTGACCCCTGAGGAAGGAGGAAAGAGAAAGGAGGAAGGGGGGGAGGGAGGAGTGAAAAGGAGAAGGACGGTGGAGGGAGGAGGAGAAGGAGGAGGGAGAAAGAGGAAGAGGGTCTACCAAGGGCCCTTTTAGGGGACAATGACAACCACAGGAAAGAAGAGAAATCTCGGCTCCCCATCCACCATTCACTTTCATCAAGGGCTCACTTGGCTAGGGCAGCTCCCTCCACAAGCCCGGGGGCCTGTGGGGCACCGGACAGGAACAGTGGTGCCCATTTTACAGAGCAGGCAACTGAGGCTCAGACCAAGCAGCTGGTGGCACAACAGGGCACAGAGCACTGAGCCTGGAGTCAGCAAGACCTGAGTTCAAATCCAGCTTCAGACATTGACTGGCACTGGACATGTCACTTAGCTGACTTCTGCCTCAGTTTCTTCAACTGTAAAATGGAGATAATTGCATCTGCCTTGCTGGCTGTTGTGGGGATCCAATGAAACAGGATTTATGTAAAGTGCCCAGCACATAGTAGGTGCTGGTCCCCTCCCAGAACCTCCCCCCTCCATGTAAGATCACTCTGAGCCTAATCACCTCCCTCCCATTTCTACGCTGTTTTTTCTCACAATCGCGCTGGCAGAGGCAGCCTGAGGCTAGGTGACTGACCAATGACCACCCAAGTCTGCCCCGGGAGGTGGCAGCACCAGGAACACCTGGGCTCCCCACCCCCGGGCAGCAAGCCAAGCCCTTTTACCTCAAAATCTGTTTCCTAGCCTGTTAAATGGAGTAACAGACCTTATCCCACTCAAGTCTCAGAGCTGGTGTGACTCGCGGGGAACACCAAACTCCTTTCTAGCTCGTCTGCCTGTTTCCCCATGGGTAGAGTGCTGAGGTCAGCCCAGGGCTGCCGAGCCCCCAGCCCCACCCCCTCAGCATTAGGGTGAGGGGAGTACGAGCCACTCACAGTGGATAATTCTCATGCCAAGCTCCTTCCGGCCCTAGTCTGCCTCGGTTTCCCCGTCCGTAAAACGGGGGCGGGGGTTAGACATAGTGGCTGAGATCAGCAGCCCAGCTCTAGATTTGACACCCCCAGAGTCTGCAGGGGCCGATTCTCCGGCCAGCCCCACAGTACTGTCCCAGGGTCCCTCCGCATTCGGGAATCCACCGAGGCTAGTGCCTGAACCTGCCGGAGCCGTGTAGACACGCACGTCCGCAGCCCGCCCCTCCCCCTCCCGCGGTCCCCGCCCACTCGAGACCAAACACATGCGCAGTTCGAAGCCTTCGGGCTGAAAGAGGAAGGTGGGCTCCTCCTCCCTAGCGTGGCTTAGTCTTCCAGGTTTCCGCGCCCACGTACGTGCAGGGATCGCAGGGCCCCCTCGCCCCGGGGCCCTCCTCCTCCTCCTCGGATTGGGCTGGTGCGCCCAGCTCCGAGCCCCCGACGGCCCGCTTCGTTCCCAGCTGCAGCTCTAGTCTCGGCCCTACCCTGCTCCGAGCCCAGACTGGCCTTTCCCTCTCCCCAGCAGCCCTTGTGCGGGTCCATCCCCGCCTCGTGTCTCCTGCCTCAGTGGGCTGCGCACCGTTCCGAGCCCCCGCGGCCCCTGCCCTGTTCCACCCCACGGCGGGCTCTGTCTCAGTCCAGCCCCCACTTCGTGCTCCCTCCCCGGGGTGAGCTGCGCCTGGCGAGCTCTGCTCCGAGCCCCCGCGGCCCCTGCCCTGTTCCACCCCACAGCGGGCTCTGCCTCAGTTCATCCCCCACCTCGTGCCCCCTCCCCCGGGTGAGCTGCGCCTGGCGAGCCCTGCTCCGAGCCCCCGACGGCCCCTACCGCATTACGGCCGCCGATCCCCGTCCCAGGAGCCCCGCTGACCTTGGGCGTCTCCGCCACTCGTGAGCACGGCCAGAGCTCGGCCTGCCCCCGCCCCGCATATCCGCAGCTGCTCCAGCCCCCCCAGCGCTGCCGCCGCGGAGCTCGCCATGATCTGGCCTGGCCCAGCCCGTCCACCAGCGCGCTCGACTCGCTTCGGTTCTTCTGCCCCTCTCGGTCCAGGCTGTAGCTGCCCCTTCCGCCAGCTCCAGATGGGAGGGGAGGAGCCTCTGCCGGTCCTGCCCCATCCCTCCCCCCAGAGAAGGGCCACGCCCCTGGAGGCGGAGGGACCTGGGACCAAGCAGACCCTCCCGGACCCTCGCACTGCAGCCCAGGCACTGGAGAGGCCCCTTAGGTTTAATCATTTTGTCCAGCTCTCTCCTCTTCTTATCGAGGGGGAAACTGAGGCCCTTCAGGCCAGGGACTCATCCTGGGCCACCAAGCAGGAAGCCGAGGCGGAGCCAGGAATTGAAACTGGGTTTAGAAATGGGTGTTGAGAAGGTCTGGCTGGCTGGAGCTGCTCCCACCCACTTCACGTGGGGGGGGGGGGGGCTTTAGTAACGCGTGGGTGGGGAGGGGGAGGATTTGAAGGGAAATCCCTCCCTCCTCTGGGAGTCATCCCTGCGCCCGTCCCCTGTCGTATGCACCCTGCCTCAGCAGGCACCACAGTCCCTCCCCCGTCCGCCTTCGTACCCTTGCTTCTGAGGCTGCTCTCTCTGACCCGTCTCTGTGTCTGCTCCTCAGCTGCCTCCGTGAGGCTCGCTACTCACCTGCTCAGGAAACCCCATGGTTCCCCAATGCCACTGGGAGCTGGCACAGGCCGACTTGCCTTCTCTGGGGACCTCCCCAAGTCCCTCGTTCCATGTCATTGTAAGAAATGGGAGGAGGAGTTTTGTTTCCACAGAACTAAAAGTGTGCTTCCCTGCCCTCCCCCACCCCAGCTTTAGCAGAAACTAGGCCTCAAGGTCGGTCAGGTGAGAGGCTCTTACTTTTTGAGAAGGCAGTCTGGGGAATTGGAGAGGCCAAACCCACTTGAACCAGTTCAAGCTTATCTAGGGTCTGGTCTTGGTCAAGAATCCAGGCCTACTGATTTGCATCATTTGCATATGTTAGAGAGGGAAAGTAGGGGAAGTAAAAGAATATAGTTTAATCCTAAACTAAGACAAGGAAAATCTAATTAACTTCACTTTTGCTTCTGTATCCTTATTATCCTATTTATATAAACTGTATAACCTAGGAAAACTATGTTAAAAAAACAAAGATTGTAAACTAACTCTAGCAGGAGTGGAGGGAATGATTACCCCTGCTCCTGCAGCTGTATCAGTGTGAGTGTTCCCCTGAGCACTACACCGCTCTCTTGAGAAGCCTAATAAAATGTCTTCGTCTGCCCACTCTGGTCTTGAGTTCTTTGAGTGAGAATGGGCAAATCACATGCATTTTCCTAAGGTCAAGTGAAAGGAAGCAATAGGCAGTGGACTCACCAGGCTTATTCCTGGATCTTGTCTGGGGGTGTCCTGTGATCCCCACTGCACAGCCTTCTTAAGGGGACATCACTTGGGACTTCCAGCCTTCTCTTGGGAGCCTTGTGATCTTATGATCTTACCGCTGTCCTAAGGGGCCGTCACTTGGGTCCTCCTTAGGATCTGACCCCTAGGAGGCCCTGTGATCTCCACAGATTAAGGGGGGCTACCACTTGGTCTTCCTCTGGGAGTCCTGTGGTCTGTACAGCCTTCTCTAAGGATTATCACAGGGTTCTTCCTCAAGACTTTGGCCCTGCCTAGGAAGTCCAATGATCGCCAAAGCCACATGTTCTCACAATTTGGGGAAGTCCAGTGATCCCCAAAACCATGTTTCTCACATCATGAATTTAGAGTTCGTCGAACTGGCCTACCAGGCGACCCATGCCCAACTCTCCCTGTCCCACAGGCCTCCAGTCCAGACTTCTGTCCCACTGGAGAAGCCCAGGTACCTTTCTTAGCTTAGCTCAGGCACCACCTTCCCCGGAAGCTGAGCCTGATCCCAGATGGCAGCAGAGCCTCCTCTCTTTGAAATGTCTCTTTCGTATCCCTTCTGATGGCATGGGTCTTCCTCTTTCTACCAGGTCCCACATGAAGAAGAGGTAGGGGGCCCTTCCTGCCAAGACCAATCCCTCTCCAGGAGCCCTGCATGCCATCCCGTCCTCTTCAGTGCATCCCCCCTGATGTATCTATGGGATGTTCAGGAAGGACACACACCTCTGATGTTTGGGGGGGGGGGGGGCGACTAGGCCCTTTTCAAGGCCCCCCATTGTTGCCCACCTAGATCTGGTCCAAAGGCACCATCACCATCATGGCTGCCTCAGCTACTAGTGCTGAGTCCTCACTCCTCAGGGCATTTAGGCTGGGGAGGCTGCAAAAGTCATGAAGACCTGGACTCCTAGACTCAGATTCGGGGACACCTGGACAATCACTCCCCCAACCTTTCCTGACTCATCAGCTTGTAGCCCCCGACTGAAATAACAGAGGCCCTCATTCAGGGCTGTGTTCCTGAGAGCCAATTGTGAAATTTTCAGCGTGAGCCTTTACACTTTGGAAATGCACATGGGGCTGGATTTGTTGTTCTGTCCATTGTCTAGACAAAAGAATGAGATGGAGAAAATGTTCATGCAGACTCCACTGAAAAGAGCTGGACCCTCAATTCTCCTCCCCCCCCCAGCACAAGCAGCGCAATCTCTCCGGGTCACAGGGCCAGGGAATTGTCTGTGGTTTTACTAGGACTTGGGCTCCAGGAAGAAGGCAGACCTGGGAGATGAAGCTGAAAGAGATAGGAGGCCCACTTGGCTTTAACATTCCTCTCTCCCCCTCCCCCTACATTCTTGGGCTTGCTCGCCCCCTCCTCCCCCTGCCCCCCCCAGCTCTGGCTTCACAGCTATCTGCTCCCCTTTGTAAGAAAAAATACAGTCAGTCAGTCTACAAGCGCCAGCTAGGCAATCCTACTGAACTTCCCTTATCAACCCACTATCCCAGTGTCCTCAGAGGGTCTTCCAAACCTTTCCATCCCTCCTCAAGCACCTCATGCTTCCCTCTTCCCCCCACTCTTTCAGCTGAGAACCCTAAGAACTCATATTTGATGGAAAAAATAGAGGCTATTCAGCATGAGCTGCCTCTTCCTCACCTTCCATCACTAAGGAGCCTTCTACCCCTCTCTCCTCTCTCTTGAAGCTGGGCATGGGCTTCTTAGAAAGCATTAGGGCCAAGAGAGGGGGCTGCAGGGTGAGGGGGTAGGGATATTCCCAGGCTTCTTTGAGTAGGTCGTTTTACATAACAAGAGAAAGAGAGCTTGGGAACCTCAGAAGGGGAGAGTTAAGGATTTGCCAAATAATTGGAGGCTGGGGTTGAGGCTGCAGGAAATTTCTGGGCCTGGGAATTTCTATCACCTTCGGGTCAGCATATTCCACACGCCTTACAAGTTGGCTTCCAACCACATCATTCACCCAAACTGCTCTCTCCACAATGATCAGTGATCTCTTAGTGGCCAAGTCTAGTGGCCTTGATGAGGGTACAGTCTCTGGGAACCCCCTTGAATCTGGAGTACAGTCTCTGGGAACTCCCTTGAACTCTTCTTGGATCTTCCCACTAGAGCTGGCCTTGCCCGAGGCCATCAGCCTTGCCTTATCACTAGGCTCAAATCTCTCCCTGACCTAGCCCAGCTGCTTCCCACCCTTAATCCTATCAAAATCCCTTTCTTGTTTCCTGGAGTCTTGACCTCAAGATCCTCCTTAGACTCCTCCTCAAGACCCTCTCTAAACCCCTCCTCTAGTCACCCCAGACTACTCAACCACCCCTCAATCCCTCCCACAATCTTTCTGTATATAAATTTCATCTTGCCTCCACGAAGGCTCTCAGATTCAAAATTGAATGTGGTCAACTTGTGAAAACGAGCATCACAAATGGTGAGATTTCTTAAGACAACCCATTATGGCAAATCCTTAATAAACTTTGTCTTCTTCCTTGGCTAAGAAGGTTTGAGTCTAATTCATTCTGCAGGACCCGGTATGTCGGTATTTTGGGGTCTTGAGCACCCCTAGAAACCTATGGTTCCCCACCATCATCATTTTTCTTTAACCTTGTGAGAAATGCGGTTTTGGGAATCACTGGACTTCCTAGGCAGGGCCAAAGTCCTGAGGAAGAACCCCGTCATAAGGAGGCTGTGCAGATCACAGGACTCCCAGGGGAAGGCCAAGTGGTAGCACCCCCTCTTAATCTGTGGGGATCACAGGGCTCCTAGGGGCCAGACCCTAAGGAGGACCCAAGTGATGGCCCCTTAGAACAGTTGTGGGGAAATCACAGGACTTCCTAGGACTGGACCCTGAGAAAGAGCCACATGATGACTCCTAAGGAAGGCCAGCCATGCAAGTGATGTCTCCTTAAGAAAGCTGTGTAGACCACAAGGTTTCCCAAGAGAATCCAGAGTGGTCACCCTTTTAACACTGCAGTGGGGATCACAGGATACCCCAAGGCAAGATCCAGGAGTAAGCCAGAGGAGTTTCCACTGCTCTTTGCTTTCCTTCGCTTGACCTTAGGAAGATTCATGCAATTTACCCCTTCTCACCCAAAGAACTCAGGACCAGAGTGGGTAGAGGAAGGCATTTATTACACTTCTTGCAAGAGTAGGTATAGTATAGATTGGCAGAAGGGGGGGAGTGGTAACCATTCCCTCCACTCCTGTTAGAGTTATGGTTAGTTCACATTCTTTATTTTTTACATAGTTTTCCTAGGTTATACAGTTTATATAAATAGGATAGTAAGGATACAGAAGCAAAAGTGAAGTTAATTAGATTTTCCTTGTCTGAGTTTAAGATTAATCTACACTCCATACTCCCCTAAGTTCCCTCCTTAACATATGCAAATTATGCAAATCAGTAGGCCTGGACTCTTGACCAAGACCAGACCCTAGATAAGCTTGAACTGGTTCAACCTGGTTCCCCTGACTGCCTTCTCAAAAAGCGTGCCTACAAGCCTCTAACCTTCACCTGACCGACCTTGAGGCCTGGTTTCTGATAAAGCTAGGGTGGAGGAGGAGGGGGAAGTATACCTTCAGTTCTGTGGAAACAAAACTCCTCATCCCATTTCTTACAACCTCATCAGCCTTTTCTCAGTCCTCATTCTCCTTGGTGTCTCTGCAGCCTTGGACACTGTGGGGCACTCTCTTCTTCTGGAGACTATCTTCTCTATAGGTTTTTGGGACACCCCTCTCTCCAGGTTCTCTTCCTCTCTGACAGCTCCTTCATGGTCTCATTTGCTGGATCCTCCTCCAGATCCTCTAACAGTAGGTGTCCTTCAAGGTTCTATCCTGGGCCCTTTTCTCCTTCTATATTACTTCACTTGGGGATCTTGTCAGCTCCCATAAGATTTGATTACCATCTTTATGATGAAGACTCTCAAATCTACCTTTCCTGCCCCAAACTCTTTGCTGATCTCCCATCTCTTACTTCCAATTGCCTTCCAGACATCTCAAATTGGACATCCAGTAGACATTTTGCACTCTATGTATCCCAAATGGAACACATTATCTTTCCTCCTAAACCCCACCCTCCTCCTACTGATGAGGGTACAGTCTCTGGGAACTGCCTCATGCCCTCATCCACTTGTGTGTCTTTTATCTCTAGATAACCCTTATTTGTCCTGGGATGGGGGTTGGGTTTTTTTTAATCCTATAGGTTAGTCTGCTTTTTAAAATAACTCCCAAGTATGGAGAAATTTATTTCATTAATAATTATTTCCTTGGTAATTTTACATCATCATAATAATAGCTAACATTTATTTCGTGCTTACAATGTGAAAGGCCTAACGTCGGTGATCTTGGCTGAAAGGGGTAGTTCATCAAATCTCTCCAGGTCTTCTAACATCTTTTTCTTTTTGATGCCTTCAGATTTGTTGTGTATTGTTGTTTCATAGTATACTCTGCCCCAGCTCCTACCCCATTTACTTCTACCTGGTAACACAGGAAAAAAAAAAAGGTTAAACAGAATTGGCCTTCACAGCTCCTGATGTGGCAGAGAATGGATAGGACTCCAGACCCCTAGCACTCACCCTGAACACACCCTGGGCCCTCTGCTCTGCTGCCCCTCTGCACTGGCTTCTCCAAGTCGAAGAACTAGAAACTAGTTTCTTGCTTTCGTATAACATATAATTTCAGTAACTTCTCTCACATGTTCCCAAATTATTTTCTCTGAAAGGCCCTAACCACAGCGATAATCACTGTTACATACTTCAAAGTTTGCAAAGCATCTCAGATACATATCATTTGATTTGTTCACACACACATTAACAATGTATCCGTGCATCTGCCTTCTCCGACACTGACATTGAAAGTTGCCATTTTGAGGTGTGTAAGTTGAAACCTCTGATTTAGGCTGTCACCAGACCTGAAGTCAGAAAGACCTGAATTCAAATCCAGGCTCAGACATTTAGTAGCGGTGTGACTGTGGACAAGTCACTTCACCTCTGTCTCAGCTTCCTCATCTATAAAATGCGGATGATAATAGCACCTATGTCTCAGAGTTTTTGGAAGAATCAAATGAGATCATTGTAAAGTGCTTATCATAGCACTTGGCACAGAGCGGGCACCATAGAAATAGTAGTTAAAGTTATTGTTAAATTCATATTCTCTTATTATTAATAATTTAGAGCATTTCCCCTCAAGTAATTCTTCCTCAAAGATTCCCTTTTATAAAAGCCCTCAGAGGGCTGCGGGCAGCACACAGGACACAATGCACTTCATGCTAAGGTGAGGTGGCCCCATGCCACATACCCGGGGCGTTACTGTTCAGACAGGAAACACAATCCCACAGGATGCTTGCGGGAAGGTGAGATGATATTCACAAGAGTCCAGTTTTATGCAGGATTCATAAATAAGGCTATAACTGAGGCCACTTGATGAGATTGGCAGGTAGGTGGTGCAGTGCGGAGGGGTCTAAACCTGAAATTGAGACCTCCTTCCAAATCTCCCTCCAATGCTCTCTAGTTTGTGCAGCCATGGGTAAGACATTTATCCTCTGTTTGCTGAAGTTTCCTTATCCTTGAAATGTGAATAATAGTCTCTCAGGGTTATTGAAAGGCTCAAATGAGAGAATATTTATAACATGTTTTGCAAACCTTAAGATGCTATTTGAAGGCTGTGAGGATGATAAGGGTGATGATGCCAGGGTGTGTCATGTATTTTCTACTATGGCAGTAATTAGTAAAGGTAATGAGATGCTGCTTCCCCCATTATCATCATCATCATCTTTGTTCCTCTTCCTCCTCTTCTTCTCTCACCACACATGGTCCCTCTTGCCACTCTAGTCTTACTTGTGGGTACTCTGTCCATAAGGATACAATTTTGGTCACTTACAGATATCTGGGGGCTGGATTTTTAAAACATTTCAATTTTTATTATTTTTCCCAAAAAGCTGAGACAATTTACTTTGTGTCCTGTGCATTTAATAAATTTAATTTCATTTATGATTTCTTGAAATATAGCTCTGAAAGAACAGGCTTTTAAAAAGCCCATTGTGTTTCAAGTGGAGCTACTAGACCACTCTTTAAATCCCAATCACTATGGTTTTCATTGAATGGCCCATAACAGCCCCCCGCCCAAGCCTCAGGGGCACATTACTTAGGTTTGGATGGCTTCTTGTTATTCAGTGTTTCAACTGTATCCAACTCCATGCCCCCATTTGGAGTTTTCTTGGCACAGATACTGCAGTGGTTTGCCATTTCCTTCTCCAGCTCATTTTACAGATGAGAAAACTGAGGCAAACAGAGATTTAAGTGACTTGCCTAGGGTCACACAGCTAATAAATATCATACTGGATTTAAACCCAGGTCTTCCTGATTTTAGGCCCAGCACTCTCTGCACTATAATGTCAACCAGTTATGTTTCCATAGTTTGCATCTGGTCTGGTCTGCTGCTGCTGTTTGGGGCAGGAATGCTCTAAGGACTCTTTTATGTAGATCATCTGTCTTTGCTTAGCCAGGATCAGGCTTGCCTTTCCAGGCTCTCTGTTTCCAGGGCTCCTTTGTTCTCCAGAACCTGCTCTTCCATTCTCTTCCATGGTTTCTAGTAGGTGAAGAATAGTCTTAGGCTGTGAAAGGGTCAGTTCCTTTGTGTTGGAAGGCCTTTCTCCAGCTGCTTCCAGAATCAATCACTCTGTGTCTAGGCATTTGAAGCCTTTTTTCCTGCCAGTGACCTGTATTAACAGTGCTATGTAGCTTTCTTTTTAAATTGATGTTGGGACCTAATTAGGGATCCAACAGGCCTGGTCACTGCAGGAGCTGAGGAAGAAGGAACCCTTACTATACCCAGATGTTTGATAATTCTTTAAACCTTGCTGCAAATTCATGACCAAATAAGAGATAGGGAACATTATGAAATGCAAAATGGATAATTTTGATTACATTAAATTGAAAAAATTTTGCACAAAGTCAATGTAACCAAGATTAGAAGGGAAGCAGAAAGCCAGGAAACAATTTTTATAGCCAGTGTCTCTGATAATGGCCTCATTTCTAAAATACATAGGGAACTGAGTCAAATTTATAAGAATACAAGTCATTCACCAATTGATAAATGGTCAAAGGATGTGAACAGGCAGTTTTCAGATGAAGAAATTAAAGCTATCTATAATAATATGAAAAAAATGCTCTAAATCACTACTGATTAGAGAAATGCAAATTAAAACAACTCTGAGGTACCACCTCATACCTATCCCATTGATGAATGATAAATGCTGGAGAAGATGTGAGAAAATTGGAACACTAATGTATTGTTGGTAGAATTGTGAACTGATCCAACCATTCTGGAGAACAATTTGGAACTATGTCCAAAGACTATAAAACTGTCCATTCCCTTTGATCCAGCAATAGCATTTCTGTGATCTCCCATGGAGATCATAAAAATGGGGAAAGGACCCACATGCACAAAAAAAATTTATAGCAGCTCTTTTTGTGGTGGCAAAGAACTGGAAATTGAGGGGATGCCCATCAATTGGGGAATGGCTGAACAAGTTGTGGTATATGAATGTAATGGAGTACTATTGTCCTATAAAAAATTATGAGCAGGCGATTTCAGGAAAACCTGGAAAGACTTAACATGAAATTATGCTGAGTGAAGTGAGCAGAACCAGGAGAATATTGTACACAACAAAACCACATTGTGTGATGACCAATTTGGATAGACTTAGCTCTCCTGAGCAATGCAATGATCTAAGACAACTCCAAAAGACCCATGATGGAAAATGCCTTCCATATCCAGAGAAAGAGCTATGGAGTCTGAATGCAGATTGAAGCATGCTATTTTCTCTCTTTCTTTCCCTCTTTCTCATGGTTTTTCCCTTTTGTTCTGATTCTTCTTTCACAGCATGACTAATGTGGAAATATGTTTAATATGACTGTACATGCATAGTCTATATCAGATTGCTTTCTGTCTTGAGGAGGGAAGAGGGAGAAAAAAAAATTTGAAACTCAAAATCCTATAAAAGTGAATGTTGAAAACTAAAAATAAATAAAAAATTTTAAAAACCCTTGCTTCAGATTGCATGACACTGACTTAAGAGTATCAATAGTTAATTCTAGTGTAACCCTTAAAATGAATGGAGGGTTTGGGGGAGGTGCTGAAAGAGAGCTTGAAATGAAGTGCTCCCCCCAACATTGGAGCTAGAAGGAACCTAGGGGTCACCTAGTCCAATGCCCTGACTTTACAGAGAAGGAAACTGAGGCCCAGAGCAGAGACATCAGTTGCCCAAGATGCTCATGGAAGCCCCATTCACCTCTTGGCAAGACTGAGGCTGAGTAGAGGTTGAGCTGCCTAGAGCCCACATCTTGAGGACTAAGAGATTAGGAGGGCTCCTTGTATAAACCCTCTCATCCTATAAAGGGGGCAGCAGAGGCCCAAGCTAGGCCAGAGGTGTTGGGGGAGGGGGAAGGCCTCCCATCCTTCCAGGTCCCAAGTTCTCCCTCTGTTCCCATCACCCATCACCCCTAGAAAAGTTTAAGTATTTGGGGAGGACAACGTTTTGAAGAAAAGAATAATTCCAAGGTTTGGGGGAGGCAGAGGTTCCCTCCCTGGCACCGGCTGGCTCCCTTCAAGTGCCCCCCCTCCAACTCATACGGTCCCAGTGTAGAAAGTGCTAAGGCCCAGAGAGGTCGAGAGGAAGCTTTACAAGTGGTGTTGTGGTCTGGCCAAGATTCCAACCCAGCTCCTCCTCCTCTACAGTCACCATCTGCCCTCCCACAATGCTGCCACCTCCCCCTTTGCCAGCTCATTACAGTCAAGCTCCTCTGGAAAGCCCCAGTAGGAGCTGATGGGCTTCAGAGTACTTGGGGCTATTCTTTTACTGGAGTACTTTGGCTGCTTTTTAATCTTCTGGGGTCCCTCCACATCCTTGATCTCGAGAGCTCCCATGAAGCAGGTGGTGGCAGGAGGGTCTGATTCCCCCACCTGCCTTGTCCTCTGCTCACTGCATCTGACTGGTAGGGAATGGTCTGACAGGGCTGCTTGCCTGCCCAAAAACCTGGACCCTAAAATATCATCTTACTCAGTGTCCGATATCGGATGCAAATCTCCCTCTCTGGACTCTACATTCTCCCTGAAGTGCACCATCCTCTCCTTCCTTCAGGAGTTTGCACAGCTTGTGTGGCATCCTCTTCACTTGTGCTCCTCCAAGTCCACCCTCATCTGCCATCACCAACACGAAGCCCTTCTTGATGGCTCAGACTCCCCAGCCCCCTCAGTTCACCTCTCTGTGCCTAGCATGTAGTCATAAGAGCTGACATGTCTGGTGCTTCCAGGCATGCATGGACATTTTACATGACATCCAAACAGCCTGACCTGGGAAGTAAATCAGGCTTGGGCCTGGGGAGTTCTTCAATGGGAGATTGCACAGGAATCCTGATGGCTGGAAGGAGCTGGGGAGGGCTGGTCTGGAGCCAAAGGCCTGGGCTCAAACTTAGGGGAGCTTGGAGAGTTGTCAGGTCAGCAAGTCAGGTGCAGCCCCAGGCCTCAGGGCTGGGATGGGAAGAGGAGTTGAAGGGGCCCACCCCTGGGCTCACGATGTGTCAAGGTCCATGGTTTCTTTCTGCTGGGCCTGTGCTGCTTCTATACACATCACAAGAATCTGGGGACTTTCTAGGCTGAGGTCTCTTATCCACCAGAACCTGTTGTCTCATTCATCTCCTCCAACCCTCAGTTCTTGCCCCTGGAACTGGCCTGAAGAGAGAGCAACTTTCCCCCATCCATGCAGGATGTGGGGGCCCAGAGACTCTCAGGGCCTTCAGAACAGAAGGTCTGGAGAGAGAAGGAGGATCTAGATTTCTCCACTTTTCAACTCAGCTCAGTAAGCATTGATCACAGTCCATAAGCACTGGTCCAGCAGTTAATCAACAAGCACTGATTAAGCACCTAGTGTATGCCTGGCACTGTGCTAAGCACCGAGGTTACCAAGAAAGGTAGAAACAGGTTCCTGCCCTCCAGCAGTGCACATTCTAAAAGGCCCCAGAGGTGCCATGTTAGATACTGTAGATGTAGAAGATCTAGTGTCTTCTTAAGGAATCTACAATGTGGATTTTTCACAGACTCTCTGGACAGCTGGCAGAGCCGGCCTGAACCCTCTTCTTGTCACCCTCGTGCCCTTTCTCTTGGAAACCTCCTCAACTCTTAAGGGTTTATCATCATTTCTATGGAGAAGACTCCCATATAGGAATCCATGACTCCAGATATTTAACATGTTTCTTCCCCAAGCCTTAACCCTTAATCATCAATTGCCTATTGGAATTTTAAGCTGGATGTCCCAGGAGACATAGTAAACTCAATAGATCTAAATCTCATTACCTAAACTCATTACCTTTCTCCTTGAACTGTTCCTTATCCTTCCATCATCTCAGGTTCATAATCTCCAGATAAACCTGGACTCCTCACCCCCTTCACCACACAGAGCCGATCAGATGCCAAATGCAGGCATTTCTACATTACCATCTCACCTCCAACACCTTGTCTCCACTCATCCAGCTACCACCTTGACTGAGGCCCTTGTCATGTATCACCCAGGTTATGGCAGCAGCCACCCTGGTCCTCCTGCCTCAACTCTTTCACCACTACAGTCCATTCTTCACACTGCTGCTAAAGTCATTTTCCTTCACTGCAAATCTGGTGGTGATTTCCTATTTAGGCAAGGTCAGCATCTTCCTATTGCTTCTGAGATAAAACAGAAAGTTTTCCATTTAGCTTTTAGCCCCATGCTCTTCCTACCCTCTTCAATTCAGGCAAATTGGCCTTCTCTCTGCTGCTCCTGCAGGCCACCCCATCTCCATCCCCCAGGCCTGGAATGCTCTCCCTGCTCATCTCCCTCAAGATGCAGTTCATGCGCTGTCTTCTGGATGAGGCCTCTCCTGGGCCCCCCTATGGTGACTTTCCTCCCAAACTATCCTGTATTTAATGACTTTGCGTGGATGTATGTAATATATGTTTGTATTTATATATGCTTGTCTTCCCCATTAGAACCTAAGCTCATTGCAAGTAGGGATTGTGTTATACTTGTACTTATATCTTCAGCACCTAGATCAGCACCTGGCACATAGGAGTCACTAAATAGAGTTCTTGATCTTTTGGTTGAAAGATACATTTGTCTCTTCTTTGCCTAAGCATGGAGTTGTTTTCAGTCATGCCCGACTCTTTGTGACCCCATTTGGGATTTTCTTGGCAAAGATACTGCAGTGGTTTGCCATTTCCTTCTCTAACTCATTTTATAGATGAGGAAACTGAGGCAAATGGGGTTAAGTAACTTGCCCAGGGTCATACAGCCAGTGTCTGAGCACAGATTTGAACTCAGGAAGAGGAGTCATCCTGACTCCAGGCCCAGCCCTCTGTGTGCCATGGTGCCCCTGAGCTGCCCCCAATTGCCTAGGCATATCACTTCCTTTTCCCTTCTCTTACTGAAACAACTATTATTGCTAATACTACATCAAACAGCAATGGCCACAACAGGTATCCTTACTTTATCTCTGAGGGTTCTGTTTCTTCATTAAACTAATGCTACTTCCTGGTTTTGCACTCATAATCATGTTAAGGATTATGTTTTTAGTGTTTTAAAATAAATGTCTTTTGTCAAAGATCTCTTCTGCAACTGTTGCTGTAATTCACTGCCCTCTGTCCTCTGGGCAATGGAGAGTGACACATGAACATGGAATAATAGAGGAGAAATATAAAGGTTGTCATCAAAGAAATGCATGACCAGAAAAAAGGTCCTGTCATGGAACCAAGAAACTCATATATTACATTAATACCCATGGAACAGGAAGGGACTGTGAGCAAGATCCATACTTCATTGATAAAGGCATAGATAGATTCTCTGGAATTTAGAAATAATTGTAGGATCATGTGGCTTTATTTTATTCATATATAATTTTGTTTGAGTCATGTTTTTATTCATATGATTTACAATATTCTCTCCTTGACCTACATCGCCCATCTTCCCCCACTATCTCTTTCATTTGTCTCACATGAATAGGTGGCCCTTCTCTTTGTAAATGTGCCTTGATTCCACCCCCTCCTGTCTTGTCCAGCAGACTGCCCCACTACTGTTCTCACTTTCATTCTGACCTTAAATCTATCTACTTGTTATCTACAAATACATCCATGTATCTCCCACCCTCAAAAAACACTCACTTGAACCAACTATCCCTTGATCTGTCTTCTTTTTCTCAGAAAATCTCCTAGAAAAATCTGTCTATACTAGGTGTTTTGACTTTTTCTCCTCCCATTTGACTCAACTTTCTGCCTTCTGACTTTCAGCCCAATCATTCAACTGAAACTGCTCTTTCTTAAGTCACCAGTGATCTTTTAATTGCCAAGTCTAATGGCCCTTCCTTCTTGACCCCTCTGTAGCCTTTGACACTATCACTCCTTTCGCCTGAATACTCTGTTCCCTCTAGTGTTCTGTGACCCAGACTGCTTTCTCCTGCTTCTCCTCCTGTCTGATCCCTTTCCCAGTCTCTTCTGGGGTCATCTTCCAGGCCACACCCACTAGACATGGGTGTCCCTGGAGGCTCTATCCTGGATCTACCCTTCTCCTATATTATCTCATTTGGTGATCATATCAGTTCCCATAGATTCACTTATAATGTCTAGGCAGATGACACTGTGATGTATGTATCCAGCCCTAATCTCTCTCATGAACTCCAGTCTCATATTACCAAACATCTTTTGGACCTCTAAAAATAGATGTCCTATAGGCAACTGAAACTCAACACTTCCAAAACGAACATCTTTCAAAAAAAAACAAACCCTCCCCTTTCCCCAACTTTACTATTTCTGATGAGGGCACCTCCATCCTCAAAGTAACCCAGACTTTCACCATATTTATCATCCTCATCTCCTAATACTCATTTTACTCATTCTATTGTCACTTTTTTTTCTACGTTTACAATCTCTCTTGTATGTATTCCCTTCTCTCCACTCCCATAACCACCACCTTTATGCAGTCTTTCATCACCTCTTGCCTGGGATATTGCAATAGCCTTCTGGTTGCTCTCACTGCCTCAAGTCTCTCCCCTTTCCAATCTATCATCTTCACTCAGATGTCAAAGTGAATGACAGCAAATGTCTGACCATGTTTTACACACCCCAGCCCACTCAATAAACTCCAGTGGCTCTTGTTACCTTCAGAATCAAATCTAAAATGCTTTGCATAGTATTTAAAGCCCTTTATTACCAGACATTTTCTTACTTTTCCAATCTAGGAATGCAGTGGATAGAGCTCTAGGCTTGGAGTAAGGGAAACTGGTTTTTCTGGTGTCTAGTTGGTTGTTCTGAGGGCGGACAACTTTCCTATATTCATTACATGACTAAGATTTTCCTCCATATGAATCCTCTAATGTTGAATAAGGTATTCTCTCAGAGAGAAGGCCTTGACACACTCATTACATTCATATTGTTTCTCTAGTATGAATTCTCTGATGTTGAAGAAGTTGTCTTGTCTGGCTTAAAGTCTTCCCACACTCAGTACATTCATAAGGTTTCCCTCCAGTATGATTCTTCTGATGTAAATCAAGCTGCCTTCTCTGGTGGAAGGTCTTCCCATATTCATGACAATCATAAAGTTTCAGTCCAGTATGAATTTACTGATGCATAGTAAGAGATTCTTTCTGCCTGAAGGCTTTCACACATTCATTACATACATAAGGCTTCTTTCTAGTATGAATAATCTGATAAGTTGTACACTCTGGCTAAAGGCCTTCCAACATTCATTACATTCATAAGCTTTTGATTCAGCATGAATAGTCTGATGTTGAGTCTGCTGTCCACTCTGGGTGAAGGTCTTCCCACACTCTCCTGTGTGATACTTCCAATGGAGATCAAGGTGCCTTCTCTGTTAAAGGTCTTCCCATATTCATTACATTCTTAAGGTTTAAGCAATCCTCTATGGTAGAAGGTCTTTCCACACTAATTATATTCACAAGACTTCTCTCCACTGTGAACTCTCTCTGATGCAGAGGAAGCTGTGCACTTTGGAGGGAGGACTTGAAACATTCATAAGCCTTCTTCTTAGCATGAATCCTTTGATGGGAAATGAGGGATGAGCCATGGTTGAAAGGCTTCCCATATTCACTGCATTCATAAGGTTTCTCTTTAGTGTGAATTGTCTGATGTTAAATAAGCTGTACAGTTTTAGGGGAAGCTTTCTCAAATTTATTACAGTTAGTGGTTTTCTCTCCAATGGCAATTACCTCGTGGCAATTAATGTATGGATTGGGATTGAAATACTTTTCATGTTTTTTGCCATCATTATATTCCTGCCCTTGACATATTCTTTGACATGCATTACATCTGGCTTAGAAATGAGTTGACCTGAAAAAATTAAAGAGACCTTTTCAATTACTTGAAAATTTTAAAACTACATAAAGGATACAATTGGAACCAGAATAAGAGAATGGGGGAACCCTCATAATAGTTATCTCAGAAGAAGATTTATAGAGATTGGGCATATCTATGTGCATGACCAAAACCCACATTCTATTAAGGAAATGTTCAAACAAACACTTCCTGAAGGAAGAAATGCAAACTATAAATGATTTAGAAGATCTTTCAAATCACTGATAGCAAATAAGAGGAATCCTGACCAAAACACCTCGAAGTTGGCTAACTCATTAGATTCATGAAGACGATACTCTGTATTGGTGGTATGAAGCACTGGGAAAACCAGCCTCCTAATATTCTGTTGGTGAGAAACGGGCCAGGCATTGTGAAAAACAGTTGGGAATTATACAGGAAAATTAATTTAGTTGTACGCAATGACAGAAATAAAGTTCCCATATGTAAGAAAATATTTGCAGCAGCACTGCTTTATTTTAAAATAAATTTTCATTGCTTTTTGGCTTTTACATTGCCCATATCTTTCCCTTACCCCTTCCCAGAAAGCCATTCCTTATAATGCAGAATTTTATAAAAGAAAAAAAGAAAGAGAAAGAAGAGGAAAAATCAGCAAAAGCAATCATACTGTCAGAAAATTGTGAAAATATGTCTCAAACCTTTGGATTGCCTGCTTTTGCAGAGAAATGAAGGGAGAGGTCTTCTCATGTCTCTTCCTATTTATTTATTTTGCTGGGTGAACAGCTAGCTTTACTGTTGGCGTTCTTGGTTCACCCTTGGGACTGCCTGTCCAGGCTGCTCCCTCTAGTCATGCTTCAGGCTCAGCCACTTGGACAGGTACTCCCCCAGCCCGGACAGGTGGTTGCCCAGGTGCTTCAGCAGCTTCACCTCCTCGCCCAGGTTGTGGCTCTCCAGGAAGTCACAGAGGTGTGGATCCCCCTGGTTCGAGCCCAGGGCGTGCAGCTTCAGGGGGGCCTGGTTCAGGACCTTCTCCAGGTTCAGGGCAGCCTGCATGGCATCCAAGCTGCAGCCCCATTCATCTTGGGCAGGTTTCTGCACAGCCTGGAGGAGGACACGGCCCCCACGCTGGTTCTGGAGCCTCATAAGGCGCTCAGCGCCCTCGCGTTTGTTTTTCACCAGCTCACGGAAAAAAGCGACACCCTAGGCAGGGCGACATCGCCCCCATTGAAATAGAAACCCAGGGACAGGTAGGAGTAGGAGGCCTGCAGGTACAGGTTGGCCAGGCGGTTGACTGCGGCCTCGGCCTCAGAAGAGGAGTTTTGTCGGATCTGGGAGCTAGAGCTCAAGGCACCGACCGCGAAGGGAGGAGGCGGCTGGTCTCGGAGGCGGGGCGGGGGGGGGCGTTCGGCTGTATGCTGGTCCAAGAGGCTGAGGGGGCGGCGGGGCGGCAGGTCCCGGAAGCGGGAGGTGGCTAGTTCCAGGGGCTGACAGGCTGCAGAAGGGTGAAGTTTAAAACCGAGGGGAGCTGGGGGACCCCAGATGTGTTCCGTCCAAACCCTGTTGAAGCAAGAACCAGAGCTGGGAGACGTGGTGCCCTCATGTCTCTTCTTTGGAGCCATGTTTGTTCTTTGTAATTTTGCAGTGTTCACCCTTGATTGCTTGGTGGAAGTGGTTATGTCCATTTCCATTGCTAAAGTTGTTTTGTGTATGTTGTTTTCTTGGCTCTGCGTCAGTTGCATAAATCTTTCCATGCTTCTCTGTATCCACTGTATTATTTTTTTAATAACAGTAGAGCAAGTTCATTACATTCGTGGGCTACAATGTGTTTGGTCATTGTCCGGGTGATGGACATCTACTTTGTCTCTAGTTTTGACCACCATAAGCATAGGGACATTCTTCATGAGGACCAAAAACTCTGCTGCTTACTCAATTACGGATTCTTCCTCTGGCCATAGCGGACTTGTTTTCCTTTTCCTGACTAAACTCCTTGATAGGATCATCTACAATTGGTATCTCCACCTCCTTTTCTCCTAAGTCTTCTTAATGCTCTGAAGTCTGGCTTCTGACCTCATTATTCCATTGGAACTGCTCTCTCTAAAGTAACCAATGATCTTTTAATCATCAAATCCAATGGCCTTTTATAAATCCTCATGCTACTTGATCTCTTTGCAGCCTTAGACACTGTGGATCTTTTCCTTTATCACTCTTTTTTTCTAGATTTTCTAGATGTCCTATTGGACATCTCAAACTGGTGATCTCATAGATATCTTAAACTCAAAACAGGCAAAATTGAATTTATTATCTTTTCCCTCAACTGCTGCTCCCCCTTTCTAACTACCCTAACCTGATGTGGAAAATATTATACTATTTTATTTCATTTTTAATTTCAAGTAGACCTAGAGTCTGAATTAATGAGTAACTGGATGAAGATCCAGGACCTGGGCTTCTTTGTTCTCTAAAAGTTTGCTCAGGAAATACCCTTACCACTGTCAACAAGACCAGATGAGACTGACCTAAGGACATTCTTACCCCTGTTAGCCATTAAAGGATGAGAACCTAACCCCAAGAAAGACTACCTCACTTAATATTAACTGACCTTTGTCAACATTCTTTACAACCCTATTCCATTAAGGAAAATCCTCTTCTTGTATCATGGTTAAACATACATGGGGGTCATAAACATGAGGTAATACAGGCTTGCTAGGTCTGCTAAAATAACGTATATAAGTTTTCTCATTCATTTGTTCAGACAGCCAGAGCTTAAGCTCTGACTCCTTGTACGTACAAGTAAGCTAGCTTAGCTTGCTTTAAGGGAAAATAATAGACAACATGGATTTTTCTGTCACCTAGCTCTGTTGTTTCCTTCAACCAAATTTTCAGGTTTAACAGTTATGGTGCTGTGACTTTTGGGTGGAAATGATGGAAACAGGACAAAGCAGCCCAACCTTGCCAACACTTTGGGCACCATAGGATTAATTTTTCCTGGAATTTTGGCCTTGACAAGGTGGGGGTAAGTTGTTTTTCTTCCCAGCTTCCAAAAAGAACTCCCACAAAATTGGTTGAAGTCTGAAATTCCCTTTAAGCTAGCTCTGGGGGCAGGGATCAAATCTGTGGTAAAACACAGATCTGCAGGCAAACGCACATAGATCCCCTGGAAAAACTTATTGATCTAGAAAATTAGCTATGGATCAGTCAAGAACTAGAATTAGAAGTCCAACCATTCCTCCACTCCCTCCACCCTATTCCTCACCCCCTCTCTCCCTTCCTTCCCTTGGAGGCCCTGATCCTGGGGAGAAAAACTGCACTTTGCTGTTACCCCCTCCACCTCTGCCTCCCAGGAAAGGCTCTGATCCGGAGGGAGGTAACTCTGTTCTGCTACCATTGCCTTCTCTCTTCCTTCCCTCCCCCTTTCCCCCTTTCCCTTAAGGGCTCTGTTTTTGCCTTCTGCCCTATTCCTGCTTCCTTCCCTTAAAGGCTCTGACTATGGGGAAGATAAATGCATTTTATCCTTACTCTTAGCCTTCCCTTACCTGCCCTAGTCCTCCTCCATCTTCCCTTTCCCCCTTCCTAAGGGATAGGATATGGAGAGTCAGAAAAATTGGGAATACCAAGGCTTCCCCAAAGACCATAGGGGTGCTAATAGCCAACTCATAAAAGCTTCTAATTCTCTGTTGTTTAAACTGTGAGCTCAGTCTGTATTTGTTCTGTATTTGTTTTGTTAATTGTCTGTTAATTGTCTGTGAGCATGTGCTCTATGTCTATACCGTGTAAAATCTGAAACGCAGGTAGCCAGAGAATTCTAAGGCTGCAGTTAGGGAAACTGAGACTCTTTTTTTTTCTCCTTGTCTGGTCTGGCCAACTGGACTTGAAAAAAATAGAGCTGAAACATTTTAGCAGATTCTGGGATTTAATCATTAAAAAGTTTGGAAACTGATTAGTTGGAATTTTGGGAGAGAAAACTCCTGAGACTATAGATCACTCCAGGAACTCTCACTGGTGCTAAAACACCCTCCCAATGCTGATCACTTAGGTGAAGTTTACTTGAGTTACAATCATTGAGATCTTTCACCATTGTTGTCTTGTCTCTGACCAAGCCAGAGCTGCAGTAAAAGTTAGAGCAGCTAAAACAAACTCCTTTCCTCCCAAATCAGATTAGGAAAGAATGCAGGAGAACTCTAGGGAAAACTTAAATCATCTTTCCCCACCTGGCAAAGGGAGGAAAAGGACAGAAATTCACAGACTGACAGTATCGTGACAGTCCTGTGCCCCCTGGATACCTTTGTAGCCCATCCTTTTTGGCAAAGCTTGGAAATGTCACCCAGGTCCTATGCATTATGCCCACTGTCCCTAGCAGCTGCAAACTGCCCTAGGCTCAGTAACTTCTGCAGTTGTAGGGGAAGGGTGAGGTAGTTGGATTTGGACTTTCTGCCTCCCAGAATTGTCACCACTGGGATACCAGCTTCTGCTCTAGGTAACTTCACATTTCTTGTTCCAATTGCAAAACTGTATTTTAATCTCTGTTTGACCTGTTTCCTGATTTGTAAAGGGAAAATAATAATGATGGTTGTTATGGGATTAAAATGATAATGATTGTAAAATGCTTAACATAAAGTCTGGTATATGTTAGATACAACATTATTATTATCTCTCTCTGATTTAATGTAATTGTTAACTTTTGAAGTGGTTTTTAAATACCAAAAGTAATAAGCTGAATAATTTCTATATGTGGTAATCTGGAAATGCAATTGATGTCATCTGAAAAGTTATCATTTCTGTATTTCTAAAATTGCATTGTATTTCTAAAATTCTCTTAGATTGTGAAATTTTGTTATAGAAATTTTAAGCTGATTTTGATACATGTGAATTGGGTTTTCAAAGGGATGTGATAAAATTTGGAACTGTTATATGTGGTTATAACAAGTAAATAATTAATAATACTGATATTTAACCATGAGAACAGACTTTCCATGTGAAAAGTTTTCTATTATGAGAACATATCTGGTGACTTAAAGTTATAGTTTCAAATGATGAGATGAAAGATTCTCTCTGCATGGAGATTTAGAAATGTGTTCACCTAAATTGATAAATGAGGTGTTTCAAGTTTTAAAATGCATAATTATGTTTAGGGCATTGTTACATTTCTAAATTCTGTAATTTGGCAAACAGATGTATCAGCAATATTGAAAAAAAATGTGATTTTGTAAATAATAATCTTTTACAATGCTAAGAGTATTGGGCCTTAGAAATTAAAATGTTACCATTAGTGATTATGAATTCAGATTTGATTTGCTCATCCAACTAAGTTATAGTCTGTTTCAAGTTTTAATTACATGATAATTGCTTGTGGTGTACTTTTATTTCTAAATTTGTTATATTATGAAAATTGGTTAACATTGCATTGCCTATGCCATTAGAAAAACAATTCCTCTTATAATCTAGATGTTCTTAGATTAAGAACTGTGCCTAATTAAGAAATTGAGGTTGTTAACTGAAAAAAGGACTTTTGAAACCATCTAGTCATGAATTCTTATCAATCTTGTGTGGTTTTCTGTGTAGAGGAATTTCTATGAAGTAAGCTTTTAAAGTCCTGGTAAACTTTGTTATTGTGATAAGGTTAATTTAATTGGGTATGTAATTTATAGAAATTAAGTGTCCCCCCCCATTACAACACATTTTTGACTAAGGAACTTTGTAATATCTAGGAATTCTGTGCAGTATTTGAGAATGAGGACATTTTCCACCAACTTAGTTAATGAATTCCAGTGTTTAAGGGTTAATTTGCTGTAAGGAAAAAGAAGGAGATGTCTATCATTTTAAAACCTTCTAAACAATTGTCTTCAGGAAAGTTTAGTGAGTATTCATTTTAGCATCAGGATAAATTTTAAACTGTTTTTAAGGAAGGGAAATAATTCTAGAAATGTTTTGGAAAATATTTTCAGGAATGGATTCCAGTACAGACAGTTATGTCAGTAAAAATCACTAACTTATGAGTTGTCTTGTCTTATGGTTGAAACGTAAAGAAAGACTGAATAATGGGTTTGAGAAATTTGGAAAGGTAAATAAAAGTTTGATTGGAAATATGAAAGGCAGATAAGAAGGTTTGGGGACAAATGGGAGTTAGCTAAGCCTCTCCTGTCCCAAGAGAATAGTTTCAGATAGTTTAAGTTAAGTTGAGAGTGTGAGAAAGTATTGTAGAAGGCCAAAAAGTTATGTAGCTTGATTTGATAATTATTAGCTCAATGAAATTTGGGACAGTCCTATCTGAAGGATATTTATTTGCTATTTAAGATTTTATGGGACTACAATTTAATATTGTTTTAAGGTTTGATTACAGGAATAGGTCACATGAAGCCAATAGTAGAATGGCAGGCATTACAGGCTGAGAACTTTTGAAGGTGGATGTCTGTGCCTGGGAAAAAGTTTTGAAGATGACCTTGGACATGGCCTAGGTAGGATCTTCCTGACTCTACTTTCCAATTCTGCTATTTCCTTTCTGAAAAGGAAAAATCCCCACCTGATTACTCCTAAGCCCTGCTTTCAGCATCTAATGGCTATATGATTGGCTATCAGATATGACTCATGCCTGGAATCAAATAGAGCTAAGGAAGTTCTTTCCTTCTGTTAAGATATATGACATTGTCCCTCTTTTCTTTCATAGCAAATTTATATTATCAAGAAGTTTTGTAAGCACAATGCTAAATCTTTTAGGTAATAGATGAATATTGGAATATTTCTGAGTTATTATAATAGGATGCAGGAATGAATAGCTTACAATTTTAACCTATGTTCATGGCCAAATAAAACATCGAAATAATATAGAGATAACATCCTCCAAAAGGAGGAAATAATTAGACAAAGTAATAAGGCAAAGATGTAATGTGATAAATGTCTAATAAAAAAAAAGGGATAGCAAATTTTGAGGAAAAGGCAATAGGATCAGATTGATTCCTCTAAGAATTATATACAGATGTGTATGATTGGCTCCAAAATTTATCAGTCATGGAAATTCAAGCTAATAAGTGTGTTTTGGTAATAAGATCTTAAATGTGGATTTTTGCACAAAATTTTGTAAGATAGTAGTACAAGTGAAATTATATCTCCTTTATTAAAGTATCTGTCTGATAATTTTAAAAGAAAGATGAATTCAATTTATGGTTGGACCTTCATATTTTAAAGGATTCTTATACCAGGTACAAAATTTAGGTAAGGTTAGAAACAGCAGATGATACATAAACTGAAATACTCTGAAGTTTCAAAAAAAAAAAGGAGAGCCAAATTTAAGTGTTTGTACTAAGTTATATTAAGTAAGAATTGTCTGAGAATTTCTAGATCTGAACCAGAGAAGCAGAACTCTCTTTTACTATCTAGGGACCAGATAGTGCTGCTTTAAATGGACATTAGGAATATGTAACTGTGATTTAAAGTTACTTTGTATACAAATTGTGCAATTAAGTGCTGGTATTAAATCAGAAACATTTTTGGCTTTGTTAAGAATGGTTTGTGGATTATTTTGTAAATGCCATCAAAGAGACATGGCATGACTAAAAGTTTATGATGTTCAACATTGTTAATAATGATTGCATTACTTTGTATGGATCATGTTTAAAAGTTTTCAGTTTTCTTGGTTATCTAATATGTAAATGTAAAACATGTGACATGTAAATTTCCCCCTCTCAATACCAGTCTATTGTGAGCCATCTAAGTGGTTTGGTTTGTACCTGACTTACTGTAATTGTGTAGTTTTGTGAATTATGAGAAAAACTTTATTGTAATTATTTAACCTCAGTCCTGTGTGGCTGGGATACTGAACCATTTATTGTGTTTGTTTGAACTTAGCCCTGCATGGCTAGGACCTATGTTGTGCTGCTTTTCTCTCAATTATCAAATCATGTGTGTTCTGGGAGCTCCTGTCAGATCTGACTACTCCTATAGCTGCCAACTTGTGGATATGGACTCCTTGATCCTTCTATCACATCTGAGGATTGCCCCTGCTCCCAAGTGGATATCTGAGACCATAGGACACCTTGCCCTCTGGTTTCAAAGAACCCGAAGGGGACAGCATCAGACACAGGCAGCCCCTCCCAAGACTCTGGACCAGAACCTGTACGAAGGACAGCTCCCTTTCTGAGTCCTTTGCATTCCCAAGACTGTTTACCTGTACTTTTGGTGTCTTTGGCTTATTACCCCTTGCAATTTACTCCCTCTGCTTGTTTACAATTAGTTTACAATTACTGTCCATCTCTGGGGATGTCCAACCACAGAAAGAAAAAAAAACCTGAATCCACCCAGATAAGGATTTTTAGAACTTCACCCCTGAGGAAGATAGAGGTTTTCCCATACTAATTGGTCTTTAGGTGAAACTTACAGTTTGCCTTTGACCAAAAGGAGGAAATGTGGAAAATATTATACTATTTTATTTCATTTTTAATTTCAAGTAGACCTAGAGCCTGAATTAATGAGTAACTGGATGAAGATCCAGGACCTGGGCTTCTTTGTTCTCTAAAAGTTTGCTCAGGAAATACCCTTACCACTGTCAACAAGGCCAGATTAGACTGACCTAAGGACATTCTTACTCCTGTTAGTCATTAAAGGATGAGAACCTAACCCCAAGAAAGACTACCTCGCTTAATATTAACTGACCTTTGTCAACATTCTTTACAACCCTATTCCATTAAGGAAAATCCTCTTCTTGTATCATGGTTAAACATACATGGGGGTCATAAACATGAGGTAATACAGGCTTGCTAGGTCTGCTAAAATAACGTATATAAGTTTTCTCATTTGTTTGTTCAGACAGCCAGAGCTTAAGCTCTGACTCCTTGTACGTACAAGTAAGCTAGCTTAGCTATGCTTGAAGCGAAAATAATAAACAACACGGATTTTTCTATCACCTAGCTCTGTTGTTTCTTTCAACCAAATTTTCAGGTTTAACACTGGTCAAGGGCACCATTGTTCTCCCAGTCACTGAGGTTGTGAACTTCTTTTGTTCCTTCTTGCACTCACTCCTCTTTGAAACAATTTCATAATTTCTTATGGCACAATAATATTACATTTACATAATTTCTTTCATCATTCCTCTCCTAAAAGGACATCCTCTTAGTTTCCAATTCTTTGCCACCACAAAAGAGCTGATATGAATATTTTTTGTGCATACAAGACCTTTGTGTTTCACCTCATTGAGGTATAAGCCTAGTGGTAGTAGTACAGCTGAGTCATAAGGTAGCCACAGTTTAGAACCTTTTGGACATGGTTCCCACTGGTTCACAGCTCCAACAGTGCAGTAGTGTGCTGGCTTTCCTGTAGCTCCTCAACATTTGTTATTTTCCTCTTTTGTTATCTTTGACAGTCTGATGGGGATGGGGTGGAACCTCAAAGATGATTTAATGAATATTTCTCTGATTAATGGAGGCATTTTTCGGGTGGTTGGTAATAGTTCAGATTTCTCCCTTTGAAAACTGCTCATACTCTCTAACCATATAACTATTGGAGAATGGCACTTAGTCTTGTAAGTTTGAGTCAGTTTCTTGTATATCTTAACTAAGAGACCCTTTTTGGGGAAACTGGCTGTGAAGATTTTTTTACCCACTTAACAGTTTTCCCTTCCAATTTTAAGTACATTAGATTTGTTTTGCAAAAACTTTTAAATTTTATATAATCAGAATTGTCCATTTTATCTTATGTGATCTTATCACTTGTCTACTCACAAAGTCTTCCCCTTTCCACAATTTCTTCCTCATACCTATAATCTGCCTATAATGTCACATAGCCATTTGGAGCTTATCATGGCGTGTGGTAGAAGGTGTTGGTTTAATTCTAATTTCTGCTAGATCATTATCCAGTTTTCTTTGCAGTTTTTGTCAAAGTCCTTTCCCAAGTAATTGGGATCTTTGGGCTACTACCAATTTATTCCACCAATCAACTGTATTCATTTTAGTGATTGCTACTCTGTATTATAATCAGAGAACTGATACTGGTAGAGCTGTTCCCTTCCTTCCCACTTTTTTTTCATTATTACATTTGAGATTCTTGCCTTTGTTCCTCCATTATACATTTTGTTGTTAATGTGGGTTTTTAAAGCTCTATAATATATTCTTTAGGTAGTGTGGTAGAGCACCAAATAAATTTAGTTAATATTGTCATTTTTACTATGTTGGCTCAACCAACTCATGAGTGATTAATAGTTTTCCAGTTATTTAAGACTGTCTTTATTTCTGCAAAGTGCTTCATAGTTGAATTCACATAGTTTTTGGATGTTATTTTGAATGGAAATTCCCTTTCTAGCTCTTCTGGGGGGGGGGTGACATACAGAAATACTAATTATTTGTGTGTATTTATTTTGTATCCTGAAACTTTGACAAATGTATTATTCACATTAATTTTTAGTAGACTTCCTCGGGTTTTCTAAGCAAATCATCATATCATCTGCAAAAAAGTGAGAATTTGTTTTTCTCTTGGCTTATGCTTACTCTCTCAATTTCTCTTTCTTGTCTTACCGCTATATAGCTAGCAGCACGTCAAGGGCTAGGTTAAATATTAGTGGTGATGATGGGTATCTTTGCTTGATTACTGATCTTCGTGAAAAGCCTTCTAATATTTCTCCTGTATTGGGTTTATTCTTGGATTTAGATAGATGTTTTTGCTATATTAAAGATTGATTTATTCTTACGTTTTCTAAAGTTCTTTTAATATGAGTGGGTGTTAGATTTTGTCAAAAGCCTTTTGAGTATATACTGATATAATCATATGACTACAATATTTTTATTATTTTTATTTTATAGTCTTCCTTATGTTGAATCCACCTGGCATTCCTAGTAGAAACCTAACCTGGTCATAGTATGTTTTATTTAAAATGTTTGTGTCAATATTCATGAGGGATACTGTAGTTTTCTTTCTCTGCTTTGTCTTTCCCTTGTTTAGGTATTAAGGCCCTTTATCATGGGCTCTGGGTGAGAAGTAGGCAGGGCAGAAGCAGACAGCACAGGAATCACACCAAAGAAAGAGGATAATGGGAATAATTCCAGGTCTGAGTTTAGCAAAAGTCGAGATTTGGCAAAGTAGAATGAAGAGGTAAGGATGTGAGCATAGAAGATAATGTAGAATTGAACTGGCTCAACAATAGGTAGAGAAAGGGAAGGGAAGTAAGTGCAGCCAGAGCAGAGGTGAGGGCCTGGGAAAGAAATGGGAGATGGAGAAAATGCAGATTACAGAGAGGAAGAAGAACAGGGGTAAGGGTCACATGGGAAAAATAAAATGATAAAAGGATTATGACCAAAGGAATCTTGGAGTTCATGAACATCCAAGTGGAACAGATGTGGGTCACGGCAAGATAAACATGTATGGAGATGGGGGTAGGAGTGGAAGAGTGGCTCAGGGAGGTTACATAGGTTAAGGTACCAGGAAGCTGGTCATCAACATGTATGTTACAGCCCTTAGTATGAAGGAAAGAGCTGGGGAGGACAGGCTGTGAGCCAAGCACTGGACTCAGAAAGAAAGTTATAGATTGGGTGATGAATCTGGATGGCATGAACCTCCATGGAAGAGAGGTTGCTGAGTTGTTTTGGTTGGTAGAGGAAAAGACTGGAAGTGACAATGGGTAGTCCTTCACAACTCCCTCACTAAGACCAATGATTTGGGGGGAATGAGTGAGAGTATAGCCTGTAATGAAGACGGTGGTGATAGAAACAGTGCAATCAAGAGGAAGCCAGTCTCAGTGAGGGACAGAAAATGGAAGGAGCAAGAAAAGAAGTTTTAGAGGAAAAGAAGTTTGTTAACTATGGAGCAGAAATTCCAAAGGACACAATGGAAGGGGATAGCAGATATACAGTGGGACACTGTGAGGTAGGGTTGAAATGGATGGGAGTCAAAGATTGTGCAACTAGGGTTGGGGGTTTGTAAAACAGCAACTAGATGTTCAGAATCATTGGGAAGGGCAGAGCACAAGAGCGTTTAACATTTACTAAGCATTTATGTCTCAGGCACTGTGCTTAGTGCTGGGAATACAAATACAAGAATATAGCCACCCTTGGCAGGGCACTGAGAATGTGTTATGCTCTTTTAGCAAAAGATACCCTTATACTTCCCAGTAGAACAGCTGATATTTGTTCCCTGCTCTTTGCTCTTCTCTTAAGCTATAGAGTTTTCAGAGACTTATCCAGGTACCCTCAAGATACACTTCCTTCAGGGTGTAGATGGTGCTAAAAGGCAACAAGCCCAGTTCTTCAGAAACAGCTGCAGAGCCTATCTTGCTTCAGTTACCTCAGTAAAGCAATGCCTCTCTTCCATCCTACATGGCTCCTAGAAAAGCCCCTGAAGAGCCTGCCTGTCAGCCTCTGTATTGTATTACATAGGTGGCTTCCCTTGTCACCTTCAGTTTTCATTCCAGGCTTCTGCTACTGTCCTATCTTGTAGCTGGTCTTAACCTAAAGCATCTAATGCTTCAGATCAATGTCTCCTTGTTTTATAGTGACATCTCACATTTGCAATGTGAAACTCCAAGAGTTCACCTTTCTGTTGAGGGTGCCCCCCCACCTCCAACAACCCATATATATTCCCAAATGAATTCTCTGAGGGCATTCAGCTGGGGGTACTTTTTTCTCAGGCTGATAGAATAGTCAGTGTCTTTTCCTAATCCCTACTCTAACCCCAATTCCAACACCAACCGTAACTGATATTCTAGAAGGCACAATGAAAAAGTGAAACCCCTGGGGTAAGCCCTACAAGGCAGGGGTAGAAAGGGCCTAGAGGGAAAAACTTAGAATAGATATCTTGGAAGCTTTATTGCATAAGGAATGGAGAGAAAAGAGATACACACATACAGACATATACATATATGTGAACAGGACTAGTTGTGGGGGAGGCACATGTGAGGTAGGGGAATCTACTTGACTAATTGAGAAGAGGGGAGGAAGAATTATTTAACCAGATTAAAAAAATGAGAGAAAGGATAACTTAGAAATAAAATACCAAAAGGAAAGGTTTAACAAACAAGGGGAAAAGATCCATCAGGAGAATGAAAAAAATTTTAACTTGAAAAAATCCAATATACTCAGATGGAGGAAAACATTAACCTGTTATAACTTTAAATGTGAATGGACCTCAAGGGTGGGGAACTTGTGGCCTCCTAGGTCTTTGGGTGCAGCCTTTTGGCTTGTTAGAAAAAATCATCTTACCAAGAATTCCACCTGGCCATGAGTGAATTTGGAAAAAAAAGATTTTTATTTCACATCATTTCTGATGGGTGACTTGGCCTTTAACCCCTTGTGAAAAGGGGTCACTTCCCAGATGCAAACTCTTTTATAACCCATCCTGATTCAAATTTCCCACCTTGAATCCCATTGGTCAGCATTCCAGTGTTCACTAAACCCCACCCCCGATTACATCTTCTCAATTTTACATTTCAACCCCCTCCCCTTTTCATCCTCATATACTTTCTTCTTTAAAAGGAAATGCCAAGCCAAAAAAAAAAAAATACTTCTAATCTCTTCCCCGTTTGTCTGCATCAGATAGCATGAGAAAAGAGTTTTCTCAATAGTTGAGAGAACTGACAAAAGCTGTGAGTTGGAAGATTATCCATTTTTGGGTTAATGGACCTCATATACCTAGCCTGGCAGTTCTTTTGACATACAGAACAAAGGGAAGTAGTAGATAGGCTGATTATCAGGTGGCCAACATCCCCCACTGCCCCCTACAAGCAGTTTCCTTATATTAGTCACCAGTATGGCTTCAAATCATGTTTCATATAATTTGTTTTCATATAATTTCTGTGGAAACAAAATTCAATCATCCCTTACAGGCTGAGTCCAAGTTTTAAAGAACAAATCCTTTTATTACGGGGATTTGTTGTGTGCAGTTTCGATTCAGTCAAAGGGCTAAACTTGAGAACCTAGAGGAACACATGTGGCCTTGAGGCCACAGGTTCTCCACTTCTGGATTAAACAATCCAATAAAATGAAAAAAATGACAGATTAGCTAACAAAACATATTCTAGTGATACACTGCACACGAGAAACACACAAAACAGACATAAACGGAGTAATAATGAGCAGATGGAAAAATTTTACTATGCATCCAGGAAATCCAAAAGAACAGCTATTGCAATCATGCTATGATAAAGCAAACACGTTCAAAAAATAAAAAGGACCAATGTCAGTTAAAAAAAAAAACTCGTAGACTCCAAAAGCCACATTCATAAAGAAAACATCTGAACCACAAGCAGATATAGACAGTGACACAAAAGTAACAGGAAACTTCAATAACCTTCTCCCAGTTCTGGATAAGTCTAATAGAAAGAAAAATAAAATTAAAAATATGGAACTGAACAAAGCTGGAGAACCTAGACTCAAAAGACTGATGACATTTAAATGGGACAGCAAAAGAATACATACATTTCTCAACACCACATGGAACTAAAAAAAAAGTGACCATGTACTAACGTAGAGAGATATTGCAAACAAATGTAAAAAAGCAGAAAGTTAATTAATACATCCTTTATAGAACCTCAAGAATACCACAAGGGGAAAATCACATCCTTATAAACATACATGAGCAATAGAGAAAAGGATTGATGAGCTGAATCTGCATTTTAAAAAACCTTGGTCTATCTAAACCTAGTTTCTGCTGTGCCGTTTTCCAGTTTTCCCAGCTATTTTTTGTCAAATGAGTTTTTGTCCACCACTCTATTCCTTAGCCAGCACTAGACTGTTCTGATGATTACTGCTCTATAATAGTTATTAGCATATTCATAGTTTCTCACAGACCAAAAGGGACCTCTTATATTCAAAAACTATTTTGTTCCACCATTTCTCAAACAATGGAAAACCATTTTACCTCCAGCTTTTTGCTACCACAAAACTACTGCTATGAATTGAATATGGCAGTATGTTTGCCAGATGTGTAATACTTTATGTGCTATGGCATATTTAATTATAGATCAAAGAAGCATTATCTATTCTGGTTACCCTTCTCAAGAAGGTCAATCCCTTTACATGACATCATCCTATCCCATTTTCTCCAGAAGATTGTTATCAATCACCTCCCCTTCTACCTCTTCCAAAACTTCCAACTCTCCCTATCTGCTGACTCTTTATCTACTGTTCCTATTCCCTTTGCAGTGTATCTCTATAATAAATCTATTTTTATAATAAAATTAACACTAATTTTTCTAGAAAGGATATGTGTCAGTCAATTACCTTAAGGCTCCATTCAGCATTTCTAACCACACAGACCAAAACACCTCTGGGGCAATCACTATGTGTTGTCTAGTCCTATTATGATGTAAGCTCCTTGAGGGCAGGAAGTTGCTCCTTCTAATACTATCCATTAGGACAGGATCTGGCACATACTTAAGGTTTAATAAATGCTTATTCATTCACTGGGAAATGAAATTAATAAATATCTTTAGTAAAACATTGACATCTAAACATATCTAAAACTGTATAAATGTGCAAATTAATGTATGTGTAGCTGAAAATGTTTTGAAAGCTCATAGCTGTTTTTACAGGCCAGAAAAACAAATTCTGCATCTGCATGAATGTAACAACCCTTTTTAATTTCTAAAAATTGTGTATTTCTTTTAAACAAAGAAACTAAGACTTCCCATGGATAGGTTTATCACATTTCTCTTTCAAGGAAGAACTGTTTGATGTTGCATACAGTTTTGACCATGGTAGAATGCCTATCACAAGTTCTATTCATAATCTCTCTGTGGTATAGACTCTCTGACATTGCACAAACTGTGTGCTGACACACAAGAAAGGTCTTCCCACATTCGTTATAGTCAAAGAGTATTCAGAATAAATGCACTGATTTCAGGCAAGCTCTACATTCTGGAAGAAGGCCCTTTTATATTTGCTAAAGTTATTTCTTATAGTAAAGCTATTTCCTTTAGTATTAACTCTAGGATACCAGGTTAGCAGTGCAATCACAGGCAAGACTTTCCACATTCATAAAATTTCTCTCCAGAATGAATTCTCGGTGGTTAGATCACTATACATTTAAGAAGGCCTGCCCATAGTTTTATACATTTATTGGGCTTCTCTGAAATGAATACTCTTGAAGACAAGAAAGTTCTACATTTTGAAAAAAGGTCTTTCCTTGTTCCTGACATAAACACTGTTTTTCTCCACTGTGACATTCATGATGTGTCAACTCAAGGAACAGAGCATCTCAGTGCAATTATGAAGTTATACTCAGTTACATTCATTAAATTATTTTTCATTCTAATTTCACATCAAATATATTCATAAGGCTTCTTTTCAAAATGACACCACTGATGTTGGGTGGCTATGTGTCCAGACTGAAGGCTTTCCCACATTAAATATATTCAGTAGAATTTCTCCTATATAAATTCCATAATGTTGGGTTAGCTATATCCTCACTTGGAAGACCTTCCAACATTCATTACTTTTATGAGGCTCCTCATCAGCATGAATTCTCTGGCATAGAATAAGATCTCTAAGGCAGAAGACTTCCCCAAACTATGTTAATAATGCTTTACTCCCATATTTATTAATTGATGTACAGATAGAAGGTCATTTGGCTGAAGACCTCATGACATTGATTATATTCATAAAGTTCCTTACCAATATGAATCCTCTGATGGAAATTAAGGTATTCGATTGAAAGCCTTGAAACAGTGATGACATACATAAAGTTACCTCCAGTATGAACTCTCTGCTGTAGGGTCATCTCTATGCTCAGGCTGAAGGACACTCCACACAGAATATATTTATAAAATTTTTTTCTGCTATGAAGATTATCATGTCAGTAAGTCATTTCTTCACATGAGAAGCCTTTTGACACTTATAAAATTTCCAGTATGAACTGTCTGATGATGAGTGATTTTCTCACACACACAAAAAAATCTTTTAACATTAATTCTTCTCATAAGGTTTATCTCCAGTATAAAGATTCTGTTGCTGGGTAAGTTGAATGTTCTCTTCAAGGCCTTCCTATACTAATTATGTTGATGAGGTCTATAATACGAACTCTCTTATGCTCAGTAAAATAGTCACTTCAGCTAATGGCTTTCATGATGTTGTTTCAACAATCCAGCTAGCAGCTGCTGTGGGGGTGAAAAACCAACAACCAGCTCACAGAACACTGCAAGCCCAAGTTCTTTTGAACTGCTTTACTAAGGAAAGCAACATTAAGGGGTTAACAATCTTACTTTAATCCAGCATACAAATATCATTCACTTAGTTCAGGGGAAAAAGCCAGCACCCTGAACTTCAGAGTAAATACAAATTACAAACATCAACAGACAGAACAAATACAATTCATAGTTACCAACATGTGAGTTCAGCCGGGAGCTCAACCAGGGCTGGCCCAGAGTCACACAATACTCCTGCTGTGGGTCAGAGCTCTGAAAAGAAAGAAAGCCAACCTCTGGTTTTACATCTTTTTCAGGGTCAAGGGTGAGTCACACATGCGACTCACCCACGTGACTTAAAATCATCACAAAAATGCAACTTAAACCCATGTGGTCTAAAAGCCTCTGATGTCATAAACATGTCACTCAAACCCATGTGAACTAGGTTTTCCCTTGAGGCAAGGAGGTCATCAAAGACTCCTAATTTAATCAAAGAAATAAAGGTCAAACTCTTCAAGGGTACTTGGTTGAATTAAGTACTAAGAGCCCATTTTGATTGCCAATACAGATATTTATTTTCTCCAGTATGAGTTCTCTGATGTTGGATAAGGATTCTATTGATGAGGAAGGACTTCCCATATTAATTACACTTGTAAGGTTTCTCTCCAATATGAATTCTTTCATGTTGAGTAAGGTTGCCTTTCTGGCCAAAAATCTTTCCATACTGATCACATTTATAAATTTTCTCTCCAGTATGAATTCTCTTGTGTCAGGTAAGATGTGTTCTCCAAAACAAGGCTTTTCTACATTGATTACATTCAAAAGGCTTTTCACCAGTATGAATTCTTTGATGCTGAGAAAGGTGTGTGTGCTGGTGGAAGGTCTTCTCACACTTTTCACATTTATAAGGCTTTTCTCCAGTATAGGTTCTCTCATGTTCAGTAATTTGCTTTCTATGGCAAAAGACGTTCCAACAACGATTACATTTGTAATGTAATCCCACAGCAATTACATTCAAAAGGTTTCTCTCCAGTATGAGTTCTCTGATGTCAGATGAAGCGTATGCTTAGTTGGAAGGTCTTTCCATAGTGATTGCAATAAAAAAGGTTTATCTCTAATATGGATTCTTTGATGCTGGGTAAGCTGTGTACTCAAGCAGAACGCCTTCCTACAGTGATAACATTCATAAGGTTTCTCTCTAGTATGAATTCTCTGATGTTGGGTAAGCTCTTTCTTCATATGGAAGGCCTTTCTGCATTCATTACATTCATAAGGTTTCTCTCCAGTATGAATCCTCTGATGCTGAGTAAGTGATTGCCTGGTGGAAAAGGTCTTCCCACAACGATTACATTCAAAAGGTTTCTCACCAGTATGTGTTCTTTGGTGCTGGGAAAGGTGTGTGCTCCGGTGGAAGGTCTTCTCACAGTCATCACATTTATAAGGCTTCTCTCCAGTATGGGTTCTCTCATGTTCAGTAAGTTGCCCTCTCTGGCGATAGGCCTTCCAACAATGATTACATTTGTAAGGTTTCTCTCCAGTATGAATTCTCTGATGTTGGGAAAGATGTGTGCTCTGGTGGAAGGTCTTCTCACACTGATCACATTTATAAGGTTTCTCTCCAGTATGAATCCTCTGATGCTGAGTAAGTGATTGCCTTGCTGAAAAGGTCTTTCCACAGTGATTACATTCAAAAGGTTTCTCGCCAGTATGAATTCTTTGATGCTGGGAAAGGTGTGTGCTCCGGTAGAAGGTTTTCTCACACTGATCGCATTTATAAGGTTTCTCTCCAGTATGGGTTCTCTCATGTTCAGTAAGTTGCCCTCTCTGGCGAAAGGCCTTCCAACAATGATTACATTTGTAAGGCTTCTCTCCAGTATGAATTCTCTGGTGTTGAGAAAGATGTGCGCTCTGGTGGAAGGTCTTCTCACACTGATCACATTTATACGGTTTCTCTCCAGTATGAATCCTCTGATGTTGAGTAAGCGATCGTCTTGCTGAAAAGGTCTTCCCACAGCAATTACATTCAAAAGGTTTCTCACCAGTATGAATTCTTTGATGACGGGAAAAGTGTGCACGCCGCTGGAAGGTTTTCTCACACTCATCACATTTATAAGGTTTCTCTCCAGTATGGGTTCTCTCATGTTCAGTAACTTGCTGTCTCTGGTGAAAAACCTTCCAACAATAATTACATTTGTAAGGTTTCTCTCCACTATTAATTCTCTGAAGATGGGTGATTTCTGAGCTCTGGGGAAAGGCCTTTTCACATTCATTACATTTATAGGGTATCTCTCCAATACAAATTCTCTGATGAGTTAGCTTTCTACTCTCGAAGAAAACCTTTCCACAGCCATTGCATTCATAAGGTTTCTTCTCAGTGGAAATCTTCTCATGGGAAGTAAGGGATGAGCTGTGATTGACAGGCTTCCAACATTCACCATACTCATAAGGTTTATCTCCAGTATGGGTTCTCTGCTGTTGAATAAATCGTACACTCTCTGGGGAAGCCCCCTCAAAGTTGCTGCATTTAGGGTTTTTTCCTCCAATATCTATTGTCTGATGGGAATTAATAAATAGGCTGAGGTTTATGTCTTTCCCACGTTCCTTATACTCATTAATTTTCTCTCCAGGATATACTCTAAGGTATTCAATAAAGTCTGATTGAGGAGTGAAGGATTTCCCACATTCATTATACAGAGAAAATTTCTTCTTTGAGCAGATGCTATTACATTTATTTGAGCCTGAAGTTGGAAGGAAGCTCTTTCTGTGTGTAGCAAATTTATGGAGTTTCTTTCCTAGATGTATTTTATATTGTGAAAAAAGTTTCGGTTTTCGCATGGCACTTTGACTGTATTTACTACATTCATGGCCTCTTACTTCATTAACAATTTTTGTTTGGGTGATGTTTACTTGCTGAGAATTTTTCACCTCAAAATTCTGGTGCCTCCCAAATGCCGCATCACTTTCCCAGTCTTCCTTTAAATTGGAGAGACAGAGAACATCCCCCATAAGTCTGTCCGGTCCTAACTGCTCCATCAAAAAGCCCGGCTTTGCAGTTGACTCCTTGCTTTCAGACCTAGTCTCCAAATCTGAAAGAAATAAAGAAAATAGAAATCCCTTTGTACCAATTGTTATACATTTAGCTCAGTTCTGCTTCTCTTCTTAAAATCATAATTTCACTAAACTTTAGGGGAAAGAACAATAGTACCTTGTGGAGACAGATATCACTTAGGGTTTACAAAAAGCTTTCACACTGAGGGAGGACAGTTATTAAGGCTCCTAAAAGGAAACTGAGATTCCAAACAGTAGAGTGATTTGGACCTGGTCCCACAGGTCATCAATAGCAGATGGGTCTTCTCATCACTACCCTCATGATCTTTTGGCTGCTTCCTCATAATGGAGTCAGCTCATGGTATCTGGAAATCCTGAGGCAGAGGCTGGATGACCATTAGTCAAGGAGGACCTAGTGAGGAATTCCTACTTTCAAATGTGGCTGTGGGCAGAAGTGGAGGCATAGTGACTGGACTGGCCGCTAGCACTACTGCAAATCTCAGACTCTTGTTCTAAATCTTTATAATGAGGCTGACTGTCTCTTTTCCATTTATCTAAACACTGGGGACTTCAGTATATAACCTTCAAAGGCAGAATGACAGGCTATCACTATTTGTTCCTGTAGACATGGATACAAGTGTAATTTAGATCTGAATACTATAGAGCCTGGATGAAAATGAAGTGATGACTTAAGGTGAGGCTTCACCTCACCTTAGGTGTGATGAGGAATTCTGACCAATCAGCACCTAGTAACCCGCCTCCTTACCAACCTAGGATTTATTTTGTATCCTAGCCCTATGAATTACCAGGCTATAACAGAGAGTATAGTGGGCTTCAGTTTCTTCAACTGTAACATGAAGAGGTTGGGACAGGTGGTCCCTGAGGGCCCTGCCAACTCTACATGTGGGATCCCAAGAGCCTTCTCTGAGACTGGGAGTTGTTAGGAGACTGACTTGCTGAGGTGGCTGGGAAGGTCTTCCTTTGGCTGACACACAGTGGGGGATTTTTTCTCCAGAGGCCTGGGCAGCTCTGAGCAGAGGCTCCTGTCCAACTCTATGGAAGGGACTGTGCTGGCTGATCAGTGGAGACATTGTTGTCACAGACCCCCATGCCTGGGGGTCAGTCACTCACTCACCTGGACAGCTGCTCCCTGGGACTCTTCTATCTGGTGTCCAAGGAGCCTCCCCTCGCTCCAGCTGGTGGATCACCTCGGGCTTAGACGTGGCCAGTCCTGCTCAAAGGAAGTGGGAGTCTTGGGTAGAGATGGAGCTGTGGAAGGTTCCAACCAAGCCTCACTCCCTGAGTATAACCCCAGAGATGAAACTGAGGACCAGGGGAAGCAGAGATTCAAAAGGAAAAGAAAACCAACCCAAACCAAAACCAAACCCCAAACCCTGGCAGAATCCTCAGCTCTATTTAAGGCTCAGCTCAAGTGCCCCATTATGTGAGTGCTAACTTGGTCTCCTGAAAGGGCGTAGGCCTTTACCCAGGGCCCATCCCCCCCAAAATTAGGGGCATTTATTTAGTGGTGTTCATGCCATTCCCCTCAAATGGAATGTAAACTCCTCAGGGGCAAGGCCTTTTACCCTTCTGTCTGTGTCACCAGCACCTAGCACTGGGCCTGGCACACAGGAGACGCCTAATACATACTTCATGAGTGAGGGAGTGAGCCTCTTGGTCCAAGAAGATGAGGACTCCCTGGTCTCTGAAGGCCAAATAGTCGCCTCTAAGCCTTTTATCAAGTTAGGACCCAAGGACCCCTCTGGGGGCTGGGGAGGGAGAAGCAGAGCCCGTGTCCTAGGGGGAAGCTGTCCTCACCCAGGCACAGCAAGTTCTGGTAGGTCTCCAGCATCACGTCCCGGTACAGCTCCTTCTGAGAAGGGTCCAGGTAAGCCCACTGCTCCTGTGTGAAGGCCACCGCCACATCCTGGAAGGTCACTGGCTCCTGAAACACCAAAGGCTTTTATTTGTGTCTGTCCAGGGACCAGCCCTCAAATGGACCTGGGAGTGAAGGGCCCAGAGAGTGGGGGAGAGGGAGTAGTTCTCAGGGTCCTGGCCTCACTGAGTTCCATCCAAATATCTTATCAGTGCTTTGGTTTGTAACAGCCTCTGAATCATCTAATAAAAAATTGCCCTTGTACAGGAAGCAGCATAGGCTGGGAAGAAGCAGACTGGACTGGAGACCAGAGGACCTGGGTTCAAACTCCAACTCTGCTCCTGACTGTGACCTCAGACAAATCACCTCCCCTCCTGGGCCTCAGCCTCTCCTCTGGCAAAGGAGGGGGACTTGCAGGAGGGGCCCTGTAATGGCCTGGGCTAGATGGCATCAGCACAAGAGCCTCAGGAGGCCCCTGCCAGCCCCAGAAAATCCCTCACGCACTTTGACCTGCTTCAGAGGACACACCTTCTCCTAGGCCCCTCCAGACATTACTAGTCACAGGAGGACAGGATTTCCCTGGAGGTGGCATTCATTGTGACCTGGCCATGGGCAGGAGACCCTCCTGGTGGAAGCAAGGCCCCAAGGAACATGATTGCTTATCAATAGCCTTCCCCAAAGATGACCCCCAGGATGGAAAGCAGACCCCCCCCCTTCCCCCCACCCCCTCCCACCCCCGCACCATGTGTGCTGAGCACAAGTGTCAACTAGACAGGAACCAGCCTGTAGCCTAGCAATGGCCGGGGTCCAAACAGAGCAGGCTAGAGGCAGGAGAGTGGGGACACAAAGAGACAATTAACTTCTGAAGCTTGGGGGGGGGGGGCGGGGGGAGGCCTCCTCCTAAGAAGGAGGGCTTATCTTGCTGGGGGAAAGGCAGAGTTTATATACATAATGGGCTGGACCAAGGCACAATTATCTTTAGGTCTTGAGCAGCTGTTCCCACAGCAGGCTCAGGCTCATGTGTGGGGTTCCTGGGTCCTGGGGGGACAGTTCTTATGTTAACTGTCTCAAGTCTCAGGGGTCATGATTACTCTGCAGGGTACAGAACCAGAGTTCTGTGATTACTCTGCAGGGTAAAGAACCAGAGTTCTGTGATGGACACAGGAGTACAAGGAACAGAGATTATGAGCATATCAGAGATGTGATGGATGTTGGCTCTCAAGACCCTAGAAAATAGGGGGAGTGAACACCTGGTGCTGGTCAAAGCAAAACACTTTGCCGGGGGTGAGATCATCCAGAGTGGAAAGGGTTACTGTTATGCCAAACTCAGAGCACAGCCTGCTTGCCAGGCCTTGGCTCTGGGAAATGGAAGGGGGGGGAGATCCCTCTAAAATATTTTGCCACAGGGCAGGGCAGGGCAGACTGTTTCTTCTTCCCTTGGTCCCTCCCAGCCAAGGCCCAAGGTCACCACAGCTGTATCAGCTGGCCAGCTCACACTGACCTTGGAGACCATCCACAAGCTTCCCTGACTGCAGGCCCTGGTTTTCTGAACCCTGGGATGAGGCTCAACACTGATGCCAAATGAATTCCATAGCACTAGATTGGTCCACCTTTTAACCAAGAGAACCTTGATTCCTGCATGTGGGATGGCATTCAAGGCTTTCCTGAATTCTTGCTGATGCTAGGATCCTGGGAGAATCTCTTCCCTTGGACCCACTTATGTTAGGTTATGAAGAGCTGCGGGGACACAAGGGGAAGACTTACTATTCGCCATGAAAGCCTGCCTTTGCCTCCCTCATAGCACGAAGCTTAAAAAAGTCTTCACCAAGGGATAGAGTGACCCCTGGGTGCAGAAGGGAGGGACTCAAGGGCAGGGAGTGGTGCTCCCTAAATTGCTCCTCACCTGGGGAGGGAGGTGCTGAGGACTGGGCTGTCAGAGTTGCAGTTGGGGTCAATGGACCTCCATTCAAACAGGCAGGTGGCTTCCCTGCTCCAGGCCCCAGGTGAGGGGGCTGCTGACATGACTGACCAAAGGTTCTGGCCAGCTCTGTATCTAAGACTCAGAGCTACTCGGGAGATTTGCTCCCCCAGGTCTGGGGCCACTCACCTGGCAGACCCTGGCTGTCAGGAGCACAGGGGCCATTCCTGAGTCCACAGAGCTCACGCCTCATGGGGAAGCTGGACAGGGAGCTGGGCAGGCAGGGCTGGGGAGGAGAAACAAGCCATGAGCAGGGCTGGTCCTGCTGGGACTGGAAGCGGGGAAGAGACTCCACCTATAAGGAGCCCCCTCCCCCTCCTCATGGGGAGGCTGGGCAGAGAGCTGGTTAGGCAGAGCTGGGAAGAGAAACAAGCCTTGAATGGGACTAGTTCTCTGAGGGACAGGAGAGGGCTAGAGAAGCCCTTCCCTATTCCTCATGGCTAAGCCTGGCAGGTGGGGCTGGGGAGAAGCAAACCATGAGCAGTGCTGGTCCTCACAGGAGGGGAAAGGGGGGAAGAGACTAGATACCCCAACTCTAGGGTGGCCCCTTCCCACTCATTCCCAACTACTGAGCATAAGGAACAGCAACCCTTGCAGACCAAAGACATAAAGCACCAGTTCCTGGTTTCCAGGAGCAGAGTGTTAGGAAATAGAACATTTAGAGGAGAGGCAGGACCCCTGGTCTGATGGCCACACTGCCACCCGGGACACAATCCCATTTCTCCCCAAAGTCAAGATCATGGGTAGGTCATGGAATCTCCTCTGAGCTCCAATTTCTCCTAGAAAATGGGGTAAGGAGTACATAACTCCCACAACTATTTTTAAAAATAGGATTTTACTAGTCGGGTATTTTAGCAGCTAGACTTCTCCCTGGATCCCTCCAGCTACCCTCTGCCAGGGTGCCATCCTCTGAAACAAGGATTTCTTTATAAACAGGACAAAAGGAAATAAGCTGGACAGATGAATTCATTGGTAAATGGGTCAGTGTGAGCCAAGTTTTTTCCACACCTGTGGACTCTCCAAACCACCTCCACCCCATCCCAAGAGTTTTTGCAAAGCTCCTTTGAGAAAGAATTAAGTGCTTTGGCACCAGAAATATCAGCTGTGGTTATCCTCAGGTACAATGGTAATGAAGGCCATATCATAAGCTGAAGTGGCAAAAGCCACCCAAGACTGCCAAAGGCATGCAAAGACAGTGATGAGAAGGGGGGACAGCCTGTGCAAATGCATGCAGGTTAGACATGAGCAACATCTGGTGGGCAGAAGCCGGCCTCCAAAGAACAAGAGGGAGCAAGGGAAGGATGTGGAGGAGGGGCCTGTGCACAACGCCTGGGAGATCATCTGAGAGGCCGTTGGGGGGCAGTGGCAGAGGGCCAGCCTTAGATCCAGGAAGGCCTGGGTGGGAGCTGCCCCTCTGACCCCTGCCTGCCAGCCAGGGAGGTTCTCGGGCCCCAGGCAGCTCTGGGTAGGCGGCAGACAGGGTGAGATTTCCACTAGCAGAGCCCATGTCCTCCCTCCATCTCCTCGTCCTCTCCAATCTATTCCCTGCTCCGAGCCCTCCATGGAGCCCAGGCCAGGCAGGAGCCCCCTGAATTAGAGGGAGGGCCACCCTTGGGAGCAGAGGCAGACAGCTGTGGGAGACGGGAAGGGATGGCAGGGGGGGATGGGGGCGGGGGAGGTGTGGAGAAGGGGAGATAGAGGAGGAGGGCAGGAAAGATGTGGAGAGAGGGTGGGGATAACTGGGAGGAAGGAGCGAGAGAGAGGAAGAGGAGGCAAGGGGTGGGGGTGGGGATGACTGGGGGCTGGGCAGGGGGTGGAGGGAGGAGCGGGATGGAGGGGGAGGGGGAGAAGGCCGGAGGTCAGGGGATGCGGAAGGACAAAGGGGGGGGGGCGTCTGGTGGAAGGAAGGGCCACACCGTGACCCCTCTGGCCACCACGACCCCCGTCTCCCCTCGGAACTGACCGCGGCCCAACCGGCCTCTCCCTTGCAGGACTGCGACCCAGGAAATAAGCACCAAACGGAAGTTGCGTCAGAAGACATGCTCCCATATCCCGCCTATTTGGGCTGTTTCCATGACAACCGCTCTAGAGATGCGCAATGAAGGCGCTCGGCCTTGTGGGGAAACCTCCAGAGTGCGCAGGTGCGACAAGTCAGCGGCCCTGCGTCTTTGTGCGCATGCGCCTTCGCCTTCCCGGACCTATTCTCTTTGCTGGGAGTAAGATCAGGCCACCCCGTGGGGTCTGCTCCCCAACCCTCCCCCCCCCCCGCCTCCTTGTATCCACGTGCCAGCTAAAGGCGGGGATCAGGGAGGGTCAGTCCTACCACAGGGGATGTTCGCAGGCAGCAGAGTAAGTTAACACGCATTTATTGAGCACCTACTGGGTGCCTGGTCCTGCGACCTACCAGGAGCCACCTACTGTGGGCTAGAGCTGCCCTCCCCGCCGGGGCGTGTGCATAGGGGAGCAACCTGGTGAGGACCGGGCTCTGTCTTTGAGCCTCGAGCACAGGGAGGCCATGGAGGAAGGCTCCCGCCATGGTGGGGGAGGGGGACGGGGTGGGGAGTGAATTCCTGGAGGGGCTGGCGCGCAGTAGGTGCTTACTCCATGCCCCGCCGTGGACAGGACTCGGCCCAGATGGTCGCCAAGGCTGTCATTTCCATGGCCCCACTCAAGTTAGTCGGTGTAGTTGGTGTTACGTGATGGGAATCCGTGGGATTGCATGATTAAGTCCTGATTATGGTTCATTAGGAGGGGTTATGGCGCTCATCCACCACGTGGCAACGATTATATGCTTATAGGCATTGACACGTGGTATGTCATATATACTAATTGTAAGGACACACATACATACCAATCAGCTAGATCCGTGTTGTTAGTTAGAAATGTACTAAGGATGCAGCTGCTCCCTGCCCCCGCTCTAGCATGCTGTAATAAGGGTCAGTTGCTGGTGCAATTACCCTCCCCCCCATCACCACTGTCCCCTCCCTGGTGACCTCTGCTTCAAACCCACAACTTCCTTGAAGCCCAGGACATCGTTGGTTGGACACCAGGGTCTTGGGATCTTCGGAAGCCTCTGCCAAGGTGACCTGGAGTTGATGACCAGGGGACAGTTTTATGGCCTATGAAAGCTTTGTTGACCAAGGTTGATTAATGGACATTCCCTCAGCCAAGGCCAAGATTTCCCCTCTTCTGGAATTGACCAACCCATGAATTGTAGGGCCTCCTATTTTTAGGGCTCTCTGAAGGGTATAAAAGTACAGAGCGGGCAAGGGGTGGAGTACTCACCATGAAGGTGGCCATGGACCCAGTTAATTAGTGACCGCCAGTATTCCTAATAAATTCAACATGCTCAGAGCTCTGTCCTAGTGACTTTTGTTGTGGACTGGAATTGTGTGGCCCACATACCGAAGGATCTGAATTCTACAGCCACCTGAGCATTTTCTCCACAGGGCCTGAATTAAATGTTGATTGATTGGTTATTTGACTACCCCATATACTCAAAAAGTCCATTGCTGAATGAATTAGGAATCCCTAGCAATCACAAGCACAGTGGTTGGGTGATTCTGAAACACCGTGGGACAACCGTAAAAGAAAATAAACATGAAAAAATAAAAATTTGACTTTTGAAAAAACCAGATTTAAATGCAATGCTCTCCATACCTTCTGAGTCATTTTTCAGTCGTGTCTGATTCTTCATGACCCATTTGGGGTTTTCCTGGCAAGGATACTAAAGTGGTTTGCCATTTCCTTCTCCAGCTCACTGGGTTAAGTGACTTGCCCAGGGTCACACATCTAGGAAGTGTCTGAGGCTGCATTTGAACTCGGGTCTCCCTGACTCCAAGCCTAGCACTCTATCTACTTCGCCACCTAGTTGCATATTTCAAAATGAGTATCTGAAAAGGAAAGAATCATTGCTGCCCTGGAGCCAAGGCCAGAGGTGGAAAACCTTCGGCCTTGAGGCCGCATGTGACCTTCTAGGTCCTCTTATACAGCCCTGTGACTGAATCCAAACTTGACAGAACGAATTGTCTTAATAAAAAGATTTGTTCTGTAAGTCTAGGCCTCAGTCAAAAGGCTGCACCCAAGGACCTGGAAGGCCACACAAGGCCTTGAGGCCACAGGTTCTCCACCCCTGGCGTAGGCAGAGAGGAACATATGTGATGAATATAGGTGGCCAAGACACCTGGCTTGGTCACCCAATGGACCTACTTCCTGCTGTCTGGGAAAGATAAAACGATAAAAGATTTATGACCAAAGGAATCTTGGAGTTCATGACCATCTAAGTGGAACAAATGTGGGGCGTGACAAGAGAAAGGGGGTGACCATTGCTGAATGGAGATGGGGGCAGAGGAGTGACTTGGGGAGGTTACATAGGTTAAGGAACCAGGAAGTGGAGGTGTTAAGGCACCAGGAAGTTGGTCATCAATATGTATGTTGCAGCTCTTGGTGTGAAAGAAAGAGCTGGGGAGGACAGACTATGAGCCAGGCACTGGACTCAGAAAAAAAGTTATGGATTGGGTGATGAATCTGGATAGCACGAACCTCAATGGAAAAGAAGTTGCTGAGTTGTTTTGGTTGGTAGAAAAAGAGTCTGGAAGTGACAATGGGTAGTCCCTCACAACTCCCTCACTATGACCGATGACTTGGGGGGAGGGAGAGTATAGCCAGTAATAGAGAGGGTGATGATAGAAACAGTGCAATCAAGAGGAAGCCAGGTCTCAGGGAGGGATAGAAAATGGAAGGAGCAAGAAAAGGAATTTTAGAGGAAAAGAAGTTTAACTATGGAGCAGAAATTCCAAAGGGCACAATGGAAGGGGATAGCAGATATACAGTGGGACATTGTAGTGGGTAGGGTTGAGATGGATGGGAGTCAAAGACTGTGTAATGGGATGGGGGTTTGTAAAACATTAGCCAAATGACCAGAATCATTGGGAAGGGCAGAGTATAAGAGCTTTATTTAGCATTAATTGTTGAGTAGAGCACCGGCCCTGGAGTCAGGAGGACCTGAGTTCAAATGTGGCCTCAGACACTTGACACACTTACTAGCTGACCCAATTGCCCTGCCTTCTCCCCTGAAAAAAATAGCAGGCAAGCTTGCCTCACTCATAGATCCCAATGGATGTGATTTTCTGGGCTGAACTGGGGATGGGGGGAATTTTGGGATGATCCCATAAGATCAATATTTACAGCTAGGTCACACAGTGGATAGGGCCTAGAGTTGGGAAGACCTGAGTTCAAATCCCACCTCAGATATTTACCAGTTATATTACTCTGGGAAAGTCACTTCTCTCTGTCTCAGTTTCTTCACCTGTAAAATGGGGATAAGAGGACCCAAGATTATTGTGAGAATCAAGTGAGACATTTGTAAACTGTTTAGCACAACACTTAGATGCTTGTTTTCTTCCTTCCTCCAGACTTCTCTGAAAGACTGCTTTGACACTAGCCAAAGAAGAAGAGTGGGTGGTTGAGGGAATGAGGGCTCCATCCAAGAAGAGAACCCAGTTCTGTGGGGAGGGAATTCCTCTCTTCCTTCACTCCAAACTTCAGTCTGGTCTCTTGTTGACACAGCAGTTATGGAGGTGGTGGTGTGACTGTTCATTGGTTGGGACTGAGGTGGAGGGCCAAGTTCCACACCTTGCACCATGCTGGAGCAAGCTGGGTAGGAGCTGAGGCCAGAGCTAAGTCCTGCTGCTTCTCCTGCAAGGCATCTGGGGAAGACCCCAGGGTGGAATTGAAGCTGGAGAAACAGGGGCTGGTCTTTGGATTTAGTCTCAGAGCTGGGTGAGGTAGGCAGCTCTGGGGAGGTGGAGCCAAGGAGGCCCAGGCTCTCCATTGGGTTTCTGAGATTCTTCAGACTTAGAGACAGCTCCCAGGGTCCCTGTCGTATTGGAGTCCCCTTGTCTTTTCCTCTTTTTCCGCAAGTTTCTGTGATCAAACATTTTTTTAGTTTCACAGGACCCCACCCTGCTCCTCCTCCTAGTCATACCCTCTATCCCCTCCCCCAGGTACTGAGTTGAAAGCAGGACATGAGGGACCAACTGCAGGGGGCATGAGGTGATCACTGTCCCGTGATCCAGGGGCACCTGGAGCCTGACTGAGCCAGGGCTCCCTGGCAATCACTTTTACAAACACCCACTTTTACTGTGGCCTTCTTGTCTGAGATGATGGCTGCTACCCTGGATTTTTGAAATTTGCTGATTCTGCCCCAACCCCTAATTCTAACTCTATGTTTCAAGTGCTTTGGTATGACTCAAATATTACACAAGTTGTCTGCAAAAACAAGAGAAAAGGATCCTACCCCATTCCCCCTATGAGACAACTACGGTTCTGGCCCCTAAACCAAAGGAGAGAGGAAACTAGAGAGCACTATCTCTAATAAATATTGAGGTAAAATAATGAATCCAATATTCTCCATGTTTTTAAAAAGCTTCTAAAACATGACTAAGTTCGATTCATATAGAAATGCAGAGTTCGTTCCATATTAGGAAAACTAACAACATAATACCCAATATTAATAACAAAAATTAAAATAATAGTTATCCCCACAAATGCAGAAAAGGCTGTGATAAAACATAACACCCAATTATTTGAACAGTACTGACAAATATAGAAATAAGCAGGCCTTTCTTGAGTATCCTGGGGAAAGGTGAGAGGCCATTCTTGTAGAATCAAGAGTGAAGGGAAAATGTCCATTCTCACCACTGTTACTTGATAGAGGTCAAGAAATGCACTATGCAGCAATAAGAAAATGAGAGAATAAGCACAGACTCGGAAGAAACAAAGAACTGCATTTGGCAGACGAGATGATGATTTAGTCGGAGAATCCTAGAGATTCAACTCAAAACTTAAATAATTAAAAACTTTAGTCAAGTCCCAGGATATCACATAAGTGCATAAAATCTTCAGTCTTAGTACATCTGGTCAACAAAAACCAGCAGGAAGGGGTAGAAAGAGAAATCTCGGTACTTCTGACCTTGGCCTGCAAGTTCATAGGCCACATAGCTGCCCGACCGACTGATTAACCTAAAGGATGCTCCCATGTCTCTAGGGTAAAATGTGAACTCTCATTTCACTGGCAAAGCCTTTCACAATCTGACTCCAGGCTTGTGGTACATTCATTAATTACTCTATGCTCCAATCAATTGGCCCACTTGCTATTTGAAGGTATCATAATTCTATTTCCTTTGCTCAGGCTGTACCCCTGCCCTAGACTGCTCTCTTCTTTCACCTGGGTCTGCTAGAATCCCAAGCTTCCTTTCAGGCTCAGGTCCAATGACACCTTCTCACAAGGCCTATTCCTGATTTCTCTCACCCCAAGTTGGCTAGTGCCTTTCCCAGCCCCCCCAGAGAGTATTTATATTTGCTGATATACATTGGTATCATTTAATGGCTTTCATACTTTTCCTCTCAAATGGAATTTAAGCTCCTGGAGGGCAGGAACTGTTACCCTTTTGTCTCTGTGTCCCCAGCACCTAGCAGTGGACCTGGCACACAGGAGGCACCTAACACATGCTTCATGTGTAAGGGAATGAGCCTCTTGGTCCAAGAAGATGAGGACTCCCCAGCCTCTGAAGGCCAAATAGTCGCCTCTAAGCCAAGTTAGGACCCAAAGACCCTCTGGGAGCTGAGGAGGGGAAAGCCGTCTGCACCCAGGCAGAGCAGGCAGGTCTCCAGCATCATGTCCTGGTACAGCTCCTTCTCAGAAGGGTCCAGGTAAACCCACTGCTCCTGTGTGGAGGCCACCATCACATCCTGGAAGGTCACTGGCTCCTGAAACACCAAATGCTTTTATTTGTGTTTGTCCAGGGACCAGCCCTCAAATGGACCTGAAAATAAAGGGCCCAGAGAGTGGGGGAGGAATAGTTTTCAGGGTTCTGGCCTCACTGGTGTTCAGTTGTGTCTGACTCTTCATGACCTCACTTGGGGTTTTCTTGGCAAAGATACTGAGGATTTGCCATTTCCTTCTCCAGCTCATTTTACAGAAGAGGAAACTAAGGCAGATAGAGTGAAGTGACCCGTCCAGGGTCACGCAGCTACTAAGTGTCTGAGGCAGGATCTGAACTCAGGGAGGTGAGTCTTCCTGACTCCAGGTACCAGACACTCTAGGTACTTCAGACACCGAGCTTTCCCGAGATCTGGCCTCACTGAGATCCCTTAAAATATGTATCAATGCTTTGGTTTATAGTGACTGAATCATGTAATAAAAGAATTGTCCTTGTGGATGAAGCATCCATGGGGAGGGAGAAAGCAGGCTGGATTGGAAGTTAGAGGACCTGGGTTCAAATCCTGGCTCCACTCCTGACTGTGACCTTGGACAAATCACCTCCCCTCCACCTTGTTTCTCCTCTGGGAAAGAAGGGTTTTGGAGCCATCTTGAGGCCCTTCGATGGCCTGGGAGGCCCCCAGCAGCCCCTGAACAGAGAAGCCCAGTCCAGCTGGAAGCTGGTGCCCTGGCTGCAGAGTGTCCTTCTCCTCGCAGCACTGCCTGCCTATGTTATGGGCAATGTAGAGGATAGTTTTTTGTCTTGATTTTTCTCATTTACACGCAATAGTCATCACTCTTTCCATTCTATAAAATGACAGACTAAGGGACATCTAAATTTTCCCCAAGCTCACATCAATGATTCTCTCCAAGAGGCCATACCCAACTCACCTGGCAAGCCCCGACTCTCAGGAGCCATTCCAGTGTCCACAGCTTGCTCTTGTGGGGAAGGGCAGAGAGCTGGGCAGGAAAACAAGACCTTGGGGAAGGCGCAGGAGCTTGGTTAGACAACACACTGTCAAAGACCCCCTCCCCCCAATTATTTAGCACCCACAGTAGACGATGTGCTGTGCTGGATACAAAGACAAGTGTACAAGAGGGCCTGCTCCCCAGAAACTTATTCTATTCAGTTATGACATATGACATGTAGATGTGTCAGGACAGACTGAGGGTCAAACCTTGTTTACAACTGAAGCTAACCCAGAAAACGGGGATGACAGGGTACCCCCACACCACAGGGCTGTTATGACAAAGCAGAAATCATGCACATGATTATGGTTCTAGCACCACAAACATCAGCTGATATTAATATGTACAAAGATAACAAAGGCAAAGTCATCTGAAGAGAGAAATACTGCCAACATGTGGGGAGGATTCCCATAAGAACCAGCCTGTCCTTGACCTGAAGCTTGAAGGACTTAGAAAGACAGGGATGAAGAAAGAATACTTTCCAGGTACAGGAATGAGTAAGCGGGCAAATTTGTGGAGGGGGTAGATGGACTCTGGTCCTACCATCTGACTGCAATCAAGAGGATCTTACAGGGAATAGTGGACAATGAGGCTGGACAGGTAGGTGGGAGCCAGACGGGACAAGGCTTTACACGTCAGGGTGAGGACTTGGGTTTCATGCTGGAGACAATGGGAAGCAAGTGGAGGTTTCTAAGCAAGGACTTAGAGCCCAGGGAGATGATTTCAGCATCTAAGTGGAGAACGGCTTAGGCTGAAAGCTCAGAGAAGAAACGGCAGGTGATAACAACATTGTAGCAGATGTCAGGGTGATACCCTCCCATGTGGAGAGATGAGGGTGGGAGAGAGAGAGATGCTGAGGAGACAATAACAAGCGGGAGCTGAGAGGTGGAGCAGAGAGAGAAAGAGGGCGAGGGGAGCAGGGTGAGAAAACAGAGAGAAGGAAGGGTGAAAGAGAAGAGATGAGAATCAGGAAGCAGGAAGAGCTGCAGGAGACTCCGGAGGAGCTGTGACCAAAGGGGAAGAGTCAGAAATAAAACAAAAAGGAAAAGAGACAGCAAAGAAAGGAAGCATTGGGAAGATCAAGGAGGTAGAGTCATGCAAAGGAATGGGGAGAGCAATAAGAAGAAATGCAAAGGAGGCGAGATTAAGACGGAGAGAGGCGAGAGAAAGGCAGCAGTGAAGAGGAGGGAGAGGGGAAGGGAGGACATGAGTGAGGGGGCATGAAGTGGGAGGAGAGGAGGAAGGGAATGAGGCAGTGGAGGAGGAGGAAGGGGGGACCGGGAAAGTGAAGGAGGAAGAAGGGAACGGGAAAGTGAAGGAAGAGGAGGAAGGGAATGGGGCAGCGGAGGAGAAGAGGAGGAAAGGAATGAGGCAGTGGAGGAGGAGGAAGGGGGGACCGGGAAAGTGAAGGAAGAGGAGGAAGGGAATGGGGCAGCGGAGGAGAGGATGGTGATGGAGGAGAGGCGGTGGGGGCAGCAGATGAATGTGGGAGAGCCATGGAGAGGGAGGAGGGGGAAGAAAAGAATGGGACAGTAGAGGAGGAGGAGGAGAAGGAGGCGGTGCGGGAGGGTGATGCCTCGCCCGGAGGGAAGGGACGCCCAGGCTCGCCTTGACCAGGCCTGTCAGTGCCACACACCGGGTCACTCATTAGGGTCACTCATTAGACGGGCAGGAGGAAGATGAAGTCCCCTGGGAGTCCCCGCCCTCGGTGGGCGGTGCTTGTCCACCCACCAATGACCAATGACCGAAAGTCTCATTCCAGGAGCAAGTCCAGGAGTGAGAGGCCTGCGCCTGCGCAGTGAAACAGTAAAGGCCCACCACCCTATCCTGCACTGCGTCTGCGCATGCCCATTGCCTCGGGGAGGAGCCGCCTCCTTTCCCCTCCCTCTCCCTCCCCATGAGGAGGATGGTACCCAACTCAGCAGCTTCCGCTCTTCTACCAGGGTTGGAGAAAGTCTCCCTTTTACCCTCATCCATGATCAAAGGGCCCTTTTCCCTCCAAATGAATCCCATTCACCTTAATTATGGAAGGGGAACTTTACTCCCCCTCCCCGAGAACAATCAAGTCGTTCCCCAAGAACAGCCCCACCCCCAACCGCATCACAGCGCACTATACAGTGGGGTCACTGCTCCCCCCCATGTGTGACTATCTGTGGGTGAGAATGGGCGTGTATAGAACCCCGGAGGGGCATGACTGGGAAGCCCCAGGTAGGGAGGCCTCTTACTCCTTGGGATATGAATATAGTTAGGTACTCAGTAAGTGCTTGTGGATTAAATAAGATTAAATATAACATGCCAAAGAACAGCAACTTATTGCTTAATGAACTCAGAATCATCAGCAGTCAGCCACTAGCACAGTGCGAGCTAAAAATAGGTAGTCAGTCATAAGAAAAAATTCCCATTGGGAAACAATTTTAATTTTTTTAAACAAAAAATTTTAAATTAATTTTAATTTTTACATTAAATGACTGGTTTATTATAATTAAATTTTAAATTCGTTGAAATTTTAATTATAAAACATCTAGACTCAACAGAAATGGTTTCTATGAATAAACTAGAAACTTTATCAAGGTGAGATTCTGGAAAGAAAAACATTTCCAAAAATTAGAAAAACTGAAACAACAAAAATCATTCCTCCCCCCCAACCCCCAAAAAGTACAAAGTGAGTGTCTCTGAGGCAGAGCAGCTCAACAGGAAAAACAAAAGACAAGGCCCATCTCAGGGAAACTGTAATCTATACATTAATGACAGTCTATCCTGCATTTAGCCACCAAAGTGATTTTCCTGAAGTGCAAGTCTGAGCACATCACCCAAAACACTTCAGTGGCTCCTGATCACCTCCAGGAGCAAATATGAACTCCTCTGTTTGGCATTCAAAGCCCTTTGTCACCTGCCCCCTCCTCCCTTTCCAGTCCCCACCATGTTCTCTTAGATCTCCAGACTCTGGCCTCCTGGTTGTTCCACAAGCAAGATCCTCCATCTCCCTGCTCCAGGCCTTTGCTCTGGCCATCCCCATGCCTGGAATGCTTTCCCTCCTTAGCGCCAACTACAGACCTCCCCAGCTTCCTTCAAGTCCCAACTAACATCCTTTCTGTAGGAAGCCTCCTCATCTCCTCCTGATTCATGTTTTCCTTCTCATTTCTGATTTGTCGGAGCTTGCTTTGTATAGATTTGTCTACATTCTCCCCCATTAGATTGTGAGCTCCTTGCCTCTTCTTGTATCCCCAGCACTTTGAAGTAGCTGGCACATAGTAGGTGCTTAATAAATATTTATTGATCGGTGAAGCCTGCTATAGCAGATTCAAGTTTTTCTATTCTGTTCATTATTTTTGCTATGTGGGACATAAATTCTGCTCTCATAATTCCCTTTTCTTTTTAAAACTACTCAGGAACACTGTGTTGTGGTTCCATGTTCTCCTCAAATTCCAAAGGGTTCTGTTTCATCGAGTGATAGATCATTTTTCCTTTGTTTTCAAGTTTTTATCAAAGAGAGTTAGAGGGTGTTTAGGGAAGACCAGCACCTCTGGGTACGAGAGCTGCTGAGTCCTTTTCAAAGCTGCTTTCCACCTTTGATGTCCACCTGATTCACCTAACTCTCACTGGTGGCTCCAAGAAGCTGCAGCATGGGCAGCACCCACACCCTGGTAAAACCACTTCAGCAGATGGGCTAAACCAGGTGGAGGGTAACCGAAGGGTTCTCACCTAGAGGGGCGTCTACCGCAAGCATGTGAGGACTTTCCCTGGTAGAATGGGATGAGTTTTTCCAGTGGCCGTGAATGAAGGTGGCTGAGAGAAGCACTGCGGAGCAGTTAGAGCTTCATCAGAAATCAAAGACACAAAGGTCATCCACTACATTCCAAGCCACCATCAGTTGTCTGAACTTTTGTTCTGCTACTGGACAGGATAGCTGGAAGACTGAGGCCCAGGGCTTCCAGCAGTTCTGCCTCAATTAAGTCCAATTTGTGCACAAGCCAAAAGACATCACCCACACCATTTTGCCATTTTTACCTTCCTCAGTCCTGTGGTGACAGGCAAGTGATGAAGCAGCAGGCATGGATACACTGGGAGCTATAGTCAGAACCCTGCACGCAGGTGGCCCAGGCTACAGGGTTGTCTTTTCACTGGACTGAGGAAGTAGTGGGATTTGGCAGCCCCCTGTGTGACTGAGCAGCCTTTCAAGGACTGCTCACCTCCTCAGGTGAGGAAGGGGCCAGAAAAGGTGCTCTAAAAATTGCTTCACTCACCCCTGGCCTGCTTGCCATGACAGGTGGGGATCCCACACTGTGGTTGAAACAAATAAATGTACTTTTGAAAGCACCATTTCCATTTAATAGGAGGCTTCCTAGAACTACCTTTTTCTTACACAATTCATAATAGGCAAATTTGATAAAGGGTGTTGGTCTGACCCTGCATTATCCACTCAGTGGCTAGAGTCCAGTAACTGAACAACTGCTTCTCAAAAGTAGCATAGGCCATTTTAGGGAGCTCGCAGCTCCAGAAGTCTGATGGTCATTTGGTTTGGCCACTCATAGATACCTGCCAGACTCCATTCAGCTTGGTTTTTATGGAGATCTCTGAAAACATGGGGTCATAAAGGCTCAATGCAGGAAGGCTGTTGGATGGCCCACTTTCAGGACCATACTCTGTTCTGGGCCCCAATAAAAAAGGGAGTTTTACAGGTGTTTCAGTAAATGGGGGCTTAGGTGGGTAGTGCGGGTTTCCTAAAAACCTGAATTCACTAAATGTTAGAGCTTCCCCTTCCAACTCTGGGGAGACAAATGGCAACAGCTCATTTTGGAATGTCTACATGAATGAGGCTTCCCTTATCCATGGTATTCCCCCAAACCTGACAGCAGGCTAGATTCTGGATTGTCTAAGAGTTGATTTCCCACACCTTTCTCTCACACGGGCTATCATACAATCTAAGGCTTCTGCTACCATGTCATTGGCTAGCCCAACAAACATGATGTCACCCATGTAGTGTTATACAGAAATACCTTCACAAAATGAGGCCTGCTCCACTTTTTGAACTCCAGACTATGGCAGTGTATATAATGGAGAGTTCAGGTAGTCCTGGGGGCAGATGATAAAATGTATACTTAACTCCTTCTCAGGTGAAAGGAAACAGCTTCTGATTACTTTCAGCTCTAGGAATAGGGAAAAAGACATTAGTGAGGTCAACAAAACCCTACCACTCACCTACTCCATGACACTAACTTGGTCAGAGATGGCCTCAACATTGGTATGACAATTTTGTTCTGTTCCGTTTAGTTCACCACAAAATTCCAGGTGCTACCTGCATTTCTCATTGGTCAGAGTGAATGTGAGGCGAGCAGGTGTATTGAAATGCACTGGCCTGCTCTATCTCCATCTCTAGGGTGGAAATGGGACCCCATATCATTTGGTGTTAACTGCTTAGAATGGCTTGGACAAGTCCAAGGGCAGTAAGCAGTAAATCCAGAAGTAGTTCAGGACTATTTACACAATTTTCAACCAAACTCGACTTAGCTGAGAGTTGCTGACCCTATCAACAACTGAAAAGAACACCTACCTTATTCTAAGACGTACAGACAGGTGTTAATGTCAAATTGCCCCCATTAATAACTTTAATTTATGCTTTTCATAATCACCAGAATAACTTCCAAATATACCATCCACATAAAATCCTTTTTTCTAACCAAGGAAACAATTAAATCATACCCAACAGCCAAAGCAACCACAGCTGACAGTATATGCAATAGTTTATACCCCTAGTCCCCCACCTCTCTAGTGAGAAGCTGGAGGTCCACTTCCTCCTCTTTTCTCTGGAAACAAAATAGGTTGATATAATTAATCTGTAGCATTTTAGAAATGGTTTAATCTTAACTGCTGTAACCACTCTGCCTGCCTCATGTTCTTCTGGGTCTCCTTTTTTGTTTCAGCTCATATAATCTTTCCATGACTCTCTTAATTTCTCATATTTATTATTTCTTATTGCACAGTAATATTCTAGCTCAAGTACACACCAAAATTTGTGCAGCCATTCTACAACTGACTCACACATAATTTGTTTCTAGTTTTTTGCTATCCATTGCATACACAAAGTTGCTATAAATGTTAGCTATGGGACCTTTGGGAATAGGTGACGCAGGGGACAGAGTGCTGGGCCTGAAATCAGAAATTCAAATCCTGCCTCAGATTGCCACCTGAATTCAAATCTGGCCTCAAATACTTATTAGCTGTGTGATGCTGGGCAAGTCACATAACCCTGTTTGCGTTTGTTACCCCATATGTACAATGAGCTAGAGCAGGAAACAGCAAAACCACTTTAGTATCTCTGCCAAGAAAACCCCAATTGGGGTCACGAAAAGTCAGACACAACTAAAATGACTGAACAAGAACGTGGGACTTTTTTTTCTAGTGATCTTGGCACATGCCCAGTACTTGGATAAGTGAGTCAAAACGTTTGAACAGCTAAGAAATTTTTGGTATTTTGATGAGTATTCTATAAACCCTGTAAGTTTTTTTGAGAAGTAATTTTTATTATATTAGTCAGAAAAAAACATGAATACTGAATTCTGCCCAATTATTTTGCTCTTTAAATTCACTTCTCAGAATTTTGTAGTTGTCCATATTCAGGTCTTACAAAATCTTAGCTTAATTTCCAAATATGGGATGACATTTGTTACTCTGATGTCGAGTAAGTGATCCTCTCAGGCTAAAGGCCTTCCCACATTCATTACACTCATAAGGTTTCTCTCCAGTATGAATTGTCTGATGCCGAGTAAGGTGTTCTCTCCGGCTGAAGGCCTTTCCACATTCAGTACATTTATGAGGCTTCTCTCCAGTATGAATTCTATGATGCTGAGTAAGGTGTTCTTTCAGACGAAAAACCTTCCCACAGTCATTACATTCATAAGGTTTCTCTCCAGTGTGAATTCTCTGATGTCCAGTAAGATGTCCTCTCTGGCTGAAGAACTTCCCACATTCGTTACATTTATAAGGTGTTTCTCCAGTATGAATACTCTGATGGAGAGTAAGGAGTTCCCTTGCATGGAAGGCCTTTCCACATTGACTACATTCATAAGGTTTCTCTCCAGTATGAATCCTCTGATGTACAGTAAGGTGTCCTCTCTGGCTAAAAGCCTTCCCGCATTCATTACATTTATGAGGTTTTTCTCCAGTATGAATACTCCAATGGAGAGTAAGGAGTTCTTTTAAGTGGAAGGCCTTCCCACATTGATTGCATTCATAAGGTTTCTCTCCAGTATGAATCCTCTGATGTCGAGTAAGGTGTTCTCTTAGGCGGAAGGCCTTCCCACAGTCATTGCATTCATAAGGTTTCTCTCCAGTGTGAATCCTCTGATGCCGAGTAAGGTATTCTCTCAGGTGAAAGGCCTTTCCACATTCATTACACTCATAAGGCTTCTCTCCAGTATGAATCCTCTGATGTCTGGTAAGCTCTGTGCTCACGTGAAAGGCTTTTCCACATTTATTACATTCATAAGGTTTCTCTCCAGTATGAATTCTCTGATGTCGAGTAAGCTCTGTACTCAGGTGGAAAGCTTTCCCACATTCACTGCATTCATAAGGTTTCTCTCCAGTATGAATACTCTGATGTCGAGTAAATGATCCTCTCAGGCTGAAGACCTTCCCACATTCATTACATTCATAAGGCTTTTCTCCAGTGTGAATAGTCTGATGTCGAGTAAATGATTCTCTCAGGCTAAAGGCCTTACCACATTCATTACATTTGTAAGGTTTCTCTCCAGTATGAATAATCTGATGTCGAGTAAGAAGTCCTCTCCGTCTGAAAAACTTCCCACATTCAGTGCATTCATAAGGTTTCTCTCCAGTATGAATTCTTTGATGTCGAGTGAGGTGTTCTTTCAGACGAAAGAGCTTCCCACAATCATTACATTTATAAGGTTTTTCTCCGGTGTGAATTCTCTGGTGTAGATTAAGATGTCCTCTCTGGCTGAAGGCTTTTCCACATTCATCACATTTATGAGGTTTTTCTCCAGTATGAATACTCTGATGGAGAGTAAGGAGCTCTCTCAGGTGGAAGGCCTTCCCACATTCATTACATTCATAAGGTTTCTCTCCAGTATGAATCCTCTGATGTCGAGTAAGGTGTTCTCTTAGGCGGAAGGCCTTCCCACAGTCATTACATTCATAAGGTTTCTCTCCAGTGTGAATTTTCTGATGCTGAGTTAGCTGTCCTTTCCGGTGGAAGGCCTTCCCACATTGATTACATTCATAAAGCTTCGCTCCAATATAAACTGGCTGCTGATGAGGAAGCTGTGAATTTTGAAGGAAGGACTTCAAACAATGATTAGGTCTTTTTTCAGTGTGAATCCTCTGATAGGAAGTAAGGGAGGAACCAGGGTTGAAAGGCTCTCCATATTCACTATACTCTGGTGTCTCTCCAGTGTGAATTATCTGATGTTCAATTAGTTGTATAGTTTTGATAGAAGCCTTCTCAAATTTATTATATTTAGGGACTTTCTCTCCAATATCAATATTCTGATGGGAATTAATATATGGGCTGAAGCTGACAGCTTTCCCATATTCATTAGAATCATCAGGGTTCTCTCTAGGATAAACCCTATGATATGCAATAAAGTCTGATTGAGAAGTGAAGGATTCCTCACATTCATCATACATAGAATCTATCTCCTTAGAGCAAATTCTATGGTACTTCCTGGGTTCTGAAGACAGAATGAAGTTCTTTCTGCCAGAATCACATCTGAGAAGATCCTCTCCTATAAATACTCTTGGTGGCGCAAAAAGGTCTGGTTCCAGACTGATGCTTTGGCCATGCTTACTACCTTCACAGCCTCTCACGTCACTGGGAGTTTTCCCTTGGGCAATTTTTACTTGCTGAGAAGTTTTCTCTTCAATGCTCTGTTGCTGCCCTAACATTACATCATGTACCCAGGCTTCTTTCAAGCTGGAGACAGAGAAACCATCTCTTGTGAGTCTGTTCTGGGACAAGTGCTCCATTGAAATGCCCAGTTTGGGAATGGACTTCTTGGTTTCAGGCCTAGACTCCCAATCTGAAAAGAAAATAAAAGAAAAAAGGAGAGAAAGAAAATGGAAATATCCTCTATGCCTACCTGCTATAATCTTTAGTCTATTTTGTGCTTCTTCCCAAAACAATTATTGCTGATATTAAATAAAACAAGTAATATCTTGTTTGCATACTCATTGATAGTTTATTTTTTAAAAAGCCTTTGCTATTGAATCTCCTAAGTTTTTGGGAGAGAGAAGGAAGAAAGACATTTATTATAGTTTCTAACAGAAAACTGAGGCCTGGAGAAACATTTTGAGCTCCCATTGTCACACAATTAACTAGTAGAAGAACAAGAATGTGGGTCATCCTCACAGTCTCTTTGCCACACTGTGCTCCATATAATGCAGGAAAGCTCAAAGTGCTTGGAAATAACTAAGCATTAGCTAGATGACCATCAGTCAGGGGATATCTAGGGACAATTAAGTAGGAGGCCATAGAGATTGCCCCTCAGTCTCACCAACAATCTCAGATTTGCATCCTAAGTCTTCTTTCTGCTTAGGATGAGGAAAGTAAGAACACTGGGACGAGTTAATCTAGTTTGTTTTCCATGTATTAGGGAATGTAATAGGGAACTCAGTATGCGCAGATTTTATACGTATTCTGTTCTTATTTATTGTGCATATATTGATGCATATATATGTGTTCCCACCACCAAAATGTCAGATCCTGGAGAGAAAGGATGATGTCATTTTTAGAGTTTGTATATCCCCAGCACTGAGCCCAGAGCCTGACACACAGCAGGCACTTAATAAATTACTACAGGAATAATCAGTTCTGCTTTTTTTCAGCACTGCTACACAATTCATGTCTGTTTGTTTCTCTATATGAATTTCCTGAGTTGTGTTTAATTCCATGAACAAACTCCTTGGTATTTTTGTTTGTTTATATTTCTTTTTTTAAGATTTATTATTTAATATTTTTAGTTTTTAACTTTGATTTCCACAAGATTTTGAGTTACAAATTTTCTCCCCATTTCCACCCTCCCCCCACCCCAAGATGGCATATATTCTGATTGCCCCTTTCCCCAGTCTGCCCTCCCCTCTGGTACCCTACTACCCCCCCCCCCCCAACCTTATCTCCTTTCCCCTTACTTTCTTGCAGGGCAAGATAGATTTCTATACCCCATTGCCTGTATATCTTATTTCTCCTTGGTGTTTTCATTGGTATAGCATTCTGTGTTGCTGTTCTTCCTTCATTTTGAAGAGACCATCATGAGGTGATGTCTTGACTTGCATGTGAACTGGATTAAAGCGAGGCAGAGTTGCACAAAGTTGTCAGCCTCATTCTCTGTCTTCCAGAGTCATCAAAGTCCAGTGGCAAGACAAAAGTCAAGATGACTGGTGACAGCCTGGCAGGCAGCGGAACAACTTTGGCATCTTCAGTGTCTGACCAAGCTCAAAGCACTCCACGTAACCTACTTCAGTTGCCTTCATGGCCACTGGAACAAATGGTTCATGTCCACCCATTCCACGGAGGGAAGTCTTCACATGCTTGGGGTTAGCGCCACCCTAACTCACCGATGGGTTGTTATCCTCAACCTGGTCTAACCTATCTGCTAAGATAGTTTACCAGGGTGCAGCTGCTGTGCATGTTACAGCTTCTTGGAGTCATAGTGAGAGTTGGGGAACAAGAAGAAACCAAAAGTGGAGGAGAGGCCCTGCAAATGACTGTTCAAAGCACTGTCTTCCTTCCTCTAGCGAGACGCCCATGAACACTGAATTCCCTCTTCCTATTTAGCTTGGATATGGCTTTATTATCACTTAGAGCATTTTGTAGCTGCCTTTGTAAAAGTCTGCTGGACTCCTACCTAAGTCAATTCCCACATATGGGATGGCTTTGATTCTTATTCCCAAAGGGGTTCTCTTTTTGGGAATGCCTTCTTGGTCCTCATTATAAGTAAATCACAGAGGTAAGCATGACCTTTTGTACCTTGTTCGTTAATGCTCTAATTTAGGGTCTCCATTAATTTTTTTGAGTTGAAAATGGCAGGCCAACCCCCAAATGCCTCTTTCCTTTCCTATAGAGGCATTCAGAGATGTCTTAGTCTGCAACTAAGAACTGCTTTGGCTTCCTCCCATTAGGGACAGAAATGTGCTACTGCTGCTGTTAGCCTTTCAATAGATAGCTATCTTTCTGACCAATCATTTAACCCCAGAGTTTAATAATTTCTCTTTCTATTAAGTTTTATACTTTTATTTGCATGATTTCATTTCAATTTTATTTCATTATGGTATGAACAGGCAACATAACAGGAAGAGGGCTGCTGAGGAGGTCACATCACAGAAAGGAGGGAGATATAGGACACATCCTGGCTTGGCTTTGGGGTTAGTAGCCATGGCAGGGGTTTGGATGCTGGCTCTGCCTCTGGCTGCCTGGGTGACATTGGCCAAGTCACTATACTCTCTGGGCCTCAGTTTCTTCTACTGTAACATGAGGGAGTCAGAACAGGTGGTCCTTGAGGGCCCTGCCAGCTCTACATCTGGGATCCTAAGAGCCTTCTCTGAGACTAGGAGACATGAGGAGACTGACTTGCTGAGGTGGCCAACTGAGGTGTGCTGACTTCCTTTGTCTGACACAGTAGGGGCTTTTCTCCAGAGGCCTGCGCAGCTCTGAGCAGAGGCTCCTGTCTAACTATGGAAGGGATTGTGCTGGCTGACCAGTGGATACACTGTTGTCAAGGACTCCCCTACCTGGGGGTCACTCACTCACCTGGACAGCTGCTCCCTGAGACTCTCCTCTCTCGTGTCCAAGGAGCCTCCCCTTGCTCCAGCTGGTGGATTACCTGGGGTTTAGACATGGCCAGTCCTGCTCAAAGGAAGTGGGAGTCTTGGGTAAAGATGGAGACAAAAAAGGTTCCAATCAAGCTTAGCTGCCCCAAGCCTCACCCCAGCAAAGATGAAATGAATACCAGATGATGCAGTGATTCAAGGAAACCTAAAGAGAAAACTTCCATCCAAGGAGGCAGCTGGAGCCTGTGGGTGTTCTGGTCAGAGATAAGTCAGGGAATCTGGCACTAGCCTGATGGTTCATCTCCTGACTGAGCATGAGCATGTCCTCACCCAGGCACAACAGGTTCTGGTAGGTCCAGACCTAGGCCTAGACATTCCATCCAAGAAGGACACAGAGGGCAGAGTCTGGCCTGGGCAGAAGGCCTCAGTCCAGGGGCTGAAGCCATGAGTAACCAAAAGAAAAGGCACACACAACCCGAGAGGTAACAGGCGATCAGAATCCACACTAAGTCCCAGTAGAGGCACAAGGACCCCATGAGGGCAGAAACAAAGCAAAAGAGAAAGGGCTGTTCTATGCTGGGTTCCAATCCTCCCTGTCTTGTCCCTCCACTGGCTGGCTCTTGTGGACTCCTTGCTCCCTCCTGATGACATGGCATCCTCCTTGGCTTCCCCCTCTCATACAAGGGGGTCCCAAGCACAGGTACAGAGTGCTGAGTCACCATGTGAGACCAAGCAGCTCCTTCCACGCTAATATCAAATCTGAACCGAGAGGGCACATTTAGCGTCAGAGTGCCCACAACACTTGGGCACCCTTCCCAGCCCAAGTCTGAACACCCTGTTCTACATAAAGCCTACCCTGACTGTCCCACCTTGGACCCTCACCCAGACCCCCAGAAATCATTGATATTTTATTAATTGTAAGAAGCCACCGACATGTTATTTATGAGACACATACTTGAAGCAGAAAGATGTACACAGAACTAAAACAAGAATGGAACAGAAATCTATCATACTTCTGCTGAAGTACAAGAAGCAGAGGTCACAATTACGAATGAATAACTTCCTTGGACCAAAGGGGATGAGGACACCCCAGCCTCTGAAGGCCAAACAGGTGCCTCTAAGCCTTTTACAAAGGAAGGACCCAAGGACCCCTCTGGGAGCTGGGGAGGGGGAAGCAGTCCCAGGGGGAGGTCATCCTCACCTAGGCAGAGCAGGTTCTGGTAGGTCTCCAGCATCACATCCCGGTACAGTTCCTTCTGAGAAGGGTCCAGGTAAGCCCACTGCTCCTGTGTGAAGACCACTGACACATCCTGGAAGGTCAATGGCTCCTGAAACACCAAATGCTTTTATTTGTGTTTGTCCAGGGATCAGCCCTGGAATGGACCTGGGAGTGAAGGGCCCAGAGAGTGGGGGAGAGGGAGTAGTTCTCAGGGTTCTGGCCTCACTATAATACAAGCCAAGTATTTATCACTGCTTCAGTCTGTAACAGCTTAATCACTGTGAGAGAAACAGCAGAGTAGTAGAAGGTTGGATTTGAAGTCAGAGGTCCTGGGTTCAAATCCTAGCTATGTTATTTTCTGCCTGGGTGACCTTGGACAAATCACCTAATCTCCCTGGGTTCAATTTCCTCACCTAAAAGATGAGGAAGTTAATCACCATTCCAGGTCAAGAACGAGGATCCAACACTGAGTGATCCTCATATTTCCATCTTTTGTTTTTTCAGGGAGGAGGTGTGATGATTCAAGGGCCCAGACCCCCCAAAAGGGCTTCATCAGGGCTTAGAGATGTGTCAGTCTCCTAGCTAGGCCACAGAAAGAATAACCTCCAGGTACCCCTTTCCAGTGTAGGCAGAGACTGTGAGACAGATGAGCTACTGGGCTATGCTGAGAACTAAGTACAGAGAGCAGAGCCTTCAGGGTGGTCCCAGGGCTCCTGGCCTTGGGGAAGATCCAGTGTAATGCTCTAAAACAAAGAGCCTGAGGCTAACCCAGTACCAAAGTACCAACTCAGCCAAGCAGGAGCCCAGACTCAGAACTTCTGGGGAAGGCTCCAAGAGGCACCAGAGGGAGAAAGGCTCCAAGCAAAATGCAGCCTGGTCATTCTCAGAAGCAAGTGGCTTATATGAGAATACTTCAAGCTCAGCAACAGGGATGAAGGAACCCATGGGGAACCTACAAGGGAGCGGTCTCAGGAGAGGGAAGCCCCAGGAAGAGACTCAAAGTGTCTTGAAGGAGGGACCTGGTCTGGTCCATTCTACTCAGGATCCTGCAGACCCTGGCCTACAGCTGCAGAACTTGACCCAAATGCAGTCCCATCTTCCTACGAGCAAACCAAAGAAAACACTGATCACCCTGAAGAGATATCTTGGCTGGAGGAAAACCCAGGAGATAAACCAGAAAGAGGACAGGGGTCTCTCGGCAAGACTGGAGAAAGCCTCCAAAAAAACGCCCTGCACTTTGTATGACACGGCAGGAGTATTTGAAGAAACGAATTAAGGGATACAGAAGCTACAAGGGAGGGAATAGGAAGGAAAACTGATGTCTTAGAACAGATGGCAGAAAACCTCACATAAGAACTGAATGATCTGAAAATCTGAAAAGGCTAGAAAAGGCGATGACTCAACAACACAATGAGAACTATCAAGAAAGAAAGGAAGGAAGGAATGAGTGAAGGAAGGAAGGAAGAAAGAAAGAATATGTACCTGGTCTCCTTGACTAGGCTATCAAAATATTGTTGTTTGTCCTTCGTTATTGAAGAGGACCACAAGGCCACTCTCTGCCTCATTTCTTACCTAGTCTTCATCTGAATATTCTGAGTAAAAGAAAACACCAGACTCTTTTGTTGTTGTCAGTCATTTTTCAGTCATGTTCAATTCTCCATGACCCCTTTTGGGGTTTTCTTGGCAGAGATACTGGAGCAGTGTGCCATTTCCTTCTTCAGCTCATTTTACAGATAAAGAAACTGAGGCAAACAGAGTGAAGTGACCTGCCCAGGGTCACACAGCTAATATGTATCTGAGGCCAGATTTGAACTGAGTTCCTCCTGACTCCAGGGCAAGCACTCTATCCACTGTGCAACCTAGCTTTTTAGGAAATTTTAGTAAAACTGCCCAGAATTCAGGAAGAGAGTAAAGCGAACATAGAAAGAATCCACTAGTCACCTCTAGAATGAAACCCCAAAATGAAAACTCCCAGGAACATTAGCCAAAATCAAGAGCTTTTAGGTTAAAGAAAAAAATATATTCCAAACAGCCAAATAGCTGTTCAAATATCAAGAAATCCCAACAAGGATTACATAAGACTTAGTAGCCACAACTGCAAAGAAAGGAGAACTCAGACGACTCTAAGAGGTAAGAGACAAAGCTTTACAACCAAGACCGACCTATCCAGCAAACCTAAGCATAAACTTACAGGGGGAAAAGTGGACCTTTAATAGAAGAGAGGATTTCCAAGTGTTTCTGATGACAAAAACAGAACTGAATAGAGATTTGGAAATGGAAATGCAGGCGCCATGAGAAACATCAAAAAATTCACATATTTGTATACCTGAAAGGGAATATGTGAGAATGAATTGTATACATGTTAACAGGACAAATGACAAATATCGTCTCAGAATCTTACTATCTTTAAGAATTATAAAGAAAAGTTAAAACAAGAGTGTCTGTGCATGGTTTTGTTCTGTTTTAATCTTTTTAGAAGGCAAAAATAAAATGGATGTGGGATTATAATGGTGAGAAAAGGAGGAAGAAGTGGAAGAAAATTACTACATAAATAATAATAGAGGTACATAAAATGAAGAGTATAGTCATGGAAGAAGGGGTGGGGGAATGGACATTCTATGAATCACAGTTTCATCTGAATAGGATAAAGGAAAACTGAGTAAAATCATAGTCAGTTCCTCAATGAATATTTATTAAGCACCTACTATGAGCCAGGCACTATGTTAAGTGTAGCAAAGAAACAAAAGATAGCTCCTGCCCTCAAAGAGCTCACAATCTAAATGAGGAGACAACAAACAAAACTATACAAATGAGACAGATAAAAGATAAACAGGAAATAAATGCAAATAGGAATAATAAAGAGGGGTCAGGGAAGACCTCCGCCGGAAGCCCGGGGAGGTCACTATGTGAAGATGAGGAGGGAGAGCATTCCAAGCATGGGGGATGGCCAAGGAGGATCTTGACAGCCAAGAAATGGAGGGTCTTGTTTATGGAATAGCAAGGAGGTCAGTGTCATTGGATCAAAGAGTACATGTTAGGGAGTAAGGGAGGAGGAGGTTAGGATATGGAGGGCTTTGAAGGCCAGAGAGCATTTTGTATTTGCTCCTAGAGGTGATAGGGAGCCGCTGGAGTTTACTGGGTAGAGAGTGACCATCTCTCTGGTGGGTGAATAGAGGATGAGGCAGGCCAACTGATGATTGGGCTATTTCAACGATCCAGGCATGAGATAATAAGGGGCTGTATGGGGGTGGGAGGTGGCAGAGTCAGAAGAGAGAAGGGGGTGTATTAAGATATTGCAAAGGAGAAATCAATAGCTTAGATATGGGGTGGGGGAGGGGGTTGGAGAACAAGGAATCCAGGATGACTCCTAGGTTGCAAGCCTGGGTGGCTGAGAAGAGAGTGCTGCCCTCTACATTAATAGGGAAGGTAGGGAGTGTTTAGGGAAAGAAATGATTTGTTTTGGATATGTTGAGTTTAAAATGTCCACCAGACATCTAGTTTGAGACGTCTGAAAGGCCAATTGGAGATGCAATACTGGAGGTCACCTGTGCTTAAAGGGTTTGATGTGGAGGAGGATCCAGCAAAGAAGACTGAGAAGGAGTGGTCAGAGAGGCAGGAGGAGAGGGGTGTCCTGAGAATCTAGAGAGGAGATATTGAATATCAGGGAGAAAAGGATGAACACGTATTGAAGCCTGCAGAGAGGTCAATGAAGAACTAGGATAGAAAAAAATGACCACTGGATTTGTCCCAAAGAGATCATTGGTCACTGTGGAGGGAGCAGTTTTGGTGGAATGATAAAGTCAAAAGCCAGACTGTAGGGGGTAAAGAACAGTGAGAAGAAAGTGGAAGCACCAATTATAAATGACCTTTTTGAGGAGTTTAGCTATAAAGGGCTAAAAAATATAGAAAAACAGTTAGCAGGGAGGGATCACATGAGAGTTTATTCATGATAGGGAGGCATGAGCATGTCTGTGGGCAGTAGAAAGGAGCCAGTAAACAGGGAGAGCGAATGGGGATGACAGAGGGGCTGATCTGCTGGAGGAGACAGGATGGAATGGGATCCCTTGAGCAGGTAGAGGGGTCAGGAGTAAGGATATCTCATCATGTGAGACAGGGATGAGAGAGGAGAGTGGCAAAAGGCATCTGGGTGACAGATGAGGAAGGGAAAAGGGAGCTCATGGCAAATGGCCTCAGTTTTTTCTGTAAAATAGGATCTCAGCTGAGAGAGGGAGGGATGGGGCATGGGTGATTTGAGGAGGGATGAGGTTTGGAAGAGCTGCTGTGGAGAGTAGGAGAATGAGTCTAGAAGAGAGGTATAGTAGGATTGCCTGGCAGCAGTGAGAGCCCAACTGAGATTGTGTAACATAAACTTGCAATGAACCCAATTACTATGCCTGATTTTCTCCACCTTTGTTTCAGCAGCACATGTAGACATGAAGGTGACAAATGATGGGAGTGATCTAAAGCTGAAGCCTGGCTGGGCATAATCGGTGATTTGATATGGGGGCTAAGTGTTCAAAAGAAGACAGTGTGGAGTTAGCTTGGTTCACCAAAGGGTCAAGATAGGAAAAAGAGGAAAAAATGGGAGAGATGGCTTGGGAGAGAACTGAGGGATTGAGAGACTGGAAGTATGGAGGAAGAGCAGTTCTGTTAAGGAGACAGAGGTGGGAAGCAACTAGATTATGGTCAGAAAAGGGGATTTCAGAACTCTTGAACATGGATGTGGGACATTTTTGAATGATGAGAAGATCGAGAGTGTGACCATTGAGAGTGTGTGTGGCCGAGGTGGGTTGGAGGAGTAGCTCATGGGAAGTGAGTAGATTGAAGAACTGAGTGGTTCCAGTGTTTGAGGGAGAGTTAGTGTATATGCTGAAGTTCCCTACTATGAGGGCAGAACTGAACTTATTAGAGAAGGCAGAGCAGTGACCTGGAGCTCTGTAGACAACAGCTACAAGGATTTTCATTGGGTGCTGGAGGTGGGGAGAGAACCTGGAAGTGATAATGGGGAGTGAGGAATATCCTAACTTCTCCATCTCGTCCAGTGAGGAAGGGGAATGAGGTGCAGCCAATACTGGAAAGGGTGGCCAGGGAGGCTGAGTTATCAGAAGGAAGCCAGGTTTTAGACAGAGCCAGTAGATGGAAGGATGGGAAATGAAAAGACAGAGGATGAAGGGGAGTTTCTTTCTTATAGATTAGGCATTCCAGAGGACACTCTGGAAGAGGCGGGCAGTATCTGGTGGGAACTGTGGGGTGAGTTAGGGTTGAGGTGGATAGAAATAATCAAACAGGTGGTGGAGGATAGGATGTGGGGCTTAGATGATGACAAGGGGGGTTCAGAATCATTGGGGTGTGCAGGGTGTGACCAGGCGTGTCAATATTTATCATTAAGTGGAAGGCACCACTCTTCTTCCCAAAGGAGGCTGGAGATGGGAGGCACATGGTCAGATGGTCAGATGGGAGGAACCATTTCACTCCTCCACTCAGGGAGGAACGGGTGCAGCTGGAGACAGAAGTCCCATTCCCCACGGACTTTCTTCTTTCTCTTCCCCAACACAAAGCACTAAGAGTTGGAAAGCCTGAGGCCAAAGCAAAGACTGGTACTGGAGGTACTCTTGGTCCTGGAGGCTCTCCACACCACAGTGGGGAGATCAGGCCTGGTCCTCAGGTGGCTCTGAATCTCACAGGCCCCTGCCACCTCACCTCAAGGGACATGAAGTGCAGCCAGAGAGGGAGAGAGAAGGAAGATGCATGGTTGGGCTCCTCTCTCCATATGTACAGATCTTAGCACAGATACATATTAAACTAGAATGGGAAACTGGAGTAGATGGGGCAAGGGAGGAGCAGAGAGAGGTCTAACAGAGAGGGCAGCACAGGTAAGGGATCTTTAGAAGCAAAACAATCTCCAGGGTTAGAGGGAGCATTAAAAGGAAAGGAAGAAAAAGTCAAAACCCGGGGGCAGGTGAGGAGAAGAGCCAACAGAAGGGAAACATTTCACTTGCACACATACAAAATGCTTAGCAAACCTTAAAGTGTTATCATTGTCAGGCAAACGCTCTCTTTCTTCTTATTTAGAAAGAGGGAGGTGGGAGGAAACCTAAGGAAAACTCATAAGTGACAATCTTAATTATAAATGTGAGTGGGATGAACTAATCCGTAAAATGGAAAAAGGGAGCAAAAAAGTGCAACAACATGTTTGCTTGTTTTAATTATAAAAACACAAGCTTTAAACACATTGATTCACAAAGAATTAAAATGAGGGCCTGGAGCAAAATCTGTGATGCTTCAGCTGAACTCCAAAAAGCAGGCAGAGTAGTGACCATGATCTAGATAAGGCAGCAGTTAATGTAGAAAAGATAAAAAAAGACAAACAGGGAAATAACATTCTGCCAAAAGACACCACTGATGACAAATCAATATAAAAACATTATACACACACACACACACATAACTAATAATTATAGCAGCTAATACTTTTTTTTGGCAAGGCAATTGGGGTTAAGTGACTTGCCCAAGGTCACACAGCTAGTATATGTGTCAAGTGTCTAAGGTCACATTTGAACTCAGGTCCTCTTGACTCCAGGGCCAGTGCTCTACTCACTGAGTCACCTAGCTGCCCCAGCATCTAATACTTAAAGGAAAAGTTAATTGAATTTGAGGAAGAAACAGATAGTAAAACTATGGTAGCAAAGGACTTTAATGTACTACTTTGAGACTTAGACAAATCTAACCCAAAGAAAAATTAGCATGAAGTTAAGGACCTAGGTAGAACTTTAAAAAAATGAAGGACGTGTTTCTTCTTTCTTGTCGTTCCTCCCATTAGTTCTAATTCTTCTTTACATCATGACTAATGTGAAAATGTTTAATTTAATAGGAAGGTATAAGTAGAGCTTATATCAGATTGCTCACTGTCTTGGGAAGGAGGAGGAGAAGGTGGGAGAGAAAATTCAAAACTCAGAATCTTATGGAAGTGAATGTCAAAAACTAAAAATAAATAAATTAATTATATTAAAGAAAAAGAAAAGTAAAGTAAAAAAAATTAAAGATGATAAGAGCTCTGGTGATTACTAAATGAGAATAGAATGGAATTTACATTTATATACTACTTAGCCATACATAGAAGTCTAAAAATATCTGTGTTTGGGGCATAAAGACCTCAGCCAAAAAGAAAGGCAGAAAAGCAAAAATGCTAAACACCTCATTTATTAATTATAATACGATAACATTATCTTCAGTAAAGGGCCTCAAAGACAGACTTTAAAAGGAATTGGAGTCTAAATAACATAATGTTAAAGAACTGGCAGGTCAAAGAACAAGGTATAAAAACAATAAAACATTTCAACAAAGAGAATGACAGCAAAATACATGAGAAGCCTTTACGCAATTTTGAGGGCGAAATTTTATCTTGCTCTGTTCTTCCACTGACAGAAGAAAGAACAAATCAATGAGCTGGGCACGCAATTAAAAAACAACCACCACCTAAACAACAGAATCAAAAGCCCTTAATCAAATAACGAAGTAGAAACTCTCAAAATTAAAGAGTAGGCAATTAAAAGCAAAAAGACCATGGAATTGATAAATAAAACTAGGAGCCGGTTTAAAGGAAATACTAGTAAAACAGATAAACAGTTAACCTGGTTTTTCAAAAGAGAAAAATGAAATTGTTTATATTTAAAATGAAAAAGGAGAACTTACAACAACTAAAAAGAAAATGAAGGAAATCATTAGAAACTATTTTGCCCAATTTTATGCCAATAAAACTGATAATTTAGAAGAATTAGATGAATACTCAGTCAACAAGCATTTATCAAGGACCTACCATGTGCCAAGCACTGTGCTACGTTCTGGGTATGAGATAAAGAAAGGCCAAATGGTCCTGCTCTCAAGGAGCTCCCAGATGACTAATTGCAAACAAGATAAATGCAGGATAATCGGGATTATCTCAGGGGGGAAGGTCCTAAGATTAGGGATGATTGGGAAAGACTTCTTGCAGAAGGTGGGACTGAGACTTGAAGGAAGCCAAGAAAGACAGGAGGTGGAGACAAGGAGGGAGCAAAAATACCAGTGAAAATGCTGGATGTTGGCAATACTTAACAAAAATATAAAATACTCACATTAACAAAAGAAACAAGACTATTTGAGTTACTCAATATCAGAAAAAGCCTGAATAAGCCACAAAGGAATTTCCAAAGGGAGGTGGGGGTGAGGAGCTACTCCAGAACCATACAGAACCACCAGTGATTCTATCAAACAGTGATTCTGGGATTCTATCAAACATTCAAAGAACAATTAATTCCAAAACCACATAAATGAGAGAAGAAGACACCTTCCAGTCTCTCAGTATATAAACAAGGTCTTGATACCCATATCAAGGGACAATGGGAAGGACAAAGGAGGCCATTTAAGGAGGAGTCAAACATCTCATCTCTCAACTGGCTGAACTGCTTTGGGACTTCACTGACTTCTCCACCACTCCCCAACCTTGGGATACTTTACCCCTACCCCCTTTTAGCTTTTTATGTGCTATCTTCCCCAAGAGATCGCTCCTAGAGGTCAGGGACTGCTAAATGTTGATTAACTGCCTGACCAATACTCCTAATGTACACTGATGCAAAAATTTTAAATATTAGCCAGTAGGCTAAAACAACACATTAGAAAGATTATGCACCTATGAACAAGTTGCGTTCATACCAGGAATACAGGGTTAGCTAAACTTAAAGAAAATTATAAACACAATAAATCATGTTAATGATATAAATAATAAAAAACCATATGGTTATGTTGCTAGATGTTGAAAAGGCTTTTGACAAAATCCAGCACACACTTCTATTACAAACACTATGACTACAAAATCATAGGAAATGATGGACCTGTCTTGAATACAGTATACAGTAATGATCTAAATCCAACAGCAAACAATATATGCAATGAATGATTCCCAGTAAGAGCAGGGGTAAAACTAGGGTGTCTAATATTGACATTACTACTGGACATACTGGTAGAAATGACAGCACGAGTAATAAGACAAGAAAGAGAAATCGAGAGACTAAGCATTAGACTGTGAGCTCCTTGAGGGCAGGGATGGTCTTTTGCCCCCTTTTGTATCCTCAGCACTTAGCACAGCATCTGGTACATAGTAGGTGCTTAATAAGTGTTTATTGATATTGTTAATACTCATATGCAAAGAGTAAACAAAATTATTGACTTTTGCAGATGATATGATAAGGTACTTAAAGAACCCTAGTTGGTCAACTAAAAAATTAACTGAAATAATTAGTAATCAATCAATCAATAATCAACATTTATTAAGTGCCTATTATATGCCAGGCACTGTCCTAAGTGTTAGGGATGTAAAAGGAAGCAAAAGGCAGTCCCTACCTTCAAAAAGCTTACGATCCAATGAGGGATACAATATTCAAACAAATATAGACAAAGTGAGCTCTATACAGGATAAATAGGAAATAACTAAAAGGAGGAAAGTGCTGGAATTAAGAGGAGTTGGGGAAGCTTCCTGTAGGTGAGATTTTAATTGGGACTTAAAGGAAGTCAGGGGACAGCCAGCCAGAGACAACGCCTGAACCATGAGATGGCGGATCTTGGTGGAACAGGCAGGAGGCCAGTGCCACTGAATGGAAGAACACATGTCAGGAGGTAAGGTTCAAGACCACTAGAAAGGGAGGGGGCCAGATTATGAAGGGCGTTGAAGGTCAAACAGGACATTTTGTATTTGCTTCTGGAGGCAACAGGAAACCACTGATGTATACTGAGTAGGGAGGATGGATGACATGATTGGACCTGCACTTTAGGAAAATCACTTTGATTTGAAGGATATAAAATAAATCATATAAATCATCAGCATTCCTATATAAAACCAGCAAAATTCAGTAAGCAGAGCTAGAAAGAGAAAGTCTATTCAAAACAACTACAGAAGGTATAAAAAACTAGGGCACATATTTTCCAAGATCAAGGAATCTCACTATTAAACATTCTGCAGAAATAGACAGACCTAAATCACTGAATAAACATTAGTTGTCCATGGCTAGGTCAAGCCAATATAATTTAAATGACAAAACAATCTAACCTAATTTACTTATTCAATACTGTACCAAACTCTCAAAAGAATATTTTATAGAGCTAGAAAAAATAACAACAAAATCCATATCGTGGAACAAAAGGTCAAGAATCTCAAGAGAAATAATGAAAAAAAAGTGGGATGGAAAGGTGGTCCATCAGTACCAAATCTTAAATTATACTACAAAGCAATAATCATGAAAATGATTTGATACTTGTTTTAAGAAAGAAAGAAAGAAGAGAGAGAGAAAGTGAGAGGGAGGAAGGAAGAAAGGATGGAAGGAAGAGAAAGATCAATTAGTGGATCCAATCAGGTATACAATAGGTAGGGGAAAATAAACACAGTAGAATAGTGGCTGATAAACCCAAAGACCTAAATACTGAGAAAGGATTATTTGAAAAAAACTCCTGAGAAAACAAGATAGCAGTCTGACAAAAATAAGATTTAGCGCAAGACCTCACACCATACACCAAGATAAACTAAACAGATACATGACATAGTCACATTGTAAACGAATTGGAAGAGTATGAAGAAATTACTTTTTGGATCTATGCATAGGTAAAGAGCTCATGACTAAATAAGTGATAAAGATCATACAAGATTAAACTGACAATCCTAATTTAAAAAATTTAAATTTCTTTGCCCAACAAATCTAATATAGTAAAAATTAGAAGGGAAACAGGTAATTGGGGGTAAGAATCTTTGCAAAAATTTCTCTGTTGAAGGTCTCACGTCTAAGATTATATATAAGGATTTATTCAAATGTATTAGGAGCCATTCTTAGAGGATATGAAAAAGCAGTTTTCAAAGCAAGAAATTCAAACTACCAATAATGGCCAAGAAAGAGCTAAAACTCATTAATAATTAGGGAAATGCAAGTTAAAATAACTTTGAAGTTACTCCTCACACTTATCAATCTGCAAAGATAATAAAAGAAGAAATTGAGAAAGGCTGGAGGAGCTGAGGGGGAGGACTATTGGTGGAGCTGTCCAAAATGGTCCAGCCAAACCTGGGAATGATGCCCCAAAGGTACCAAACTGGGCCTAGTCTTTGCCCTGGCTGTACTGCCCCTGAGCCCAGCCCCAAAGAAATCAAGAAGGGGAAAAAGAACCCTCATGTGCAAAAAGATTCAAAGGAGTTCTTTTTATGATATCTAAAACTTGGAAACTAAGGGGTTGTCATCACTTTGAGGAATGAATGGGTAAACAAACTGCCACCTATGAACGTAATAGAATATGGCTGTGCCAGGAGAAACCGTGAAATGGATGCTTTAGGAAGAAACTGGGAAGATCTCTAGGAACTGATGCAGTGTGAATGAAGTCAGCAAGACTTGGAAAATATTAATCCTATGATGACATTATAGAGAAGGACAACTCTGAAAGACCCATGCTGGGTAAAGCTCCCATCTAAGTTACCCTTCGCCTGTTTAACAGCTTTGCTAAGGCAGCATTAACCCCAATAACAGCCCCCCTGCCCAGCCCTTCAGGTTAGAATAGAGAGGCCCCAGCCCCCTGGTTCCCATAGGAGGACACTCGTCTTCTTTTTCTGGAGACTCGCCACACCTCTCACCTACTCCAGCTGACACAACACAGGCAAACACAAGATACAAATATTCAGCCTTTATTTATTCCTGGTCTCCTCTCATCTTGGCTAGCAATGGAGAGAACCTGGAGGCAGGAAGAAGCCCAAGAATCTATCAAGAATCCAGAACCTCGGAGCTTGGAAGAGGCACCAGAGAAAACGGGAGGGAGCTCAGTGAGGTGACAAGAGGGTTCAATTGGAGGAACAGGGCCTGAGTTCAAGTCTGGCATTCGAGACTTCCAATTTGTGTGACCTTGGCTAAGTCCTGACCTCTCTGGACCCATTTCCTCTTGAGGGAGATGGACTCAATGGCCTGGGAGGCCCCTTCCAGGGGCAGATGTAGGTCCTAGGACTGAAATCTCTACAGCTTCCTAACAAGGGGTGGGCCCAGCTCCAGTGGAAGCCCTCCAGGGCTGGGGAACTCACTACCTAATAGAGCCTGCAGCACTTCAGGATGGCTCTAATTCTTGGGAGCTGTTCCTGACACCAAGCCCAAACAGAACCTATCAGACCCTCTTCCACAAGACACCCTAGAAATACTCGGTAACAGTTATTGTGGCCTACCCAACTCTCGGCTTTCCCAGGAAAAGTGCACCTGACTCCTTTGATGCTCCCCCCATGACATGAGTCCCAGGCCCTTTCCCTTCCTGGTCCCTCCGCTGGACACCTGCCAGCTGCTCTGTCCTTTGCAGGGCCTGGGACCTCACTGGTTTGGGGACTGATCCCCTCCCCCAGAGCCTTCCCCTGTCCACCCCAACCCAGGGTGTCCAACCAAGGCACGAGAAGATGGTTCTTCCATGTCTTCTTCCACACTAGACTGTCCATCCCCCATCCCTCATTCTGCCCACCTGAGGAGCCCACCATCTGTCCTAGTCCCACGGGTCTTTCCCAATACTCCTTAAGCCATGTGGGTCTCCACCGAACGAGGAGTCTTTCTGCTGCTGCCCTGGGTAACCCACAACTCTGAAGCCTCAGAACGAGATGTATGACCACATACCACTGCTCCAAGAACGCGTGACAGCAGAAGGTGGGTCTTTGGAAGCAAAAAGAAGCCCAGAAAGGTTACTACTATGTTAAATTTAATATACATTTTATAAACAAAGTACCTAAGAGAAATGTACAATTTCACATAATACTTTTTCTTGTTTTCCTCATGCATTGGAATGTCTCTGGAGGTGTAACAGCGGTTCTGGATTCCAGTTCTAGGGCTGCAATTTACAATGACTAAGTCCTTGGGCAAGTTGCTCCCCTGAACACTGCCTCCGTTTCCTCTGCTGTAAAATGAGCGTGCTGCACTAGATGACTGAGGCCTGTCCAGCTCTAAATATACAACTGTGTTGGGCCCAGGGTGGGGCCATTTCTGGAGGCAGGAACCCCCCACTCACCTGGTGAGCCACGGCTGTCAGGAGCACAGGAGCCATTCCAGTGTCCAGAGCTCCCTCCTCTTGGGGAAGGGCAGAGAGCTGGGCAGGCCGAGCTGGGGAAGAAAATGAAACCATGAGTGGGGCTGGTTCTGCTCCACAGAGCCTGAGACTCAGGCTTGAGAATACCCCCCAAAAGCCCCTCTCTTCAGTTCTCTAGCACTGTCTGCGTGCTGGATGCCAGGGCTACAAGGAGGAAAGCAAGCCTGCCTGCTTGCCTGCCCTCCAGAAGCTTATATTCCCTTAGGAGAGGCAGGAAAGTCTAGTCTAGAGCACTGGACTGAGAATGGGGAGACTTCGGTTCAATCCCATCTCCAAAGGGAAGAATGACTTCTCTGAACTTCAGCTTCCTCACCTAGAAAATGGGTAAGTCCCACTTGCCTCCGAGGGCTAGTTTGGGCTTTAGGACCATGGACATCAGCTGTTACTACATCAAATGAGTAAAGCCAGGGCTGGGGAACCTGCGGCCTCGAGGTCTTCCAGGTCCTCGGGTGCGGCCCTTTGGCTGAGTCCAAGCTTTACATGAAGGGGATTTGTTCCGTGCAGTTTGGATTCAGTCAAAGGGCGGCGGGTGGGGGCCCCCAGCCCTGAAATCCAGGCAGAGTGCTTGGCAAACCTTAGAGGACTAAGTGCCCGCCTTTGTCATCATCATCATTATTACTGTTCCCAAGGAGAATGGAGGCTGGCCAATAATTCAAGGGGAGAAGATGATGAGGAGTGGGGGGGGGGGGAAGAGGGGGGAAGGGAGGAGGGGGAAGAAGGGGAGGGAGAGGAAGAGGAGGGAGAGGAAGGGGAGGAAAAGGAGGGGAGGAGGGGGAGGAAGAAAAGAAGGAAGACGAGGGAGAGGAAGGGGAGGAAGGGGAGGGGAGGAGGGGGAGGAAGAGAAGGGAGAGGAAGGGGAGGAAGAAGAGGGGAGGAGGGGGAGGAAGGGGAGGGAGAGGAAGCGGAGGGAGAGGAAAGGGAGGAAAAGGAGGGGAGGAGGGGGAGGAAGAGGAGGAGGAAGAGGAGGGAGAGGAAGGGGAGGAAGAAGAGGGGAGGAGGGGGAGGAAGAAAAGGAGGAAGAGGAGGGAGAGGAAGGGGAAGGAAAAGAGGGAAGGAGGGGGAGGAAGAGGAGAAGCAGTGAGGGAGCGAGGAAGAGAAAGGGAGGGGTAAGAGGGGAGGTGGGGGAGGGGAGGAAGACAGCAGGAAGAGGTTACAGGAAGGGGACAGGAGGCGCCACCGGACACTGACCAGGAGTTCCCCTCAGACACCCGCGGGTCCTACCCGAGGAGGGACCGGGACAGTAAGAGGAAGTGGAAGTCACGTGAGAAATGCACCAATCAGTCGCCCCGAGGGGTGGGACCTATGGGTGTTTCCACGGCAACCGCTCTGTAGTGGACGGCAGCCAAGGACCGGCGCGCCAAGCTTTCTGGGAAATGTAGTCTTGAGGCTCGGGAGGGCAGTGCGCACACGCCCTATCGTTGGTGGTTGCAGCTCTGGGGTCCTGGCCACGCCCGGGTGGAGGAGGAGGGAGGGTGGGGAAACCTCTAAGATGAGGCCGAAGCTGGGGTTGGCCGCTGCTCGGGTTTTCCTGCTGCCTTGCCTCCCGTCCCCATAGACCTGCAGAGTCAAATGCCCAAGGCCTGGGCACGGGATGGGGCAGCGGCCACCCGCTGGCTGCGGGGTCAGAGGATGTGGGTTCAGGTCCTGACTCAGGCCCGGGCCCTGAGGGGCAGTCCCCAGACTGTGCCTGGAAGCCAAGAGTGTCAAGGAAGGGGGGTCAACGGGGCTCCATAAACAAAGGTCTTAGTAAATGGCACGAAATGGAGCCGCGCAGGGGTCCGTGACGTCATCAGCTTTCCCATTACCTTTCCGGTGGTTCCCACTGGGCCACTTTATTTGTGAGGGTCGTGAGCCCGGGTAGAGGGGCTGCTCAGGGCAGAAGTGTCCCGAGATAACCTCCCAAGGCTTGGGGACTGGCTCAGGGCTCCGAAATCAATGACCCAGGAGAGGCAAATGACGTCACAGCACGGGTCTTGTCCCTGGTTCAGTCTGCGTGTCTTTGTGGGCTGTACAAGTGAATGAGAAACGCCGCGACCCCGCGTGTCCTTCAAGGTCACGAGCTGAACATGCCCGAAGGAAAGTGACCTTGCTCAGCTTCTCTATGGGGAACCGGCATTTGGGGCCCACGGAGAATCCTTCCCAACTCCTTGGGCTTCCATGGGCCGCTTTCAGCCAACTCAGTGACCCCTAACTAGGAGAAAGGGCTCTGACCCCCTCCCCCAATAATAAAACAAGAAAATCAAGAATCGAAATTTCTCATAACCGGGGTCAAAGACTCCTGGCTCCGTTTTAGGGTAACCCTTTGCTAGACCACTGAGATCAGTTACAATGGGATCTGACCTCATTTTTCTGCTATCTTGACATGTAAACCTCCATGGATGATTAGATAGACAGGAACGTTTTATACCATTTTATATCATTTTTAATTTCAACTAGACCCAGAGCCTGAATTAATGAGTAACTGGATGAAGATTCAGGACCCGGGCTTCTTTGTTCTCTCTAAAAGTTTGCTCAGGAAATACCTTTACCACTGTCAACAAGGCCAGATTAGACTGACCTAAAGACATTCTTATCCCTGTTAGCCATTAAGGGATGAGACCCTAACTCCAAGGGAGAATATTAACTGACCTTGGTCAACATTCTTTACAACCCTATTCCATTAAGGAAAATCCTCTTCTTGTATCATGGTTAAACATACATGGGGGTCATAAACATGAGGTAACACAGGCTTGCTGGGTCTGCTACAATAATGTATATAGTTTTCTCATTCCTTTGTTCAGACAGCCAGAGCTTAAGCTCTGACTCCTTGTATGTACAAGTAAGCTAGCTTAGCTATGCTTGAAGGGAAAATAATAAACAACATGGATTTTTCTATCACCTAGCTCTGTTGTTTCCTTCAACCAAATTTTCAGGTTTAACAGTTATGGTGCCATGACTTTCGGATGGAAATGATGGAAACGGGACAACGCAGCCCAACCTTGCCAACGCTTTTGGGCACCATAGGATTAATTTTTCCTGGAATTTTGGCCTTGACAAGGTGGGGGTAAGTTGTCTCCATTCCCAGCTTCCAAAAAGGACTTCCACAAAATTGATTGAAGTCTGAAAATTCCCTTTAAGCTACCTCTGAGGGCAGCAATCAAATCTGTGTAGAACACAGATCTGTAGTCAAAAGCACATAGATCACCTGGAAACACTGATTGATCTAGAAAATTAGCTATGGACCAGTCAAAAACTAGAATTAGAAGTCCAACCGTTCCTCCACTCCCTCCACCCTATTCCTCACCCTCCCTCCCTTCCTTTCCTTGGAGGCCTGGATCTGGGGGAGAAAAAACTGCATTTTGCTTTTACCCCCTCCCCCTCTGCCTCCCAGGAAAGGCCCTAATCCAGGAGGAGGTAACTCTGTTCTGCTACCGTTGCCTTCTCTCTTCCCTCCCCCTTTCCCCCTTTCCCTTAAGGGCCCTGTTTTTGCCTTCTGCCCTATTCCTACTTCCTTCCCTTAAAGGCTCTGATTATGGGGAGGATAAATGCATTTTATCCTTACTCCTAGCCTTCCCTTACCTGCCCTAGTCCTCCTCCAGCTCCCCTTTTCCCCTTCCTAAGGAATACTATATGATATGGAGAGTCAGAAAAATCAGGAATGCCAAGGCTTCCCCAAAGACCATAGGGGTGGTAATAGCCAACTCCTGAAAGCTTCTAATTCTCTGTTATTTAAACTCTGAGCTCAGTCTGTATTTGTTCTGTATTTGTTTTGTTAATTGTCTGTTAACTGTCTGTGTGAGAGCATGTGCTCTATGTCTATACCGTGTAAAATCTGAAATGCAGGTAGCCAGAGAATTCTAAGGCTGCAGTTAGGGAAACAGAGACTCTTTTTTTTTTCTCCTTGTCTGGTCTGGCCAACCAGACTTGAAGAAAAAAATAGAGCTGAAACATTTTAGCAGATTCTGGGATTTAATCATTAAAAAGTTTGGAAACTGATTAGTTGGAATTTTGGAAGAGAAAACTCCTGAGACTATAGATCACTCCAGGAACTCTCACTGGTGCTAAAACACCCTCCCAATGCTGTTCACTTAGGTAAAGTTTACTTGAGTTAAAATCATTGAAATCTTTCACCATTGTTGTCCTGTCTCTGACCTCGCCAGGGCTTCAGTAAAAGAGCAGCTAAACAAACTCCTCTCTTCCCAGATCAGATTAGAAGAGAATGCAGGAGAACTGTGGGGAAAACTTAAATCACCCTTCCCCACCTGGCAAAAGGAGGAGGACAGAAATTCACAGACTGACAGTATCCTGACAGTCCTGTGCCCCTGGGTACCTTTGCAGCCCATCCTTTTTGGCAAAGCTTGGAAATGTCATCCAGGTCCTATGAATTCTGCCCATTCTGTCCCCAGAAGCTGCAAACTGCCCTAGGCTCAGTAACTTCTGCAGTTGTGGGGGAAGGGCGAGGTAGATGGATTTAGACTTTCTGCCTCCCAGAATTGTCACCACTGGGATACTAGCTTCTGCTCTAGGTAACTTCACACTTCTTTGTTCCAATTGCTAAACTGTATTTTAATCTCTGTTTGATCTGTTTCCTGATTTGTAAAGGGAAAATAATAATGATGGTTGTTACGGGATCAAAATGATAATGATTGTAAAATGCGTAACATAAAGTCTGGTATATGTTAGATACAACATTATTATTATCTCTCTCTGATTTAATGTAACTGTTAACTTTTGAAGTGGTTTTTTAAATACCAAAAGTAATAAGCTGAATAATTTCTATATGTGGTAATCTGGAAAAGCAGTTGATGTCATCTGAAAATTATTGTTTCTGTATTTCTAAAAATCTCTTAGATTGTGAAATTTGAGAAGACCATTGTGTGGTAAGAAATGATATTACAGCAATTTTAATCTGATTTTGATATATGTGAATTGGGTTTTTAAAAGGCATGTAATGAAATTTGGAACTGTTATATGTGGTTATAACAAGTAAATAATTAATAATACTGATGAGAATACCATGAGAACAGACTTTCTATGTGAAAAAGGTTTCTATTATGAGAATATATCTGGTGATTTAAAGTTATAGTTTCAATGATGAGATGAAAGATTTAGAAATGTGTTCACCTAAATTGATAAATGGGTTGTTTCAAGTTTTAAAATGCATAATTATGTTTAGGGCGCTGTTACATTTCTAAATTGTGTAATTTGGCAAACAGATGTATCAGCAATATTGGAAAAAAATGTGATTTTATAAATAATAATCTTTTACAATGCTAAGACTATTGGGCCTTAGAAATTAAAATGTTACCACTAACGAATATGAATTCAGATTTGATTTGCTCATCCAACTAAGTTATAGTCACCTGATTTTTAATTAATAGATTCTGTTTCAAGTTTTAAATACATGATAATTGTTTGTGGTATACTTATATTTCTAAATTTGTTATATTATGCAACTTGGTTAACATTGCATTGCCTCTGCTGTTAGAAAAATAATTCCCTTTCCTCTAGAATGAGTAAACAGGGAACATAAATCCATCATACTGTGAGGTTGGTCATTAACCTCTTTGCTTTGTTTAAGCTGGAACGGACTCCAGTTCAGACAGTTATGTCAGTAAAAATCACTAATTTATGAGCTATTTTGTCTTATGGTTGAAACATAAAGGAAGACTGAATAATGGGTTTGAAAGATTTGGAAAGGTAAATAAAGGTTTGATTGGAAATACAAAAGGCAGATAAGAAGGTTTACGGACAAATGGGACTTAGCTAAGCCTCTCCTGTCCCAAGAGAATACTAGTTTCATATGGTTTAAGTAAGTTGAGAAAGAGTGTGAGAAAGTATTTTAGAAGACAGAAAAGTTATGTAGCTTGATTTGATAATTATTAGCTCAATGAAGTTTGGGACAGTCCTATCTGAAGGATATTTATTTGCTATTTAAGATTTTATGGGACTACAATTTAATATTGTTTTAAGCTCTGATTACAGGGATAGGTCGCATGAAGCCAGTAGTAGAATGGCAGGCATTACAAGCTGAGAACTTTAAAGGTGGACATTTGTGCCTGGGAAAAAGTTTTGAAGACATCCTTGGACACGGCCTAGGTAGGATCTTCCTGACTCTATTTCCCAATTCTGCTATTTCCTTTCTGAAAAGGAAAATCCCCACCTATTACTCCTAAGCTCTGCTTTCAGCACCTAGTGACTATATGATTGGCTATCAGATATGACTCATGCCTGGAATCAAACAGAGCTAAGGAAGTTCTTTCCTTCTGTTAAGATATATGACATTGTCCCTCTTCTCTTTCATAGCAAATTTATATTATCTAGAAGTTTTGTAAGCACAGTGCTAAATCTATTAGGTAATAGATGAATGTTGGAATATCTCTGGGTTATTATAATAGGATGCAGGAATGAATAGCTAACAATTTTAACCTATGTTCATGACCAAATAAAAATTAAAATAATACAGAGATAGCATCCTCCAAAAGGAGGAAATGATTCGACAAAGTAATAAGAAAAAGATGTAATGTGATAAATGTCTAATAAAAAGAAAGGGGATAGCAAATTTTGAGGAAAAAGCCATAGGATCAGCTTGATTCCCCTAAGAATTATATACAGATGTGTGTGTTTGGCTCCAAAATTTATCAGTCATGGAAATTCAAGCTAATAAGTGTGTGTTGGTAATAAGATCTTAAATTAGGATTTTTGCACAAGAAAATTGTATGAGATATTGTCACAAGTGAAATTATATCTCCTTTATTAAGGTGTCTGATCATTTTAAAGGGAAGATGAGTTCAATTTATGGTTGGACCTTCATGTTTTAAAGGATTCTTATACCAGGTACAAAATTTAGGTAAGGATAGAAACAGCGGATGATACATAAACTGAAATACTCTGAAGTTTCAAAAAAGGACAGTCAAATTTAAGTGATTGTACTAAGTTATGTTAAGTAAGAATTGTCTGAGAATTTCTAGATCTGAACCAGAGAAGCAGAACTCTCTTTTACTATCTAGGGACCCGATAACTACAAACAGGCGTCTGGGATTAAAAAAAAAAATGCTACTTTAAATAGACATTGGGAATATGTAACTGGGATTTAAAGTTACTTTGTATACAAATTGTGCAATTAATTGCTGGGATTAAATCAGAAACATTTTAAGCTTTGTTAAGAATGGCTTGTGGGTTATTTTGTAAATGCCATCAAAGAGACACGGCATGATTAAAAGTTTATGATGTTATACGTACTGTGCTACTGGGATACGAGGAATTTAATGTTAGTCAACACTGCATTACTTTGTATGGTTCATGTTTAAGTTTTCTTGGTTATCTAATGTGTAAATGTAAAACATGTGACATGTAAATCTCCCCCTCTCAGTACCAGTCTATTGTGAGCCATCTAAGTGGTTTGGTTTGTACTTATTGTAATTGTACAAATTTGTGAATTATGAGAAGAACTTTATTGTATTTGTTTAAACTCAGCCCTGTGTGGCTGGGATATTGAACCATTCATTTCACTGTTTGAACTGAGCCCTGCGTGGCTGGGACCTATGTTATGCTGTTTTTCTCTCAATTATCAAATCATGTGTGTTCTGGGAGCTCCTGTCAGATCTGACTACTTCTACAGCTGCCAACTTGTGGACTGCCCCTGCTCCTGAGTGGACTTCTGAGCCCATAGGAGACTTTGCCCTCCGGTTTCAAAGAACCCGAAGGGGACAGCATCAGACGGCAGGCAGACCCTCCCAAGACTCTGGACCAGAACCTGTATGAAGGACAGCTCCCTTTCTGAGTCCCTTGCATTCCCAAGACTGTTTACCTGTACTTTTGGTGTCTTTGGCTTATTACCCCTTGCAACTTACTCCCTCTGCTTGTTTACAATTAGTTTACAATTACTGTCCATCTCTGGGGATGTCCAACCACAGAAAGAAAAAAAAACCTGAATCCACCCAGATAAGGATTTTTAGAACTTCACCCCTGAGGAAGATAGAGGCTTTTCCATACCTTAATTGGTCTTCAGGCGAAACTTCCAGTTTGCCTTCGACCAAAAGGAGGAAATGTGGAACATTTTATACCATTTTATATCATTTTTAATTTCAACCAGACCCAGAGCCTGAATTAATGAGTAACTGGATGAAGATCCAGGACCTGGGCTTCTTTGTTCTCTCTAAAGGTTTGCTCAGGAAATACCCTTACCACTGTCAACAAGGCCAGATTAGACTGACCTAAGGACATTCTTATCCCTTTTAGCCATTAAGGGATGAGACCCTAATTCCAAGGGAGAATATTAACTGACCTTTGTCAACATTCTTTACAACCCTATTCCATTAAGGAAAATCTTCTTGTATCATGGTTAAACATACATGGGGGTCATAAAAAAATGAGGTAATACAGGCTTGCTGAGTCTGCTAAGATAACGTATGTAAGTTTTCTCATTCCTTTGTTCAGGGAGCCAGAGCTTGTGCTCTGACTCCTTGTATGTACAAGTAAGCTAGCTCCGCTATGCTTTAAGGGAAAATAATAAACAACATGGATTTTTCTATCACCTAGATCTGTTGTTTCCCTCAACCAAATTTTCAGGTTTAACAACAGACAGACAGATGGATGGATGGATAGAGATAGATGGAGAGCTAGCTAGCTTTGCTTTGCTTCTCAACTCCTCTTCCCTCCTTCCAGGAATCTCAATATGTAAAAATATATTACTATCACCACTACTGATCCTAAGATGCTCATAAAGATTAGACAAAGGAGGAGATATCATATGATTTTTAAAATCTATGCAAAAAAGGTAGGCTCATATGCAATGGGAAACCCCAGAAGCTTTAGCAGTAATCACCAGGATAAAGCAAGGATTACTCCCCTTCCCCCGATGTTATTTGATATAATTCTAGAAATGCTAGAAGTGATAAGAAGAAAGAAAGATAAGGTACAAAGTAGGCAAAGAGGAGACAAAATTTTCCTCGTTTGTTGACAATCTCATGATTTACTTAGAAAATACTGCAAAATCAACAAATAACTGAGACAAGCTCCAGAAAAGTCAGAATCTACAAAACAAACTCACAAAAAGGAAAAGCATTTCTATACCAAGATAACATTATCCAGGAAGAAATATTAGAAACAAAGTAGCATTCGAAATACTTACAAAGTATCTAAAAGTTATCCTACCCTAGTACACTTGGAACGTTTAAAGACACAATTTCAAAATACAACAATGTTTCTTAAAGAACAACTTAAACACCTGGAGGAACACTCGGAGCTCATGGCTGGGCCGTGCCAAGGTAACAAAGATTAAGATACTATTCAAAGTTTATTTACAGACTTAGTGCCACACCCACCAAAATACCAAGGAGATACTTGGCACAGCTAGACAAAATAATGAAATTCATTTAGGGAAAGAAATTATGTGGGATATCAAGGGGAATAATTCAAAAGGGCCTGGCGAACAAGACCCTCCATCTCTGGGCTCTGGCCATTGTCCCCCAGGCCTGGAATGCTCCCCCTCCTCCACTCAACCTTCTCACCTCCCTGGCTTCCTTCAAGTCCCATCGAAAATCCCACCTTCTACAAGAGGCCTTCCCCAACCCACCAGTTCCAGTGCTTTCCCTCTATTAATCATTTCCTGTTTATCCCATATAGAGCTTGCCTGTGTAGACTTGTTTGCATGTAATCTCCCTCATCAGACTGTGAGCTCCTCGAGGGCAGGGACTGTCTTTTGCCTCTTTTTGTATCCTCAGAGCTTAGCACAGTGCCTGGTACATAGTAGGTGCTTAATAAACATTCCCTGATTGACTGAAAAAAGGTAGGAATAAATGGAGAATATCATGCCCAGACCTCAAACTCTAAATATATAAATAAACTCACAAACATTTGGTACTTGTCCAAAATAAATATGTAAAAGTCAATAAATGGGATTAGTGAGATAAGGAAGGAAGAATGGCTGGTGTAATTGTGGGAAATTCCTTTCTCTACCCTTAGTCTCAGAACTCCCTGTATTGGCAGGAAATCTGTAAGAAGGTAGGAGAGCCTTTAAAATAGAAACTTTCTTTTTCCTCCTGCTGTTGCCAGTAGGGAGGGAAAGTAAAGTGCAGACCTCACTGTTCTGGTCTCAGAAGTTTGTTAATCTGGAGAGAACATGTTTCCTTCAAACTCACAGTGCCCAAGTTTAGAGTCCCGAGCCCCCACAGAGCAGCTGAAATCATTCTATGCAAAGTAACCAAGGTGATAGAGACCTCCAAGGATTCCAAGTAGGGACCGCTCCAAGGCTCCGGGCTCTACATGACCTCTGGGCCACAAAGTTCTGATGAGGCTTATATAGTTACTAATTACAGCAGAGAAAAAAAAAATGCAGCTGCCAAAAAGAAAAGGTCAAGATTTGAATTTCAAAGTTAAACTTGGAAAATTTGTAGTAGAAATAGACAGACAGATAGACAGACAGATAGATAGAGGGATGGATGGATGAATGAGAAAAACGATTATTTTCTTAGTATATTAATAACTAATTTTATATATGCTTTCTCGTTCAAAGCCCAGTCTCTCAAGGCCATTTCTGACCTTGCCTCGAAGTTTGCCCCATGCAGACCATCTTATCTAGGAGGAATTCTACTTGTAACCCCCACCATCAGTCAACTCAAATAGGACCTGGTGGAAAAGAGATTCTTTCGTATTGTATAGATTGCAGAAAGCAGAATGAGCTAGGAGTGCCAATATGATCAAAGCCAAGGTCATTCCCCGCCCGCCCCCCCAGTCCCTCATTAGAAAAAGCCTACCTCCCATCACAATATTCATTCTCTCATTGATTGTTCACCAATCAGAGTTGATTTTCACCCTCTGGGACACCCCCTTTTGAACATTTATTCAAACATTTAGTGACCTCCATGTGAGGTCTTGGGTTAGAAGAGAAACCACGGACCTCAATTTATTATTTGCTAGCCTAATAAATTATTAATTACCCAGAAACTGTCTCTTGGACTTTTCATTTGTCTCAGTATGTATGTGCGTGTGTGTGCGTTTGTGTGTGTGCATACATACATATACATATATATGTATTTTGTATATTTTCGTATATGTATACAATTTTTTGCCACCACCAAAAGAATTGCTATAAATAGTTTTGTACATGTCGGTTCTTTTCCTTTTTTTATGATCTCTTTGGGATACAGACCTAGTAGTGATATTGCTGGATCAAATGGTTTGATTGCCTTTGAGTATAGTTCAAAATTGTTCTCCAGAATGGTTGGATCGGTTCACAACTCCATCAACAAAGCATTAGTGTCAATAAGTTTATGACCAAACAAGAGATAGAGAGCATCACAGGAAGTAAAATGGATCATTTTAATTATACAAAATTAAAAAGATCTTGTACAAACAAAAATAATGCAGTCAAAATTAGAAGGAAAATAGGAACTGGGGGAAATTTTACAGAAAATTTCCCTGATGAAGGCCACACTTCTCAAATTAATAGGAAAATGAGCCAAATTTATAAAAATAAGAGCCATTTCCCAGTTGATAAATGGTCAAAGGATATTAAGAGAAAGTTTTCAGAAGAAGAAATCAAAGCCATCAAGAGTCCTAGGAAAAAATGCTCTAAATTATCACTTATTAGAGAAATGCAAATTAAAACAATTCCAAGATACTGCGTTACAGCTATCAGATCACCTAACATGACAGAAAAGGAAATGATAAATGTGGAAGAGGATGTCATACTAAGGCTCTATTGGTAGAGTCAGAACTACATCCAAAGAGCTATGAAGCTGTGTATCCCCTTTAACCCAGCAATACCACTACTGGGTCTATATCCCAAAGAGTTCAAAAAGAAAGGGAAAAGGACCTACTTGTATAAAAATATTTATAGCAGGTCTTTTTGTGGTGGCAAATAATTGGAAATGGAATGGCCATCAATTGGGAAACAGCTGAACAAGTTGTGGTATACGATTGTGATGGAGTACAATAAGAATAATACTACAAGTACTATAAGAAACACTGATCAGGATGCTTTCAGAAAAACTTGGAAAGACTTACATGAAAAGGTGCAAAGTAAAATGAGCAGAATCAGAACACTGTATATAGTAACAGAAATATTATAAGGATTATCAACTGTGAAAGACTTAGCTATTGTGATCAAGACAATGATCCAGGACAATTCCAAAGGACCTATGATAAAATACTATTCACGTTCAGAGAGAGAAGCGTTGAACTCCGAATTCAGATTGAAGCAAACTTTTTTACTTTCTTTTTTTCTCATTTGGTTTGTGCTTTCTATTGCAACATGGCTAATATAAAATGTTCTGCACGACTTCAGATGTATAATCAATATCAAATTGCTTGCCTTCTCAAAGGAGGACAGGGAGAGAATTTGGAACTCAAAATTTAAAAAAATGAATGTTAAATATTTTTACATGTAATGGGTAAATATTTAAAGAAATAAGAACATGTTGATAAAATAAAGAGGAAACTGAGCCAAATTTAGAAAAATATGAGCCATTTCACAATTGATAAATGGTCAAAGTATATGAACAGGCAGTTTTCAGAAGAAATCAAAGCTATCAATAGTCACATGAAAAAGTGCTCTAAGTCACTTGATTAGAAAAATACAAATTAAAAGAACTCTGAGATGTCACCTGACACCTGTCAGATTGGCTAATATGACAGAAAAGGAAAATGATGAATTCTGGAAGGGAGGTAGAAAAATTGAGACATTGATACACTGTTGGTGGAGTTGTGAATTCATCCAACCATTCTGGACAACAACTTGGAACTATGCCCAAAGGGTTATAAAACTGTGTATGTCACAAAGAGATCAAAGAAAAGGGAAAAGGACCTATTTGTACAAAAAAATAATTCTAACAGCTCTTTTTGTAGTGGCAAAGAGTTGGAAATCGAAGAGATGCCCATGAACTGCAGAATGGCCAATTTGTAGCATAGGATTGTGATGGAATACTGCTATGCTGTAAGCAATGCTGATCAGGATGACTTCAGAAACACCTGGGAAGACTTACATGCACTGAAGCAAAATCAAGTGAGCAGAACAAAGAGAAAAGGGTACACAATAATGGTAATATTGTAAGGATGATCAACTGTGAAGGACTTGGCTACTCTGATCAAGACAATGATCTAGGATAATTCCAAAGGGCCTGGGATCAAAAATGCTATCTACCTCCAGAGAGAGAACTGATGAATTCTGAGTGCAGACTGAAGCATTTTTAAAACTCTCTCTCTCTCTCTCTCTCTCTCTCTCTCCTTCCCTCCCTCCCTCCCTCTCCTCCTTTTCCAACATGGCTAATATAGGAATATATTCTGCATGGCTTCACATGTATACTTGATATCATATTGCTCACTTTCTCAAGGGGTGAGGGAAGAGAGAGGAGAGAATTCAGAACTCAGAGCTTCAAAAAATGAATGTTAGTTTTTTATGTATAATTTGAAAATATTTAACAAAATAAGAATATATTGAAAAAGAAAAAAAAAAACTTCAGGACTAGAGTATTCCATAAGACAAAAGCTGGTGGGAAAACTGGAAAGCAGTCTAGCAGATAACCCCAAATGGGTACATGACTTAGAAGTTCACATCTTAAATTAAAGGAGTAAGAAAGCAATACCTTTTTGCAACTATGGGTGATGAAAGAGTTTATGAGCAAACAAGGGATAAAAGATGCCAGAAGTTGAGATGTATAATTTTGACTACATAAAATTTTAAAAGCTTATGCATAAACAAAACCAATGCTATTCAAATCATAAGGTAACAGTTAGGCAGATAAAGAATCTCTGCATGAAGTGACTTTGATAATGGTTTAATAATAAAGATATGTAAAGAACTGATTCATCTTTATAGAAACAAGAGCCATTCCCCAATAACTAAAGGTCAAAGTAATGTCAAAAGATAGTTTTCAAAGGAAGAAATCCAGGCTGCCTACATTGCATTAAAAAGTGCTCAGAATCACTCATTAACAAGAGAAATCTAAATTAAAACAATTTTGAGTTTCCACCTGCATTTATCATATCAGCAAAGATGGTGAAGGGGGAAGATGAGAGTCATTGGAGGTGCTCTTGGAAAACAGAAGCAGTAATGCTCTGTGTTGGTCCAATCCTTCTGGAAAGTAATTTGGAACTATGCATGTGAGAAAGTGGATTTTTGCTGACTGAAAAATATAACATTTAATTTGAAAAAGAGCAATAAAGACACAGACAGAAGAGAGTATCCAAGAGAAGGCAATAAATAGTGGCATACATTGCAGAAGGGTCAAGAAGGCTGAGAATTAACAGAAGGATATTAGATTTGGCAATTAAGAGATCATTGGGGCATTGGGATTTCCACTTCCGGGAACCAAGATGGTGTAGTTAGAGGTAAGTCACTCTCACCCTCTCTTATTGACTTCTGAAAGCCCAGAAAATATCCCCCAAAGAAAAACCTTGAAACAGGTGAGCCAGCAGAAAGACAGGATGCAGCAGTCCTTCAGCCCAGGAAACTTGGGGGATTAACTGGAAAGGCCCCTCTCGCTCTGAGGGAGGGGAAGCAGTACAGGACAGGAGGCATTCCAGCAAGCCCCACTTCAGCAAACCAGGGGGAAATCCTGAGCCCCAGGGTGGTGGAACAGCCATGTGCCAACACCAGGACCCCCCCCCCCCTCCCCCAGTGCTTCAGCACAGGTAGGACAATTGATAGACACCAGCTCGAAAAACACCGCCTGGGCTGATGTTCTCTAGCAGCCAAATCTCCCGGTGCTTCAGCACAACTCTAGGAGGCACTGCCCCTTTAATCAAAAATTCCAAAAAATAAAAAAATTACAACCCAAACACACACACAACCTGTGAGTAGCCTCCCCTCCCCTCTTCTCCCCATACATTTTGATGGCCAAAGGCTGCCTTCTTTACTTTGGGTTTACTGGCTAGATGTCTTTCTCAAAAACCAAGCCTTAAACCCACTTCACTCTGGAGCACATAGATTGGACAATAGGTCTCTATCCTCCTAGCACAGAGTGAATGTAAATACTAAATAGCAACTGTTCCTCTTTTGGCCAGGAACCCTGAGGGTCTTTTCCCTCCCAGTTTGATTTTTTTTTTTTTTGAGTTTTTGATTAAACGGATCATTCCTTAAAGACTGAATGAGTGTTACCTTGCTCACAGTGAGCACCTGAGAAGACCTTAGCCTAAAAGGGTCAGGGTCTCCCAATGCATCCTGGGCCATCTCCATTCATCTTGGTGAATATCAGGCCACTGGACCCAGATGGCTCTGGGGAGAAAGTGAGGCTGGTGACCTTGCACAGCCCTCCCTCATTCAAATCAGAGTCAACTGCAAATCATGTCATCATTTCCCTGATGTCATGTTCCTCTTCAAGAATGAAGGACAAACACACAAGGAGGCACAGCTTTAGGCTGGCAGACATCCCCCAACTGCCATTCAAGTGAAAAGCCTGGGTGAGGAGGCATCCCCCAGGGACCAGACTCCCCACCTCTACCCCGAGAACTCCAGTGTTGCTGACCCCAGCTCGACACCAGGTAAGCTGCCAGCACTTGAGGCCCCAGCACACAAAGCCAGTGACCAGGTCCTGGGCTCCTAGGACAAGAAGCTTGGGTCAGTTCCCCCTGAGCTCCAGCAAGAGAACTCAACTTTAAAAGCCAGGAAATAGGCAAACACCATGAGTAAAAAGCAGAAACAGACAATGACCGTAGATTCTTATTATGGGGATGGAGATCAAGGCACAAATTCAGAAGAGGATAACATTGTCAATATACCCACATCCAAAACCTCAAAGGGGAATATGAACTGATCACAAGCCCAAAAAGTTTTATTGGAAGAGCTCAAGAAGGATTTTAAAAGTCAAATAAGAGAGGTAGAAGAAAAATTGGGAAAAGAAATGAGAGGTGTGCAAGAGAGAATCAATAGCTTGGAAAAGGAAGGACAAAAATTGACTGTAGAAAACAGTCCTTAAAAAATATAATTGGCCAAATGGAAAAAAAAAAAGCAGACAGAAGAAAACAAGTCCTTAAAAATTACAGTTGGGTTTTCAAGTTAAATAGCTTGGTGGGGGTCAGGCCAGTGACCCAGCTGCTTACAAGTGCTGGTCTCCTGCTGGCCTGGCTTACGATCATGATGGTTCCTGGTATGGGAGGCGAGGGTGGAAGGCCCACTGGCCACTCCAGGAAAGGGTTTGTCTCAGCATCTCAAAAGCGAGTTCTGGGGCTGTTTGGATAACATGGTTTTGCAGTGTCTCCAGTCTTGGGCTTGACATTTAGGGCACATTTGGCCAAGGCTTCATCTCCAGTGCCAGCTACTGCGCTCCTTCGAAGTTCTGCCTTTTCTTTCAAAGGCCCGCTGGAAACAGGACTTCTAGAATAGCAAAATTTCTGGAAGACTGTGATCCAAGGCCATTTTTGCTGGCTACAAGCAAGGCCTACGAAACCAGAGGGAACATACAGCTTTTCTGAAAATTGAAGGAGTCCGTGCTCGGGATGAAACTGAATTCTATTTGGGCAAGAGACGCGCTTATGCATACAAAGCCAAAAACAACACAGTGACTCCTAGTGGGAAACCAAACAGAACAAGGGTTATCTGGGGAAAAGTTACTCATGGAAATAGCGGAACGGTTTGAGCCAAGTTCAGAAGCAATCTGGTACTGACGCAGAAACAGAGCGGTGGATCAGTGGAATAGACTAGGTACACAATATATTGTAGTAAGTGACCATAGTAAGCTAGTGTTTGATTAAAAAGAACTCATTATTTGACAAAAATTGCTAGGAAAACTGGAAAAAGCAGTATGGCAGAAACTAGGTAGAGAGTAGACCAAGATAAGGTCAAAGTAGGTACATGATTTACACATAAAGGGTGATACCATAAGCAGATTAGGAGAGAATGGAATAGTTTACCTGATAGATCTATGGAGAAGGGAAGAATTTAGGGCCAAACAAGATACAGAGAGCATTATGAAATATAAAATGGATCATTTGGCCCAAAATTAGAAAGTTTTTGCACAAACAAAACCAATGCAACTAAGATTAGAAGGAAAGCAGAAAACGGGGGAAAAGTTTTCCAACTCATATCTGTGATAAAGGCCTCATTTCTCAAATATATGGAGAACTGAGTCAAACTTATAAGAATCCAAGTCATTACACAATTGATAAATGGTTAAAGGACATGAACAGGCAGTTTTCAAAGAAATCCAAACTATCTAGTCATATGAAAAAAATGATTTAAATCACTATTGATTAGAGAAATGCAAATTGAAAAAACTCTGAGGTACCACTGCACACCTATCAGATTGGCTAATATGACAAAAGAGGAAAATGACAAATGTTGGAGAAGATGTGGGAAAATTGGGACACTAACGCCCTGTTGTTTGAGTTATTAACTGATTCAACCATTCTGGAGAGCAATTTGGAACTGTGCCTAAAAGGGCTATAAAATTGAATACCTTTTGATGCAACAATATTATTAGTAGGCCTGTATCCCAGAGATTTTAAAAAAAGAGGAAAGGAAAGGAGTTATTTATACAAAAATATTTATAGCATCTCTTTTTGTGGTGGCTAAGAGTTGGAAATTGAGGGGATGCCCATCAATTGGGGAATGGCTGAACAAGTTGTGGTATATGATTGTAATGGAATATTATTCTGTTATAAGTAACAGCTTTTTTAATCAATTAGGGGGGCATGAAGTTAGGCCTCACTGAGGGTCCAGGTAAGATGAGTTTTCTCTGGAAGGGATCTGTGACTTCTTTTGATCAGCACCTTGTTTTCTCTACTCAGAAGTTCCACAAGTTTTCTTGTATCATTTCTTGCATGATGAGGTTTTTGATGTATTCTTTTCTTCTGGCAGACCTTTGGTCCTTAAGTTATCTCTACAGATGCTGTCTTTAAGATCATTATATTGGATTTTGCTTCTCATCTTCCAGATTGTCTTTCACTTTATAATATTCGTATCAGTTGTTCTCTTTTGCTTCTTAGAAGGGATTCACTTCCATGGTTTCAAGTTTTCCTTTTCTATTTATTTCTTCCATAAGGACCCCAAATTCTTCCATTTGTTCCTTTTTAACATCTGCTTTCAATTTTCTCATTTCTCAAGCCATTCAGGAACACTCTGTTGTGGTTCTACACCCTCTTGGGAAGACAAAGGGACCTTAACTTCATCAGGTATTGCATCAGTTTTCCTTGTCTTGCAATATTTAGAGATGTTTGGAGGATTTAGACCTCTCGGTGGTCATTTCCCTTCTGTTTTGATATTTTCCCTGCTATTTATCTGTTCTCACTACAGGTTTTTAATTGAATTTTCTTTGCCCTGAGAACTTTTGTAATTTTGGAAAGTCTCATACGAATTGGTATATGTTAGAGCAGAATGAGAACAACCTATACAATAATAATGACATTTTAAAACTTAATTACTTGGATCCATGCAATGACCAATCATAGTTTTGGAGAACTGATGAGGAAACCTGGCCCCACCTCCTCAAAGAGATATGAACTCATGGTACAGAATGAAATATACATTTTTTTCAGTAGGGGTGGGAGGGAGAAGAAACACATTCATATTAATTTTAATATAAATGAGGCTACTGGGTGATTGTTGATGGGGAGAACACCAGTGAGGGCTTAGTTTAATTCCTCAGGATTACCCCTCTATACCTGAGAGATGTAGTCACTCCTCAGGAGACCCAACCTGTGGCTGTAATTTGGAAGGTGTGGCACCAGAGTGCTAAGAGTGTATGTAGAGAAACTAGACTTAGCAAAGAAGGGCTATTTCATTAACAAGAGACTAGGGGAAAGGAAGAGCAAGGGGTGTGCGTGCGTGTGTATGTGTGAAAGTTCTGAGATAAAGAGAGGTACGAATGATCTGTTTTCTCTCTTTCAGTTCAATGATCATTTTTCTTGGCAGAGAACTCAGAAGCAAAATAAGAATTCAACAGATCTCCCTTCTTTGTCATCAGTGGTCTCTCCATCCCAAGCAATGGGTCTGTCCCTTGTTTGATCTTCTTTCTCCCCCAATATATACCAAACAGAAATTCTAGAATCCTTCTTTGCTTCTCCACCAGCCTCAGTCTGTTTTGCACTGTAGCTTATCGTATCAATGTATGCAGGGGAGAGTATTCCAGGCATCTTCCATTTTGAGAAAATAAACTGACATATAAAACCAGAAGGAAATGAGGGAGTAAGCAGTTTTTTTCCCTTCTACCTTTTTTCAGATTTTCTACCCTTCTCACTCCCCCCTCCCACTGAGCAATAAAAAACCCCTCATAACAAATATGCATAGTCAAATAAAACAAATTCCCACTCTGGCCATTTCCAAAATTGTCTGTCTCACTCTGCACTTTAATTCCATCACATCTCTGTTAAGAGGAGAGTGGCGAGAGAGGAGTATACTGTTTGTTCCTCAGTCCTTTGGAATCGTGGTTGGTCATTACATTGATCAGACTTCTCAAGTCTCATGATTCTAAAACAGAAGAAATGAATGTATGTCTGTGTTTGTGTATACACACACCTTAACACTAAATTAGCTTGTACTCAACAGAAGTAATCCAAAAGAGAGTTCAAATACCGAGGAGCCACAGTCAGGTTTACATAAGACTTGACAGCTGTCACTCAAGAGAAAAATGGAGCTTGGAATGATAATCCAAAAAGCAAAAAGATAAAGACTTGTAAACCTATATAGCAAAGATAAGTATAATTGTATAGGGGAAAAAATAGACATTTAATGAGATAGAGAACTTCCACGAATTCCTGATGAAAAGGACACAGCCAAATAGACATTCTGAAATGGAAACACAGCAGCTGGTTTTCTTTAAAATACTGCCATCATAGAAACTGTTCTCCTAGCTCTGCTCACTTCAGTTTGCACCATTTCTTAGAGGTCTTCCATTTCCTCTGAAACTACATTTTGTCACTTATGGTGAAAGAATATTACATTCACACATCATAATTTGTTTAGCCATTCAATAGGCAGGCACTCTCTTCATTTCTAATTGCTGAAAGAGCTGCTATATTTCTGTATATATGTCTCTTTTCTTGTTCTATCTGTTCAAGATCTAGAAGCGGGATGGAATCTGGGGATGTACTTCTAAACTGCTTTTCAGAATGGCTGCACCTTCACCACGAGTGCATTGGTGTGACTATTCCCCTATATCCCTTCCAAGAATTGTCATTTTCCTTTTTGGTCATCTTTGCCAATGTGATGGTGATGAGTAGAATAATGTGCATTTCTCTCACAGCGCTTTGGAGCATTTTTCATGTTTGTTGATAACCTTTTGAGACCTGCCTATTCATATCCCAAGATTAAACCAGTATCAATTCTCCTTGACTTGACTTCCTTCCCAGATACTCCAGCTTACATTGTTTTGTTTCTTGCAGGTAGTCTTGTAATCTTTGTGGTCAGGACATTTTTTTTTCGCCTCTGAGGTTCTATGTGGATTTGTGAGTTACTCTGTTCTTTGGGATTTCTCTTGGGTATCTCAGCCCAAGGTTTTTCATTGTACTTGCTGTTTTCTTTGGCTTGCTCCTATTACTAGCCTCAGTGTCTGGGTTGAGAGCCTGTACTTGGATCAAAAGGAGTACCTCTTTGGTTTAAGCAGGATCTACTTCATCTTGAGACTCCACCTCAATTGGCAGCACTTGTTTGGCCTTGTCCCCTGTTAATGGTTCAGGTCAAGATGGCCTGGATGTCATTCAGGATCTTTTTTTCCTACTGTTATTAAGGCTTTAGGGCTGCCCTTGGGCTATGGTGGGGGTAGGGAACCTATGGCCTTTTGACTGAGTCCAAGTTTTACAGAACAAATCCTTTTATTAAGGAGACTGATTTGATCAAAGCATTGCATTTGAGGACCTAGAGGGCCACATGTGGCCTCAAGGCCACAGGTTCCCCACCCTGGTAAGGCCTTTTTCTCCTGCTGCCATGGGACTCCTGAAAGCTTCCCTCCCACAGGGGCTAGCTCTTCTTGGGGTCTTTCCTTCCCTTTCTCTTGCTGCAGACAGTTCCTTCTCTTTGGGCTCTGCCAAAGCCCATCTTCTATTCTTTTACTGTAGGAAGGTAGGCCAGATTGCTAGGGCTTAATTGCAAAACAAAGTTGTTTATATTTGGTCTTAGATACAATAAGATAGGGTTGGGCCTAGGTAACACAAGAATTATATTGGATTCTTCTTCCCTGGGTTCAACAGACATTTGGCCATCAGTGATTAAAGGAAATACTGTCAAATGAAAGCAACATCAACAGCAAATCCACCAGCATTAACTCTAATCAGTAACCTTCCAATACTGAACTCCCCAAGTTAGTGAAATCCAAATATGAGCAAATTGCTGTCATAGATGCTAGGAACAGACTGGTGAGGTACAGGGAGGTAAAGGGAGCTGCCACCTATCCTGAGACAATCAGTTCAGCTGTGTCCAGAACTTAGCCCAGTGCTAGCACGCAGTAGGTACTTATGTTCATTGATCCGTTGTCTATCCATTTCCTTATCAGTTCAGGGGCTTGGACTAGATGGATAGCTAATGGTCTTTCCTAGCTCCAAATCTCTTACCCTCAGAGCTGGCAAATGTTTCTTTTTAGTTGTATTTGTTGCCCTCTTTCTGGTTGTATCCACAAGAACACTTGGAGTCTCACGACAGATTTTCATCAGGCTCATTATTTTGCCATCCTACCCTGAAAAGTACTCTGCAAATGAGCTTATTGCTTTTGGCTGCCAAGTCACCCTGCTTGTCAAGAACAGTGGCTGCTCCAGTGGTTTCTTCAATCTCCTGGCCTCCACTTCTGGCAACTGCTGGCTTTCTTCCCTTCTTCATCTTCTGCAAAAGGTGTTACATGAGTTACAGTGATGCTTCTGGGATCTTTTTGCTTATATTCATTATGAATAATTCAAGGGAAGACATCCACGTATCATCAGAAACCATTTCTTGTCTTTGGGCCCACAACAAAACAAAAAAGTCTCCTCCTCCCTCTGTCTTCTACCAGAGTGTAGACTCCATGAGAACAGAAGTGATTTCATTTTTGTCTTTGCTCCCAGCACTCAGCTTAATAAATGCATCTCCTTTATCTACCTCCGAGAACATGTAGCAATTCACCTCTAGAGCTTTTCAGCTGCAACGTTTTTGTGTGGGCTATCTCTGAGAGCAAGAATGTCAGCAGAGTTGGATTTCCTTTCCTTCAGTACAGTATTAGCTCACTGGATGTGGACAAGGAGGTGGCATTTATGGCATGATTATTAAACACTAATGTTTACAGAGGCCACAAGGTCTAGTGGCAGGGGTGGGGAACCTGCAGCCTTGAGGCCACACGTGGCCCTCTAGGTCCTCAAGTGTGGCCCTTTGACTGAATCCAAACTTCACAGAATAAATCCCCTTCATAAAAGGATTTATTCTGTAAAACTTGGACTCAGTCAAAAGGTTGCACCCACATGTGATCACATGTGCCTTGAGGCTGCAAGTTCCCTATCCCTGTAGTGGTTTTAGCTCGAGTTAGGATCTGGGTTCAAATTCTACCTTGACACTGAATAGCTGTGCAGCCCTAAGCAAGCCAACAAACCTCTCAGAGCCTCAAATTCCACATCTGTAGACTAGGGATAACAGAAGACCTCATGAAGATCCCACGAGGACCCCCATGACTATAGCTCTTTGCAACCCTTATGCTGCCATACAAATGTCAGCCACAATTCTGTGCTAAGATTGACTCTTGGCAGCCTCCATCTCTTTTCCACAATGTGTTACTACCACCACTGGAGACACAGGGAAGGTCCCCCGAGGGAGACAGGAGGCAGCACGTGTCAGGCAAGTCAAACTACCTTTCCTCAGACCCTGATGGAGAGAGCCTCAGAGCCTTGGGAAGAGCAGTCACCTCCTAGGCTGCCAGTTCTGTCTCTAGCTTGGACCCTACTGCCATCATGGAGAAGGGTCAGCTTCCTCACCAGCTGCTAAGACACAGGTTAGCCCAAGAGCTCTGGGAGCAGCAGCACCCTTAGATTATTAATCCTGTTTCCAACCAACCACAACAGCCATCACCTGAGGAAGCGGCCCTAGCCACCTTTCTGTACTGCTGCAGTCATAGCTACTGAAGATACACTGGAGGAAGGTTCACCACTGGCAAACGGGCATCTCACTAGTGGCAATGACACCCAAGAGGCCTTACGGCCAGCACTGATACTCTAAGGAGCACCTTAGGGCCTTTGTGGCTGACTTGCAGCTGAAAACCTTGCCTGGGTATTGTCCTCCCCATTAGAATACAAATAGCTCACACACAGTACTTAATAATTGCTTTTTCATTCATTCCAAAAATAAATGCAGGACCTCTACTCTTACCATAGAAGGTAAGTTTCTGGAGAGTAGGGATGGTCTTGCTTTTTTCTGAGGCAGCTGATGATGAAGCGGAGTGCTGAGCCTACAGCAAGGAAGACCTGAATTCAAATCCAGCCTCAGACGCTGACCAGCTGGGTAACCCTGTTTGTTAGTTTCCTCAACTGTTAGATGGTTGAAATAGCACCTGCTTCACAGGGTTGTGAGGATCAAATATTTATAAAGAATGCTTAGCACAGTGTGGCACATAGTAGGTGTTGTATAAATGTGTATTTCTTCCTCTTTGTATCTCTGCACTTAACACAACAGTAAGTGCTTAATAAATATGTTTTACTTGCATTCATTGTGGAAACAGCTCCAGACCTGGAATCAGAGGACCTGGGTCTGAACCTTGGCTACTCACTGTCCACAGAGCCTTAAGAGTCACCACCTTGAGCCTCCACAAAGACAGGGGTTTAGCCCAGACCAGTGCTTCTTAAACTGTGGGTTATGACTCACCTGGGGTCACAAAAAATTTGGCAACAGTAAAAGGTTTCTGCAATGACAAAAAATTAAAAATCAAACTCGTAATGAATCCAAAGTGTTTCTGGCAGTGCTTGCCTGTGTTGCATTCCACAACTTCACTGCAGCCTTGGTTCTGAACACAAAGCAGGTGCACTTTGCACTGCACGTGCCCTCTGGCCATGTAACACCAACAAAAGCTGCTGAACCACGAAAAGGGGTCAGGAGTGGGAAAAAGCTTAAGAAGCCCTGGCTTAGACAACCTCCAATCCTGCACACCCCCCCCCCCCCCCCCGCTCTAAATCTACATTCAAGCAGAATGATGTAGAAAAGCACTTTGAAAACCTATATAGAATGTCAGCAGTGATGACCATAATCCCAGGTCCAGTCCTTACAGGCTTTTCAGTTCGGAACCTGGTAAATCTTGGCCATTCCCTTGAAGATCCAGTCACTTCCAGTCCATGATGAGGCCTAGAAGACAAATGTGATGAGATCTGCTTCCTTGACACAAAGAGTTATAGCCTTCTTATGGGAACCACAGGTGCAGCATCCACCATGAGCCTCAGGTAAAGCTGTGGCTATCCAAAAGATACTGATGATCCTGGGAGCCACTTAGCTGGATCTGGACCAAGGGCCTCCTGGCCTGCAAGCCCCTTAGAAACCTTGCTTTGGCTCATTTACTGGATACAGAACAGCCACAGTCACATCATTAGAGGCAAGTAGAGGTTCTGAATGGCTTTCCATGCAGGCAGGTGCCAGTAGCTGTGACACTGGAGTGGTTACCCTTCCCAGAATTCCTGCAGAGGCTGGTTACCACAGGTGAAGGTGCTGAGTGCTCTGGGTAGCTCTCGATGTTCCTCCTGGACAAGATTCCTGTCCAACTTCAGCAGCATTGGAGATAGTCTGGCAGGTATACTCTAAAATGGTCAGGAACTGTCCCTAATATGAAACCTTAATTGATTCAAGGCCCCATTGGGGTAGAAAAGCTTACAGATTGGCTTCTCTCTCTCAAATTTAATATTCCCAAGCCTTACAAGGCTAGAAAAAAAAAATGACTACTTATGAGAAGTACCAAATAACAGAGATGTTAAATACAGGGAATGGCAGGATGCAGTCAGGCTGACTCCCCCTTTCCTTCTCACCTCCCCATCTAGCTAGCCTGATAGGTGCTGAACAGGGATTGTTATTTAAACCCTGGGGAGGTTTTTCCTCAGCACTATGTTCTGGGGAATCAGGGCAGACAGTTAAGAACTGGCCTTCCACTGGCTGTCACCCACTACATAATTCTTTGGGGAGTTTGTTCACTTTCCACTGCCTCCTGGTTTGGTCAGCAACTCACTTGTATTTTAAGCCTTCCTACCTCTAAAGTATCTTGAAGACTCCATCAGGCCTGGAGTCACAAAGTCCCACCCTGCCCAGGCCATCACAAACCTGAGTTTTCCTGTAATACCTCTCCCCACCCCCAGGCTAGCCTGTCGAGTTTCCCTGACCATCTCTGAGAAAGAAGGCCGGCCTAACCCCAACTAAGACCAGTTATGAGCTTCACTTCTACACATAAGTACTTGGAAAACATTGGGCATGGATGGGCCTCCAAGCAGAAAGGGTATCAGTTAATGCTGGTAAAAAGCTGGTGGGCTTGACTGTTCCAGCAGGTAGGTTGAGAGAGCAGCCTCAAAGCCACATCAGAAATGTGCACATTAGTCTGGACTGGACTGAAAGCCTGGACTATCTGGCAATTCCTTGGGACAACTAAGAAGCTGCCAGTCCTCCATGGGCACTTGTCTGTAAGATATCAACTGCAACACAGAATGACCCCCTCACTGAACTGGCCAGCTGTTCTAGAAACACAGTTGACATTTGCCCTGAACTAGGATACACATCAGGATTCTGAGAAGCTGGTGATGCCCCAGGAAGCAGAGGGTTAGGGAAGAAGCCCTCAAGACTTCAGGATTCTCCTGAAGGACAGATTCCCTGCACTCCTTTTAAGGCTGGGCTCCTCACAATAAATACTCAAGAATGTCTGAATTTGCCTCAGATGAAGAGTTGTTTGTAGAGAAGCCGCTCCCTAGGTTAGAAAAGAAAACAACTTCACAAATGTGTTTATATCTATCAGGTGTCCACGGCGTTGGAGAACTCTGGCTTGGAAATATTACATTCCAACAGGGGCTCTGAGATTGGTTTCTTACTCCTTTGGGAGCTGGCAATTTCCCCACCCATCTTTCCTGGCTACATCTTTTTCTAGTTATCAAAATCAAGAGGGCAGCTAGGTGGCACAGTGGATAGAGCATCAACCCTGGAGTCAGGAGGACCTGAGTTCAAATCTAGCCTCGGACACTTGACAGTAGTGTCTAGTCACCTAACCCTGAGTGCCTCACCAAAAAAAAAAAAAAATCAATAGGAATGGACCATATGGGCTTCTGATTTACAACTATGCAGGCTTTAATTCCTAAATCAGTTTTTTCCCCTGCAGAGGGAGCTCTTTGTTCACAGAACCTGTGATGAAAGAATCATTCCTCTCCTTTGATGCTTCTTACAAGTCCTGAATCACTGAGGCAAAGGGACTTCTACAGACCCTTTGTTGATCTCTCAAAAACTGTGCCTGTACCTATGTGTACAAAAATATTTCTAGCAGTTCTCTTTGTGGTGGCTAAGAATCAGAAATCAAAGGGCTGCCCATCAGCTGGGGAATGGTCGAACAAGCTGTGATATACAATGGTGATGGAATATTACTGTGTTCCAAGAAATGACAGGCAGGATGATTTCAGAAAAACCTGGAAAGACTTACATGAACTGATGCAGAGTGAAGTGAGCAGAACCAGGAGAATGTTGTACACAGTAATAGCAACCTTGTACGATGAAGAACTGTGAATGACTAGGCCATTCTCAGCAACACAATGATCCAAGACAACTATGATGAAGCAGACTATCCACCTGCAGAGAAAGAACTGATTTTGACTGAATACAGACTGAAGCAGGCTATTTTACACCTTTTTTCCTTTTGCGTGAGTCTTCTTGTATAAAATGACTAATATGGAAATGTTTTACATAATTGCACACGTATAACCTATATCTGATTGCTTTCTGTCTCAGGGGAGGAATAGATTTTGGAACTCTATAGCAATCAGTCCTCATCTAACTTGTAACATGCCTTCTATGGTTTAATTTGACCTCTTATTTGCCTAAGACAGAGTTGAAGCCCGTCAAAGCACTGCGTAGTGTTTTAAAATGTCAGAAATAACCAGGTGAGACTCTAGCTTAGTGTTTTGATGCCTGAGAGCTGTGGTGGGAGCAATATCCTCAGGTCCCACCTTATGTATCCATGGGAGGTCAGTTTTTTCTTTAAACAACATTGGAACCAACAAGTTCTAGTAAATGAACCAAATACCTGATATGGTGCTCCAGCTGCTGGACAGGAGAGAGAAGCTATGCTCAACAGAATCAAGCATGTTTTCTTGCTGAACATTCCTTCCTTCTTTTCTCTGAACATCTTTCCTTAGTTATGCTTTTATTAACTGCTAGTATTCCCTACATGCTTCATCTCAATCCAATACTGAACCCAAGGTAGCAGAAAGGATCGGTCAGGGATGGGCTGCTGTAAGAGTTAACTTATTCTTATATCTTCACTCTGGCGTGCCCTCAGCAACACTGGAAACTACACCCTCACCACAAACTATTCTGGGGTAGAGGAGGAGGGAATCTGATGAATAAATCCTATTCAAAGCAACATGCACCTCAGGTTCAATATGCATTTATTAGTTAAATCAATCTGCTCTTGGTTGGGGAGCACAGAAGCAGTTGGGCTACAATTTACTGCAAAACTAATCCTGAGCTTCTCTTCTCAACTTATATCTGCTCTCTCTGCTGTCTGATCCTTCAAAATTAGAGGGATTAGTCAATACAAAGTATGATGTAAGAACTCTCTGCTGAGAGAAGTTATGATTAGACAGTCATCTTACATTATCTTTGGTTGAGGAAACAAAAAAACAAGCAAAAAAAAAAACCCCAAGCTGAATGAGAGTCCATGAGACAAATTAGACAATTTTGATGATATAAGATTAAAATAATTTTGAATAAAACAATGTAACCAGAAGATATGATGGAACAGGGAAAATCTTTGCCTTGGTTATCTTTCATCAATCTAATGTCCAAGATGGAAGTGAGTGACACATGTCTAAGCCATGCCTAAAGAGGTAAAGGGTTAATAACAAGATATTCTGAGGGCAGCTAGGTGGCGCAGCAAGTACAGCACCGGCCCTGGAGTCAGGAGGACCTGAGTTCAAATTTGACCTCAGACACTTGACACATTTACTAGCTGTGTGACCTTGGGCAAATCACTTAACCACAATTGCCCGTCTTTCCTCCAGAAAAAAAAAGAAAGAAAAAAAATATTCCAAAGAAATAGAAACAGTAAACCACCACTAATAGTGAGAGACATACCATTTAAGTAACTCATTTTACCTCACTCCCATTTAATAGGCAAAGGTGATAGAGGAACGAGACCACGTAAGACAGGCTAATGGAGAGGTAGAAAACTTCTAAGATTCCAACAATTGGTTAGGAATAACAGGAAAAAAGTCACCCAACCATATCCTCTAATTTACTGATCCCGCTACTAGGTATATGTCCAATAACAGAATTGTCCCATATATACTAAAACAATTATATCATTTTCTACTACTTAGTAGTAGGAGAAAAAAAGCTATCCATTCAGTAGGAATGGGTAAACTGTGTACTGGGCATATATCCAAAGGGATCAATAACAGAATTGGCCCATAAATACTAAAACATTTATATATATATATATATTTAACTACTTAGTAGGAGAGAAAAAAAAACCTATCCACCCTATATATTAAACCTATCATATAGATTTTAGTCTCCCCATTTTGCAGATAAGGAAAATAAGGTCCAGAAAGCTAGTGACATATTCACACTCCCACAGACAGTGAGCAGCAAAGGAGAATTTAAACTCAGGTCCCTTAGCTACGAATCAAACATTCTTTGTCCTGCAAGGACTAGTACAAAGGCAGAAAGCAGAACCAGGCAGATGGTGCACACAAGGATGAAAAGACAACAAACAGAATAGTTCTAAGGGGCAGCTGAACCAAAATGACCAACCTTGATCCTGGAGAACAGAGGAAACACTTCCCTCCTCTTGGGAAGCGGAGGGTGGTGATGGGTACAGAATGGTGCCTCAATGATCAGACACTGGCATCTTGTAAGCCTCATTTGCTTGACTGTCTTTGTTGTAGGGGAGGATTTCACAGGAGTGAAAGTAGGGGAGGATCTACCATTACACAGGGTGATAAAAATAAGAGGCAGCAATGAAACCTTTTTTAAAAGGACATGGGTAGCATTCCCAGCATTTAGTCTTTTACTGAGCTGGTAACATGTGATAACCCTGTTTGTACTCCTCTGGATTGATGTAATTTACATCACTGAACATTAGCTCACCCGGCATACTGGAAATGGGGTGAACACCTTCCCAGAAGGGATGGCTTGGTCACAGAACTTGCTGATACTTTTAGTACACCTCCCTCACACTGTCAAAGCTGTAATCAGCCCTGTGGAAGTTCCCTGTAGTTCTGATTTTATAGAACTGCCCTCTAAAGACAGATCACTTCCCAAAAGAGCAGTTGTAGATAAAATAAATTATCATTTAAATTTCCATCCATCAGAATCCCTGGTTTGCTTCCTAGTAAACCCATTTGTGCTGACTAAAGCTGAGGTCTGACAAAAGCTTTTCTCACCATCACCACCTCTCCCCAAATGTAATATTCAATACTGAAAAAGCTGTGACATCCCAACAAAAACCTCTTCATTAATCTAGATTCTCTTTAGCATGCATTTCCTTCTGCTGAATATACACCAAATTTTGACTTAAGAATTTGCCATATTCATTGGGTTTGTTCTCTTTCATGTGAATTTTCTGGTGTTTAGTAAAGATTGAATTTCGAGTGAAAGATTTCCCACACACATTACATTCAAAAGGTTTATGATCTTCACCATGAATTTTTTGGTGCTGAGTAAAGACTGAACTTCGACTGAAACACTTCCCACATTCATTACATTCATAGGGTTTCTCCTTAGTATGAGTCCGCTGGTGTTCGATGAGATGAAAGGTCCGATTGAAGGATTTCCCACATTCGTTACATTTACAGGGTTTATCACCAGTGTGAACTTTCTGATGGTCACGAAATGTAGATTTGTGCCTAAAGGCTTTTCCACACTCATTGCATTTATAAGGCTTCTCATCATTATGGATACTCTGATGTTGAACAAGATGTTTTCTCAGACTAAAAGCTTTCCCACATTGATCACATACATACGGCTTCTCTTTGGTGTGAATTATCTGATGTCCAATAAGAAGTGCACTTCGACTAAATGATCGCCCACATTCGCCACATTCATAGGGTTTCTCTCCAGTGTGAATTCTCTGGTGCTCAACAAGACGGAAACGTCGATTGTAGGATTTCCCACATTCGTGACATTCAAAGGGTTTCTCTTTGGTGTGAGTGATCTGATGTCCAGTGAGGTATGATTTCTTACAGAAAGCTTTCCCACATTCATCACATTTGTAAGGTTTCTCTGTGGTATGGATTCTTTCATGCTCAATAAGAAATGAACTATTGCTAAAACATTTGCCACACTGGTTACATTCATAGGGCCTCTCCCCAGTGTGGATTTTCTGATGACGTATAAAACCAGAATTCCTAGTAAATGACTTTCCGCATTTATTGCACTCATAAGGCTTCTCTCCAGTATGAGTTCTCATATGTTCAAGAAGTTGTGAACGGTGGCTAAAACTCTTCATACATTTTTCACATTCATAGGGTTTTTCTCCAGTGTGGATTCTCTGATGGTCCAGTAGCCGGGACTTGCGCCCAAAAGCCATACCACACTCATTACAGCCAAAGGGTTTTTCTCCTGTGTGGAGTTTTTGATGATGGAAGTGACATGAGCTGTCTCTAAAGGCTTTCCCACACTCGGTGCATCTATATGCTCTCTCTGGGGCGTGGCTTCTCTGATGCTCTGTGAGGTACCAGGAACGTCGGAAAGTCTTCCCACACTCCTTACATGCATAGGGTTTCTCCCCTGTATGAATCCTCTGATGTTCAATGAGACATGAGTTACGGATGAAGCCTTTCCCACATTCATTACAATGATAGGGTTTCTCTCCAGAATGAATTTTTAGATGCTGGAAAAGGCTTGAGCGATTACTCAAGGTTTTCCCACATTCATTGCATTTGTAAAGCTCTCCTCCTGTGTGGATGAACTGATGCCGAAGCAGGCTTGAGCTATTTCTGAAGGCTTTCCCACATTCACCACACGTGTAGGGTTTTTCTCCTGAGTGGATGAGCTGATGCTGAAGGAGGCTTGAGCTGGTACTAAAAGCCTTCCCACAGTCATCACATTTGTAAGGTTTGTCCACAGTGTGCACTTTCTGATGCTCCAAGAGATCTTGGCTTTGACTGAAGGCTCTCCCACATTTGTTACATCTATAAGGTTTCTCTCCAGTGTGAATTCTCTGGTGCTCAGTGAGGGTTGATTTTCTCTTAAAAGTCTTTCCACACTCTTTACATGAAAAGGGTCTCTCTCCAGTATGAATAACCTGATGTCGGATGAGGTGATAGCTTCGGGTAAACGTTTTCCCACACTCATAACATTCATAGCGTCCTGGTCCAGTGTGAATGCTCTGGTGCTGAGTGAGGTGGGACGTGGTAAGAAAGCGCTCTCCACACTTCTGACAGTCGTATGGTGCCTCATTAGTTTGGAATATATTAAATCCAACTAAGGCTGAATTCTGGCTGTTAAAAAAGTCTTCATATTCATTAAGCAGGTGTGTGTTTTCCTCTGTGTGGAGGAGGAGCTGCTTATTATGATCTAGGATTCTCTGTTTCAAAGTCATCTCTTTGTTCAGGCTGAAAGAGTTTCCATGTTCATTAAGCATGTCTGGTTTTTCCTCTGCTTGGAAAAGCCAATCATTGCTGTCTACAATTTCATGCTTCAATGCTGCCTCTCCATTCCCTGTCCTGTCCTCATCACCTAAGAAAAAGACAAAACAGGAAATGAGAGTGTGAAAAATAATGCAAACGTCAGCTACTCTGGGAGATGAAAAGTGAGAAAGATGCAAGAAGGGCCAAATGTGAACATGGTCCAGAACACGCCCCTAGGACTGCCTATGGACAGATAGGCAAAGAAATCCACGGTCTTAACCTGGGTTCCAGATCTTCCTTAATGATGAAGCCCTTTGCTTACCAGCACCAAATGGCCACAGAATCCACAAAGTAACAGAATTTCAGAGTTGGAAGGGAATTTGGAAGACATCTTTTTAAAAAGTTCTGAACGTAACACCAAGTAAAATGAACATTTCCATTTACACAGTAAGAAAGAGAATTAAAAATGAAACTGAATCTCAGACATAATAGTTTTTCCTTTTAGGTTTATAATTCAGTATGTAATTTTTAGGTTTATAATTCAATACATAGTTTTCAAAGCTGTCCTACTTGTATATTCTTCCTTCTGTTCTCTCCTGCTGCCCCCCAAATAATACAATTAAAAAACAAACAAAAATCAAACCACAACAAGCACACATAATCCAGCAAAATATTCCCACGATGGCCATGCTTCATTTTAGATTTTAAGTTCATCATCTCTAGCAGTAGTTAGGTGGTACGATCCATTTTCAAACCTCTAGACCTTTGGATTATGATTCAAAGATAAACATTTTATTTTATTTTATTTTTTTTGCTTTTTTTGGCAGGGCAATTGGGGTTAAGTGACTTGCCCAAGGTCACACAGCTAGTACTTGTGTCAAGTGTCTGAGGCTGGATTTGAACTCAAGTCCTCCTGACTCCAGGGCCGGTGCTCTACTGACTGCGCCACCTAGCTGCCCCATGATAAACATTTTAAAAGAACACATAATCCCTACACAAGCCAAAGTCACTGACCTTGAAGACAATTTGCAAAGGCAATTTAAGAACCATAGTTCCTCCATAATGTGTAAAATAAAAAACCTGAGTTCCTTAATGCAGAAAATAATATGAGAAAGCTGCCCAGAACTTCTGAATTCAGAAAACAAAGTACAATCAAAAGAACCTCCAGATCATCTCCAGAAAAACAGAAACAAAACACAGCATGGTATAGTGGTTAGAGAACTGCACTTGGGAGTTTGGAAAAGAAATACACATCTACCAAAATGTTAAATACTCAAATGAACAAAACCCCAAATAGAGATCTTAAATATTCCAATCATAGGAAAGGAAAGAGAACTACAAAAGAACTAACAAAGAAAAATTCCTGGTCCAGATGGACTGGAAAACTCAACCAAATTTTTTTTTTTGGAGGGGGGAAGGCCAGGCAATTGGGGTTAAGGGACTTGCCCAAGGACTTACAGCTAGTAAGTGCGTCAAGTGTCTGAGGCTGAATTTGAACTCAGGTCCTCCTGACTCCAGGGCCATTGCTCTACTCACTGTGACATCTAGCTGCCCCTCAACCAAATTTTAAATGATTCTAATTATTATACACAAGTTATTCTCAAAAATTAAGGAAAAAACACTCTACCAAACTTGTTTTATGAAGCAAATATAGTCTTAATACCTAAACTAGGGAAGGATAAAGCAAAGAAAGAGAATTATAGTCAATAATATTAATGAACATGTTTTTAAAAAGAAATTAAATGAAATCTTGGCTAAAAGACTACAGCAATTTACTAATTTCTAAAAAATCACTTTCTATTATCAATCTGGATGTATACCTGGAATACAAAGATGGTTCAACATTAGGAAAACAATCAACATAATTAATCATTAAGAAAAACATTTAAAACCAAAAGCAGTAAATTTATGTGGTAAAGAAACTTGGAAGCGGTGCTAGAAACTCTGGCAACAGAAATGACAAATGAAAGAATTCAAAGTCTAAAGATTGGTAGAAGATACAGAACTACTCCTATGTAAAATGACTAAAGTTTTAGGCATCAGCAAAGAAACTGAGACAATTAAGAGCCTCAGTAAAGTTTTTGACTATAAAAGTCAATAACTTTTCTATAAAAGTTGACTCTAAAAATTAAAAGGAAAATCCCACTCAAAAGAACTATAAAATACACAAAATAGCTCTGAGTCAATATGCCAAATTTCAATTGATATCTGATGACTACAATTACGAAATGGTTGTGAAATAAAAGACAACTTTAGTAGTTGGAAAAATTAAATGCTCATGGCTGGGCAGTGCCAATCATACAAGTGACACTGCTGCTGAAGTTAACCTATCAATTTAGTGATATACCAATCAGACTTCCAAAGGGACCCTTTATAGAGTGACGCAAAATATCATTCTTTTGGAAAAGGAAAATATCCGGAGAAATAATGAAGAAAGGTAGGAATGAAGTGGCAACAAATAGCATTTTTAGACCTCAGACTGTGAGCAATTATCCTAACCAACGGGCTGTGACGGACAACTAGAAAACTATTCATGGAACAGATGATGCCAACTACTACTACTACAACTCTGAAGTTACTACTTCGAGCTTTAAGGTATGTCAAGTGCTTTAGGAATATTTTTTCATTTGATCCTCTTCACAACAACCCTATTTTACAGATGAGGAAACTAAGGCGGAGGGAGGCTGGGTGTCTGAGACCAGATGGGAGCTCAGGTTTTCCAACACTCAGGCCACTCCCCACCATGCTGCCCAGACGACACAAGAGATTCAGAAAGTGTCAGTATTCAGAAAGAACCTCAGTGTAATCACTCTCTGGCAGAGAATTAGGTTTAGACTGTCTTACACCATATTCCAAAACGGATTCAAAATTGGTCAATGGCCATAATTTTAACAACCACATCATTAACAAATTGGAAGTAAATCATTTCCCTTTTCACAGCCATGGGTGGTGGTGGTGGTGGTGGTGAATTCTCAACCAACCAAGGATTGACGTGATACTGAAAGACAAAAACTGGTAACTCTGATTACGTGCAATGGAAAAACTTGCTCATGAACAAAACCAGTAAATGCTCATTGAATGATAATGCTTTTAGAGGAAGAAGAGGAGCCAGTCAATTGGGGAAAAAAAAATCTTTGTATTTAATATTTCTTAAAAGGGCCTGAGATCCAAGACATGGACAACTAATGGAAAAATATAAGACCAAAAGTCATTCCACAACAGAGAAGGGGTCAAAGGATAAGGCAAACTAGTGATAAGCGTGTGAAAGAATAGTTCAAATCTTTAAAATAAACAGCGCAACTCAAAACAACCCTGAGGTGTTTTACACCCAGCAAGGTGAGAAAGAGGGCAGAAAATGGAAGCAGTAAATGCTGGGGGCGGGATGAAGCATTGAGGACCTCACTGCATTCCTGGTGGAGCTTTGAATTCTTCTGGTGGTTCTGGAATTAGGCCCACAAAATTACCACCCTGCACATGGTTCTGACCCAAACATACCACTGCCAGCCATAGACCTTAAAGAGAGCAAATAAAGAAGGAATGGACCCAAATGGACAAAGAGACTGCCAGTGTCTCTTTCTACGGTAGCCAAAAAATCAGAAACAAACAGGGGGTGTCCTTCTACAGGACAACGGCTGAACAAATACAGTATGACATTAACATATGCTAAGAAATGATGAAGCCGACTTTCAGAGACTAGGAGACCTCTACAAACTAATACAGAGGGATAGGAGCCTAAGGAGTAAAACTTACGCAATGGGCGCCGTAATTCAGAGAAAACCAACTTTGGCAGATTCCAGAGCGTTGGCCAACGCAAGGACAAGACATCAGGCCAAAATGATGAGGATGAAGACACACAACGAACGGCAGACTCGGCTGTCTAAGCAGCTGCAGATGTGGCTAATTTCTATGCAGCTGCCCACTAAGGGCTTTATTCTATTTACTCAATTATGTGTGTTGGGGTGGGGGTGGAGGGTGGAAGAGGTAGTGGGAGAGACAAAAAGAGTTCTATAAAAATGCTTATTAACTGAAAAACAAACACGCTGCCTCAAAAAAGTGAAGATTACTTTATGTATTTCCTTAGGCCAATGTTAAAATGGCCTTATAAACATCCTTTGGTGCAGAACTCTATTCTTATCTTTTTGTACGGGTTCCAGATCCCTTGGGCAGTCTGGTGAAGTCAAAGGACCCCTTTTTTTTTGGAGGGAAGGAGCATTATGAATTAAAAATTTTTTAATTTAAATTTTACATCTTAAAAACTTTTAAAAAATTACATTAGAAGGAAATGACCCCAATTATCTTCCTCAGGTGTAATTATAGTCTGGGAGGTTTAAGGTCCTGCTTTTCTGAATTAACAATTAGGCAAACCTGTGATCAAGAGTTCCAATGTCACCAGCTAGAGGGGGACCCCAGAGCAGACCAGACCACGGCCCCCCAGCTTACCGTTCTCTCCCCTGGGCAGCAGATCCTGGGTTATTCCCTCCAGCTCGACCTTCACAGGTGGAAAGAAGAGGGTCCTTGGGGCTGGCTGCTCTATCGGGGTCAGCATCTCTGGGCCAGGGGCAGGACCCCAGAGCTGCAGACAGGTCATATCAGAAGAGTCCTGGGATGGGGGGGAGGGGGAAGGAAAGGAAGATGGGGGGAAGGGGAGGAGGATGCAGGAAGAGGGAAAGTGGTGGGAGGGAGACGGAGTGGGAAGGGAAGGGGGACAGGAGGAAGAGGCAGGGCTCTCTCCCTTAAGCAGAAGTACCCAGAGACACTCCGAAATCTCTAAAGATGCCCTGGGGCTCAGGTGCCCTCCCACATCCTTCCCTGGCCTGGTCCCAAGTGCATCATGCCATCCCCTCCCCCATCTGCCTATGGGGGCTCCCCCTCTCCTCCCTCAGCTCTGAGAAGTCTGGGGACTGGAAGGCTGGGCTAGGGTCTCCAAAGGGATAATTCCGGGGTGTCCTGCCCCTCCCTCGTCCCTAGCCCACCCGCGATGGCAGCAGGGGTCTCACCTGTCCAGGTCGGGAGGCCCCAGTGGCCGCCATCCCGCTGCCCCCGACCCAGCCGGGATCTTCCAGGTGCTCCTCCTGATACCGGGACCCCAACTCTGAGGAGAGACACGGACACGCAGGGGAAGGGGAACACCCAAGGCTCGTGGGGGAAGGCTACACACGCAGGGATGGTAGACTCCACGGGAGGAGACATCGCTGACAACCCCCCCACACACACACCCAGGGGTGGTCAGGAGAAGGGGAGACGCCCCCCCACCAGGAGCCCACGCGGAAAGGGAAAGGATCACTCACCTAGAAAGTGGAGGTGGCCCCTATGATGCCCCGCCCCCCACAGATCACCCACGTGCAGTGGGGGGCCAGAGACCTCCCCGGGGGAAGGGAAAACCCACACGGGAAGAGGCGCCGCTGACAACTCCTTCTGACAGCCCCGGGGGAGGGGAACTATAGCCCTCGGATCCGCGCCGGGGCTTGAACCCACGCGGGACGTGCGCCCACGAACCACGTGCACCCAGCGAGGGGTACAGACGGGAAGTGCCCCCGCTGGCTCGTGGGTCTGAGCCGCTACCCCGCCTGCCCAGTGCACTTCCGGGGCGCTCTAGGCTGCTCGGAGGCCGCTTGATCTCGGCGGTTCGGGGCGGGGGCAGTGCCAATGTTTCGTGGGTACGCCAGGCGGCAAAACACTGAGTGCTGTTCCGGTGCCGCTCTAGGCTGCCCAGAGGCCACTCGTCTCGATGGCTCTAGGACCCCGAGGGGCGGGGTCTGGGAAGAATAGGGCGGTGCTAGGGCTGCACCCTTCCCCAGCTAAGCAAAGAAGAAAATGGGCTGCTGGGAGAAGGTGGAGAGCACAGGTTCTAATCCCAAGCCGGGTCTGGAGTTGCCCCCCCCCCCCCCCCCCCCCGCCATGGTTCTCCGCAATCCGGAGGCTCCCCTGACCTGCATGTTCCTCAGTTTACTCTTCTGTAAAATGGGGTGGTGGTGGTGGTGGTGGTAATAAAACAATTCCAGAAAGGCTATGAAGCCCCTTCACCCCATCTCTGGTCATCTGTGTCCTCTGACCCTGCCTATTCAGCTTGGTCAGAAGCAGGACCTTGAACCCAGGGCTTCCACCCATCACTGCTTCTCATCCAGCTGCATGTCCAGGGGGATGCTGGCTCGGAGTCCGGGCAGAAGAGTCCCCAGCTCTGCCCAGCCTCCCCTTCCCCCGCTGGTCAAACAGCCAAGGACCTGAATATCACTCCATGAAGACTCGGACCCTGCAGATTCCATCCATGACCATTTATTGAGAGTTCCCTTGAGCAAAATGGGATGGCAGCAGGGGGAAAGAGCAAGGCCCCCCCCCCCCAGTGGGGCAAGGGGATCTGGGCATGAGTCTGGCCCCTCCATCCGTGGGTCAGCGGGTGAAGGCCAGAACCAGCTGTGAAGACAGAGTATGCGGGAGCATGTCCACAGGCACAGCTTGGCTCAGTGTGAAAGGTTTGCCTTGGAGGTCCTGGCCAGACACCGGGCAGCACAGCCTGCAGACACCAAAGGGCCCTGGTCAGCCCCAGAGACCCCTGGGGACACCTCCCCAGCTCAGGCCTCCCTCACTCACTGAAGGAAGGTCTCCATGTCTTCTGCATGGGGCCGGCCAGAGATGAACACTAGCTTCTGGATGGCTGGGCAGCCCCGGATGGCACGAATGACCCTGTGAGCTGATAGCAGAAACGAGCGATGAACATCAGGGTGAGGCTGGCTCAGGTCTGAGGGCCAGCCTGCAGAGAGAACCTCTGGAACCCTCAAACTGGGGGGATGAGTACCACGGTACATGCTTACACAGTACAGCGCCTGCCGGGTCCACCACTGCCACCAGCGCCTGGCCATCCCCTTGAAACTTCCTGAGCCTGGCCACAGCCTTCTCGACATCTTGCCGCTGGCACTCCCAGTTGGTAATCTCTGCAGGAGAAAGATGCTGCCCTCCAGTGTGGCAGAGGCCCCCTCCCCCTCCTTCCATTCTCCCTGGATCCTAGGTGGGTTGGGGGGATAGGCCAGGCCTGGCCCTGCTTGGACCCAGGGGGTCTTTTGCAGGTGCCCAGTGAGGGCTCCTCAGGAGTCAGTGAGCTGGTTTGTGTGACAAACCCTTCTGGCCACTTGGGGAAGCCCACAGACCGCTGGCCCCACCCCTCCTCACATGGTTAAATAATAGGAGATTCTCAATCTGGACCAGAGGCAAGAGAAAATAAAGATAATTTTACTTCCTTCCTTCACCCTCGTCCAAGTTCATGGACCCTCTGAGATCTATCCATGGATCCCCAGAATTCTTGTTTAGGTCCCATGGACTGACTAGGTGACCTCTGAGGTGGCTCTGGGATTCTGGTAAGGGCTGGGCAGGACAAGCCTTTGGCCCCTCTACCCCTGCTGCCTGTCCACACCTCCCTAAGAGGTAAGGAGTCCACCTCCCAGGCCCCCTTCCTGTACCATTGAAGGCCACGCTCCACCTGGCATCCTCCACAGCCTGCCCGACCAACCTCAGGCTGAGGACCTGAGCCGCCCACTGAGCTAGGGAGAGGCCCAAGGCACCTGTACACAGGAGAGTCAGAAGCTGGGATTAGGGATAGAGGCCACAAGACTTCCTCCCCACTCCCGCTGCCCGTGGGTGAGTAGCCTCTGACCTGTGCCGTGGCTAAGGTCGAGGATGACGGTGCTTTGGTCCACCCCACCCAGCTCTGCCACAACCCGGTAGAGAGCCTCAATGGCACCCGTATTCGGGGGGAAAAAGGCCCCGGGAGAGATGCGAAGTTTCACGCCAAGGACATCCTCAAACACGTGGGGCTCCCCTGCCAGCAGCTGGTAGCGGTGGAAGCAGGATTGTTTTGGGCGGGGTGTGACCCTGCGGATGGAGATGGGGCAGTCCGTGAGGAACGGCCCCGCAGGTAGCACCAACCTCTATCCTGAACCCTGCCCGGCTCACCTCTCCTTCAGGTACAGTGAGGTCAGGTCACACACAGACCCCCATCCTGACATGAAGAACTCCTTGGCTCTTTCCTTGTGGGCACAGATGGCCTCCTGCTCAGACCCAAAATGAGGAGCTGTGGACAGAGATGGCCAGCCCTGCCTGCTGGGCACAAGGCCTAGCTCCGTGACAGCTGCTCAAGCCCACCACCAGGCTGGCCTTGGGGCCCATCTGACTTCCAGGGCAGGGCATTTCTCCTGGCATCACCTGGGTCATGGCCCTCTCCCCCTCAGCTCTACCACCACGCCCACCAGGGACCAACAGTTCCAGCTCTGGAGCTGCCCAGGGTCTTACCTGACTTAGTCCCTGGGCATGAAAAGTGATGATGGCCATCGTTTGTCCTTGGCTGCTGGTCCGTACTCTGAGTCGACGCCAGGGCCCAAGCTGGTGAATGTCAAGGGTGGGCTCCAGGGGGGTTTGTCGCAGAAATGCCTCATAGCACTGGGAAGCAGAAAAGACAGAGCAACACCAACCCTGAAGCCCAGTCAGAAAAGGGAGACCCCCAGTGCCCATGCCTGGCCTGACATACATGTTTGGGTCTGACTTTAGGGAGAGTCTGTGCCGCTACCTTCCCTCCATACAGCCAGAAAGTCTTGGGTTTGAGTCCAGCCTTTGAGCCACGCTAGCTGGTGATCCAGGGCCCCCAGCAGCTCTTTATAGTGGAAGTTCAGAAACAGACTGGCCTACTGGCACTTCTGGCAATGCCTGCTTCCTCTCACTCCTATGGCCTCCCGCCTGGCTTGCCAAGGGTGTGAAGCTCTGAATGGAGAGGACAATTTCTTCCTGCATTTCTCTCTGTACCAACATTTCTAGCATCTTGACTAATCTTCTCCTCAGCTTCTTCCAAGTGAATACAAGGAGGCTCCCAGATGTGTCTGAAGGGAAGGTGTGCATCTGACAGATGTCCAGGCCATGGGCCTGAAGGTGCGCATCTGACGGTCGTCCAGGCCACGGGCCTGAAGGTGTACATCTGACCGATGTCCAGGTGATGGGTCTGAAGGCAAACATCTGACAGCTGTCCAGGCCATGGGCCTGAAGGCATGCATCTGAAGGACATCCAGGCTGTGGGCCTGAAAACATGCATCTGACACATGACCAGGCTGTGGGCCCGAAGGCGTACATCTGATGGACATCCAGGTGATGGGTCTGAAGGCACACATCTGACAGCTGTCCAGGCTGTGGGCCTGAAGGTGTGTATCTGACGGATGTCAGGTGATGGGTCTGAAGGCGCGCATCTGTCAGATGTCTAGGCCATGGGCCTTTTGTGGGCCTGAAGGCACACATCTGATGGACATCCAGGCGAGCTTTTGAGTGGGCCTCTTCTAACCCACATTCAGTGTATCTAAGCCCTGGGCCTCAAGGGGGGCCACTGTGAGTGTGGAACAGAGGAGATATGGTCCCCCATGGTCAAGGAGTCAGTATGTTCTGCTGACCTGAGCTTTGTCACAAGGGAGCTGTGATGGTGGAGCCAGATGGGGGCGAATCTGGACAAAGACACCTGTCTCTAGAGACAGAAGAGCTGGTTGGTCAGGGGCTCCCTCCCCCCAGATGCCCTGAGTCTTTCTTACCTGGGCAACCTGGAGGTGCCTGGCAGGAAGAGTTCTCAGATGGCCAGCAGGTACGCAGAAAATTTTCTTCCCTAAGAAAAAACCAAGATTTATTTGGCCTGTTTTTTCCCAAAGCTTTCTAGAAACAGGATCTGTGATCTCAACCCTGTCTGGGCAGGAGAGGCAGATGTCCAGGAAGGTCCTAACAACAAAAGATCATGGTCAAGGTGCCACTACGAAGGTCTGGCTCCCTCTAGCTGGCTTGACTTCATGTGACCATCCCTAGCCGTGCTCAGGCCCCACCTGAGAAAACGTTCTGGGAGTTACAGTTTAGCAGAAACACTGATGGGCTGGCCAGGGTCTGGGAGGAGGGGTTGGCCTTGAGTCCTCACTAGCTGAGGAGAAGCTGAAGGGCCAGGGACAGGTGTGGTCAGAGAAGCCTCAGGGGGCTAACTGTCCATGTTAAGTGGATGATGGATTTGCCTCATCCTGTTTGGCCCCATGGGGCCCAATCAGGAGCCATGGATGTGACATGCAGTGTTAGGTTCCATGCCCTAACTACTCCTGGAGTGTAGAGGTGGGGGGCTCCCCCTCTCCGAAGGGTTTCCAGAACACGCAAGATGCCCACTGGCTGGAGAGGTTTCAAGGAAGGGGACTCTCCTTGGGTCCCTCCCAACTCAGACACAATGGCTTTGGTCAGCCACAGATGGCCCCAGTCAGCCCAGCAGGCTCTTCACAAGACCCAATGGCCCACTCAGACCTCTTCGAAAGGATGTTCCACCTAAGACAGCTGAATCCCAAGTCCCTCCCGTGAACAGTGTGCTTGCTCTTCCCCAAACCTGGGACCCCTCATCCACTCTGAATCTCAGAGCTTCCTGGAAGGCTCCAAGTAGGGGCAGCCTCCTGCAGGAACCCCCTCCTCATCTCCTTAGCTGTTTATGCCCTCTTCTTCCTCTTCAATTTATCAGGAAGGTGAAGGTAAGGCCTTGAGGGCAGGGACTGTTTCCCTGCTGTCTTTGTATCCCCAGAAAAACATCTGGTGCTTAATAAATGCTTGTTGGACTGGACCAGACCCATTCAGGAAAGAGCTACCAGTCAGAAAGATAACTAGCTTTCAGGAAGGTTTGAAATGAGGGTGGTCATTGCCTTTGGAACCAGGAGGCCAGCTGTCCCAGAGAGAAGGAAGGAGAGACAGAGAGAGAGAGAAACAGAGACAGAGAGACAGAGAGCAAGTAAATTTGAAAATGGCCTGGGGAAGCTGAGCCAAGGGATTCCCTGGTCTCCACTGGTCCCTCCCTTGCCGGCCCTTTTCTCTCAGACCCTTCCCTGCCCACTCCCTCAGACTCACCTCCGGGGGATCTCAGGAAGCACCCCACAGTCCTCGGGTGGCCATCTGGGCCCCGGTTTATAGAGAAGACAGATTTGTTTCTGTAACCATCGATGACAGGCTGGCAAGAGGAAAAGGTTGATGGGGAACGAAGGAGAAGATGGGGAGGCAGCAGGTTAAAAGAGGTTGTCCATTAACCCCAAGGACAGGAAAAGATTGACCTTTCTGATAGGGACAGCCAAGGGACAAGATCCCCACAGGGAATGGGCCCAGGAGGGGCCACAGAGAGGGTCATCACCTGGAGCTCCTGGCCACATATGGGGCCGTCACCGCTGGGGCTCCTGGCCACATATGGGGCCGTCACCACTGGGGCTCCTGGCCACATATAGGGTTTCACCACTGGTGCTCCTGGCCACATATGGGGCCGTCACCACTGGGGCTCCTGGCCACATAGGGGCCGTCACCACTGGGGCTCCTGGCCACATATGGGGCCATCACCACTGGTGCTCCTGGCCACATATGGGGCTGTCACCGCTGGGGCTCCTGGCCACATATAGGGTTTCACCACTGGTGCTCCTGGCCACGTATAGGGTTATCACCACTGGGGCCCCTGGCCAGGGAGGGGGTTGTCACCACTAGGGCTCCTGGCCACGGAAGGGGCCATCACCACTGGGGCTCCTGGCCACATATGGGGCCCCTGGCTAGGTCCTAAAGCAGAAAGAACTCACTGATGGAATCAAAGGCTGGAGGAGGGCACCTGGCCCTTGGACCTCCACCACCATGGTGCCCAGCTTGTGGAGACGACTCTGTAGCTGCTCCAAGGTCTTCTTGGTCACTTCGAATTTGACCTGCATCAGGCAAGGGGACACAGGGCTCTTCCTGACCCCTCCTGGTCTTTCTCCAGACCCAGAGCTCAAAGCAACCTTCTACCACTCACCAAACTGCGTTCACTAGCCTGGGCCTGGCATTCAAGGCCCTCCACAGCCTGGTGCCTTATTTCAGGCTGCCCCACCTCCCTCCACTGGGTCTTTGCATCTCCCACCCATCCCTGTGCCTGTGATGGCCCTCTCTTCCTCCAAAGCCACTGGGATCCCTTCTCTCCCCACAAGGGGCTGCCCCAATCCATGGAAACATCAGGTATTGGGGTAGTGAGCCATAGAGATGTCTGAGCTGATCCGCGGCCCCTCACCACAGGCTACAGAAGGGTGGTGGGGCTCACCCTGGGAAGAGGCAGAGACAGAAGGCCTCCTCCCCAGAAGGGTAAGTGCCAAGGCTTTGACAAAACCAGGGGAGGCTTGAAAATCATGCCCTGCAGCACAGTGCCCACTGGGAGAAGGGGCAGCCCAGCAGGGGCAATGGTCACCCCTATGTCCTTGGGTGAAGTCTGAACCTGAGTCATCTTTAACTCAGGGACACAAAGGGTAAGAAGAGAGAGGAGGCCAACTGAGGCAACTGGATGAGACCAGTGGATTGCAAAAGTGGCAAACTCCAATGCTGGCACACCATTGGCCCCCCTCACTGTTAACACTGGCAGTGGGTGCTGGAGCCAGAGTCCCCTGGGCAGACCTCAGCCTACGCGTGTCCCTAAAAGGAAGAAGGGACTGAGCAAGCAGTGGGAACAAACTGTCCAAATGACTGTGCCAGCGCTCCCTGCTGGCCCATCTGTGCCCAGGGAGGCCACAGGTTACAGACTGTCAGGATGCCTTAGTGGAGGCTTAAATCCCAGGTCCATCCCTTTTCAGTCACTCCCCACCCCATGTAGAAATCTGAAGCAGCACAGGGAGCCACAGTGGCTGGGACCCAAGCCTGAGATTCCAGGGAAATGGAATCACCCAAAAGAATCAAAGAGAGAGAGACAGGTCATTAGAAGGAGCCAAGCACAGAAACTCAGGGTCAGGCCCAGGGCCAGTGGGGCCATGGCTTTTCTGAGTCAGGGGACAAAGAAGGCTCCTTCTACAGATCCTGCAAGGGCACATTCTAGTTCTTACACAAGAATTGGACCCTTACCTTTAGTTGTTCATCATAGTTCAGTCTCCAGAGGGGCAGCAGTTGGTCTGCCAACCTGAAATAAATCCAGGCCTGAGCTCCACCTATCCAGTCACCCATTCATCCATCCATCTACCCATCTATCCATTCATCCATCCATCTGTTCATCTATCCATCCACCCACCCATCTATCTACCCACTTGTTCATCCATCCTTCCACCCACCCATCTATCCACCCATCTGTCCATCTATCCGTCCATCCATCCATCCATCTATCCATCCACCCACCCATCTATCCACCCGTCTGCCCATCCATCTGTCCATCCATCCACTCATCCATCCATCCATCCACCCAGACCCAGGAAAAGTTTCCCAATTGCCTCCTATGGGTAAGACTACATTTGGGAGAGAGCTTCTAATCCATTTTACCTCCTTCCTGTTTTCTGTTTCTCCCTCTAGAAGAGAGATTCCCACCCAATGCCCACTTCTCTGGAGCAGTCACCATCAATGTTTTCTCTCCAGGTCTCCTAGGTCTCTTCCTCCCTGTTTGCCCCCTCCTCAATCTCCTTTGCTGGTTCCTCATCCACACTCATGCCTCTACACGTGGGTGCCCCCAAGGCTCTGTCCTGAGCCCCGTTCTCTTCTCTCTTTACACACACTCTCCCCCTGTCCTCATAAGCTCCTGTGGGTTCACTGATCATTTCTACGCAGGGAACTCCCAAACCCAACTCCCCAGCCACTCTTTCCCCAGGCAGGGGCGTTTCAAGCTCACCACGTCCCCAACAGACTCCTCACCTGGAGGCCCAAGGCCACTCCTCCTCCTTCCGACTTCCCTATCTTCATCAGTGGCATCTTGACAGTGACCCTAGTTTACAGCTTAGGGACCAGCCCTGGCCCTTCTCTCCTACATTGTGTGCCACCCCTCCCCCACATCCAGTCAGTTGCTAAGTCCTCAACCTCTCCCCAGGTACAGGGCACCTCTTCGCTCTCCTGGATGATTTCAATGGCCTCCTCACTGGCCTCCCTGACTCCCCTCCACAACTAACCTTCATACAGCCCAGATCTGATGGAGGTGCTGCCCTGCCCAACAGGTCCCAGGAGCTCCCCATTGTCCCTGGGACCAAAAGCCCTCAGGACTCAGCCTTACCTCTTCTGCCAAAAGCCCAGGTCTTGGCCTGGCTGCCCTTCCAGGTGCTTTCTTTCTCCCTGTTGGTGCTCTGATGCTGCCTGGGTGAAGTTTCTCTCCCCTGCTGAGGCCAGTGATGCCTGGGGCTGACCCTGGGAGCCCCAGGCCCACCAGGGAAGCTGTCTCCTTTTGGAAAGGAGAGTCCCCGAAGACAGGATGGACCTTGGGCCGGCCATCAGCCCCTTCCGACAAGAGCAGCACAAGAACCTTCCCCTGCAAGAGAACATGAGGCTGAATAGAATGGCTGAGATGAAGAGGCCAGCCTCCCATCTGCCTTTCTCCCCTCCACCCCTTTGCCCAGGCTGCGTATCCCGCCTGCAGGGCTCTCCCTCATCATCTCAGGGACCCCTATTCCTCTTCACCTCCCCCCGCAGGTAGAATGTAAAGTCCCTGAGGGCAGTGGAAGGCTCAGTCCACAGGGCTTTGACCAAGAGGTAGTTAGAAGCTCACTGAGAGCTGTCCCACGTGGAAGGGACGGTCAGAGGCCTGTGGTCCAGAGCGAGGGGTCCAGGTAGGCCCGCGGCCTCCTCCTCTCCAGGTACCGCCCGCTAGACTCGGGACAAGCACTAATTAGGGGCCAGCGCGGGCCAGGCCACGAACACCAAGGAGGGGAAAGGGAGGCACAGGAGTGGGGGCGGGGCTGGACAGAGGCGATCCCCGCCCCGCTTAGATGGGCGGGCTGGCGCGGGGGTGGGAGTTGGGCTGGGGGGCAGCGACCTGGGCAGCACCGGCGGCAGGACGCGAGCAGACCGGGAGGATTCGGGCCAGGAGACCCTTCCCAGTCCAGCCGAGACTCCAGCAGCCACTTCCGGAAGGGGCTCCTCCTCCTGAGGGGCGGGGCCCCAGACGAGCGTCCTCTCTATTACTAATCCGGGTTTCACCTCTTCTCCATCAGAAGTCCCGACAGCTGGAGGAGGAAGGGGGGAGGGTGCGCCCCCCCTCCACGTGCACCCCAACACACCCGTACAGTACCCCCCCAAGTTCCCCTGGCAATCTGGAGCTTCACTTTCACGTCCCCCTTTGCCCGCTCCAGCCCGTGGTTGTATCATAGGCAGAGACTCGAAGGAGCCTCCTTTTCACAGGATTTCCAACAGTTTTTTGAGATAATGGAATTAATAAATTACGCCATTCCCGCGTCAGTTTCCGCGTCAGTTTCCCCGTCCCGCATCCCGGAGTTTTCCTTTGGGAGTTTTCTCTGCCTCTTTCACTTCTGTTTCTGACACTGGGTATTTACATTCGTCTCTTTCTTTTGTTAATTTGGATACTTTGTATTCTTGGGGAGATTCCTTCCTCCCTCTCTGGGGGTCTGTGGCCAGCCTTCCGTTCAAATGCCACAATCTGGCCAGCCAATCCTCAGACAGGGCCCCCTTTATACAGATTTCAGTCCTTTGGCCCCACAAAAAGGGCTGCTATGATTTTTGTACACATGGGGCCTTTTTGCCCTGTAGGCAGGGTGCGGGCGTAGGGCATACCCAATTTTCCAAGGGGGCCAGTGGCATCTCGGGGTGATGTCTTGAATTGCCAGTGAATCGGATTTAAGTGAGGCAGAGTTGCCCAAAGTCATTGGTGTCCAGGGGCAAGACAAAAGTCAAGATGACCAGAGATGGCCCCAGATACAGTGGGTGACCTTGGCTTTTCAAAATTAAGGTCTTTCCCAAGCCTCAGTCTGTCTGAGGCCATACCCTTTCAATAACTAAAGGGCTGGGTGGGAGCTGAGACAAAAAAAAATGACCTAATTTACCGTCACAAAGATGTCTGCCTGGGAGGGCACAGAAGTTAGGGACAGCTCAGGAAAAGAAGAAAGGCTTGAACTTGTCAGAAAGTTGACCTAGAATTCCCAGAGGTGGAGGGGAGGAGAGCATGGAATTGGAAGACAGCCTCATGTGTGAGGGATGGCAAGAAGGGAACCTAGCTGCACCCTAGTGTGTAGGGAGGGAATTACTGCATTAAAGGCTGGAGAAGAAGGTGGGGCTCGGTAGTGAAGGACCTCAGATGCCTAACAAAGGAGCTAATGTTCCCTCTCAGTGATAGGAGGGAGCTCCTGGAGGTTATTGAACAAAGCCCAGTGACATTGTAAGGGAAATTAAGATGTTTAGGTCTTCTATTTTGAATTTGTGAGGCCATGCAGGGACTTGTGTCCCCCACATGACCTAATACTGACAGAAGTCACCTGATGTGACTTGTGGAGTAAATCAACCCCATATCATTTCCCATGAAGATTGGAAGTTCCTGTCTGGACCTTTGGAGGAATATAAACATCCACGCCCTGGAACAGATGGTCAGGTCTTGTATAACTATTTTTAAACTCTTTGTCTAAAACCTTATGAAGTGGGAATTCTTTTAGCCAACTGAAGTCTCATCCCTGGGATGGATTTTTCCAGTTGGGATTCCAAATGGCTGAAACGGGACTTCCCAAGCTGACTGACCCAGATGTAGGTACTTCCCGATTTGGTGACGTATAGACACACACACACACACACACACACATATAATCTATATCATTTAGTGGCTTATAATCAATAAATAATACTTTAAACTAACTAATCTGCCTGAAGTGTGCGTTATTGCAGCAAGCGTGATCTGAACTGAAAGCAAAATTCAGAGGCGGTGCATGGCATTGGCAATACAAAACATGGCATTAGCAATACAATTTGGCATCAGGAACAGGATCACGGAAAGCAAAAATGCCCCTCTTTAAGGGCAAACCTATTACCCAGGATCTTGTGATACCTGGTTGGGATGATTCCCCATGTGGGTTGGTAGCCAAAGAATGGGCTAAAGGAACGGGGCTGTGTGGAAATTGGGAAAAGCTTACTAGGCAGGCAGAACCCAGAGAAGTGCTAGACTGTGTGTAGTTCTGTTAGGAA